>NC_071394.1:74226147-74542335 GCF_022682495.2 Desmodus rotundus | reverse complement strand
TACTCCACTCATTTATGCCCCCTGACCATAATTCATTCCTCAATGCCAATAGAGCCCATGTGGAGACATGTTGAGCTAAAGTGTAAGTTCTGAGGGCAGGGCTATGTCATGTTCATTATTTTACAGTCTCTGCAAATTGGGCAGTGCTCTGAGTATAAAATGTTCTGAATTGAGACAATCATTTTTTATTGAAATTATAGAAATGGACTACAATTTTGAGACAATATAATGTGTATTTGCTGTATTTATTAAGGTCATTATATATTAGTACCTTGATCTTTTCCCACAGGAAAATGCCTCAAAGTGAAAGACAACAGTAAAATAAAAAGGATTTCTGTCCTATTTACTGTTTATCCTTGAAAGATGGATAGATTCTCCTTTTCAGTCTCTCTTTTTTCTCTACAACAATGTGACCTGGTATAAGGGTGAAATCAAGATACATGATTAAAGTGGCTTTAGTGATTTTAAGAATCTCTCAAGTGAAGATGAACATTCTTAAAAGTTGAAGATCACCTATTTTCCTGAACATGGCACAGTCGTTGAGCGAATCCCAGAACCCCAGGGTTAAAAGTGACTTTAAGACCCTCTTTTGTAATCATCACAGATAAGAGAGAATCTGTTTTGCAGCTGATATTTAATTAACTTGTTCTTTTAGGGGAGAAAAGTTATTACAGAATTATACATCTACCTCACAAGTTTCTCATGTCTCCAAAACTTTTCACTAGTGGGAATTTTATGAAACCCAGATATGTGTAGCTCAAACCAGGAAAAACCAAGTGTAATATAAACTGCTTTCTTGCCCAAATTACTATTACTTTTTATTGTTGTTCAAGTTCAGTTGTCTCCATTTTCACCCCACCACAACCCCCTGCCGCACCCATGCCCACCTCCCACCCTCAAACCTACCCCCTTTGGTTTTGTCCATTGTGTCTTTATACATGTTCCTTCCCCATGATGGACCTTCCCCTTATATTCCCCCACTATCCTTCTCCCCAGTCCCCTCTGGTTACTGTCAGTTTGTTCTTTATTTCAATATTTCTGGTTATATTTTGTTTGCTTGTTTTGTTTTGTTGATTAGGTTCCACTTATAGGTGAGATGATATGGTATTTGTCTTTCACCGCCTGGCTTATTTCACTTAGCATGATGCTCTCCCGTTCCATCTATGCCGCCCTGAAGGTAGGAGCTCCTTCTTTCTTTCTGTTGCATAGTATTCCATTGTGTAAATGTACCATAGTTTTTTGATCCACTCATTTACTGGTGGGCATTTATGTTGCTTCCAGTACTTGGCTATTGTAAATTGTGTTGTTATGAACATTGAGGTGCATAGGTTCTTTTGGATTACTGTTTCAGGATTCTTAGGGTATAATCCCAGCAGTAGTATTGCTGGGTCAAAAAGCAGTTCCATTTTTAGTTTTCTGAGGAAATTCCATACTGTTTTATACAATGGCTGTACCAGTCTGCATTCCCGCCAACAGTGCACTATATAAATATATAAAGAATTCACATGACTCCACTCTAGGATGACAAACAATCCAATTTAAAAATGGAAAAAGGATTTGAACAGACACTTCTTCAAGGAGGACATACTGAGGGCCAAGAGACATATGAAAGGACGCTTAGCATCACTAGACATCAGAAAGATGCAAATTAAAACCACAAGGAGATACAGTTTCATACCACTCAGAGTAGCCATCATAAACAAATCAACAAAAAACAAGTGCTGAAGAGGTTGTGGAGAAAAAAGTAGCCAAATTATTTTTGAGTTAACTTAATTTTACAAGAAACCAAATGTACCCTCAATATTACTTTTCCATAAGTATGTTGACATGGAATTTATTTTCTATATTAATATAGCGGCAAGAATTTATTCATTCACTCAGAAGTCAATAAATGCTTTGTTGCATTTCTTTGAATCCTGAACACAAAACTAGAATGAGTTGACATTATAATGATGGAAAATGTGGGTTTGTGATATAGTATTCTCAAGGTACCAAGTACAGAAACATGTAAGAAGCATACAAAAAGTCAATTATCATTTTTATTATTGTACTGACCATTATAACTTAAGACATCTAAAAATTTCAGTATTTAAATTTTTCTTATTATAAATATGTCCACAAGAAAAATATTACAAAAATAGTTAAATAACATTAATATTACTTCTTTTTATTAATCTGAAGGTTTTGAGTAGCCTCCAGTTTGAGAGAAGAGGAGGCAATTTTTAAATCCTCTCTTTGTGAACTTTTTAAAAGATATTTCAGCAAATACAAAATTATGAAAATGATTAGGATTGAAGATTAATGTTTTACCTCAAGCACAAAGAGATATATATGAAGATGACCATGCAGTACATAAATCAGAAACAAAATAAATACAATGGCATCTTTAGAAAAGCAAGAATGAACTGGGTTCTGATAAGCCAGAGGCAGTGCCAAGTCACCAAACTCTGCTTAGAGAGGCAGGTGCAATGAGAATTTTTAGAGTGTATAGGGAAGGCTGAAGACATTTTTATTCTTAGAAAGCCTTTTATTTTTCCCTGTGAATAAGCAGATCTTTACAACCTTGAATTAAAGGGGATACGTGGGTTTTGAGATGTATTCTTTTTCTGACAATCTATATTGTCATTTAGAAGATAATCATGCTTTGGAGGGAGAGAAACTGTTTTGTTAGCTTACAATGGAGTAGATCGCTTTGGAGGGGGCAGAGGGAAGCCTTAAAAAAAGGAAGTGTCCTCTGCAAGTAGGCTGAACCCTGTTTGGCTGTCATTCATTTTTCTTGTGCAGAAAAATGAGGAAAGGGGATGAAATGCTCAATTGAAGACTGCTGGTAAAGAGGGTTACCCCTCAGAGCTAAGATCAGAGGGTTTACATTCTCAAAGGTGTAGATGCAGGGCAATAATACTGAAATATCAGACAGGCTTTAAGGGGACAGCATGGCTAATATGGCAGGTTGAGCACTAGCAAAAGGGAGCTTCAGATTGCAGGATCTCAATAAACACTGCCAACACTGATTTTTCTCTTACATGACCCAAAGCTGTGTGATATACTGGTGTTCCCTTTCAGCACTCTGTATGTTTTCCTTGTTGCCAAAATATATGCCTCTCTTATTTAATATTGTCACCTATCAATTCACATAAGTAAGTACTGTTTTACCCATGACCAGAATCTCTCCCTACTCCCTGTCCAGGTGCAGAGCACTGCTGTTAAAAACTAAAACATTCAGAACTCTCACAATAATTTTGTACCCTGCGGAGGATTTGTGTTTTCTGTTATTACTGTGTTTTATGAAAATATCACACTGACTTGCATATGGATAAAAATATTTAAAAGATTTTACATCCTATACTTGCTTGCAAATCTGGTGAAGTTACATTTTACTTGACTTGGTCTGATCCACATGTAAAGCTTCAATCAAATATAAACAAAATTACTAATAAAAAAAAAGCCTTAACTTCCCATATACTAGAGCAGACATCATTTTGGAGACAGCAATATGGAGAATTTTAATGTGCTCCTGCATCACTGCGGGGTCTTCTCCACTCTGTTTTCTTTTTTAATTTTATTTTTATTTTAGAAATAGGGGAAAAGATGGAGGAAGAGAGGGAGAGAAACAGTAATATGAGAGAGAAACATCAATTGGCTGCTTTCCATATATGTCCCAACTAGGGACCGAATCTGCAACCCAGGCATGTGCCCCGACTGGGTATCAAACTAGTGACCTTTCAGTTTGTGGGATGAAGCCCAACAAACTGAGCCATTCTGGCTGGGGCTCTATCCCATTTTCTTATTAATTCTCTGTGATGTTAACAGGTGTCTTTTGGTTTCCTTATTGTTGTGAGAATGAAGCATCATGGTGGAGACTCATCTTTGCCGTGTCAGGAGTTGAGTGGTGGTGACGTAAAGGACTAGATTTCCAGCTGAGTGCAAAAACAGCCAATCAGAAAGTATCACAATAAAAGCCTTTATTGAAAAAGCCAAGAAGCATTTGTGTAAAACTAATGCCTTGAGGAGCTTCAGAAATAACTGATGCTTATACAGAAATAATTTTTCACCCAGGGCATTAAGAAAAATGTGACCATTTTGATTTGAACTGAGTGAATCTAATCATTGGTTTCATAAAATCTCATTATCAGAAACAGTGTGCTGTAAATACATCCCCTAAATCCATTGCCAGCTTCCTATTGTGGTCAACCTCGATATCACCCTGGAATACAGGGCTGTTTTATCAGGGACTCAACTTTTGAAAGTTTCAACCACATGATATCAAACATATTAAAAAGAAACCACAGCCTGTATCAAATATATTTTGATCATAAACAAATATTTGCATTTGTTATTACTCTTTTTTTATTTTGCAGATTTTCTTTTGTACTTTCAGTCAATTCATTTTTCCTCTTTTGGTGGGCCTTTAAAATTCTCAAAGGCCCTAGGCTGAGGGATAAACCCTAACACTGGGTGGATAAGCTGGTCTTTCTGAAAAAAATAGCTCAGTCATTCTGAACAGCATTTAGCAATTTGTCCCCTTCACTGGAAAGAAATAGTAAACAATTTCAGTTTACGAAAAATAACAAAATAAAAATTCTTCCAATAAGCAAGACTTTTATCATACAAGGGGATGTTTTGACAAAATGCTGCTTGATGAAACTAGACAACATAATTATATTAGCATTGTAAAACTTATAAATTAAAATCTTATTCTTCTAAATAGGGTATTCTTAACCAACCATGGATGGTTAAAGAGGACTTCACTTCAATGAGAAATCGCTTCTCCGGAGGGACATAGCAGCAGTGCCCATGTCGTTTGAACAAATGCAACATTTGTTTTCTGTTTCCATACAGCCTCCATCGTGATTGGGAAATGGTGGTGTGAGATGGAGCCTTGTCTGGAAGGAGAAGAATGTAAGACACTCCCTGATAATTCCGGATGGATGTGCGCTACAGGCAATAAAATTAAGACCACAAGAGTAAGTTCAGTTATTTCTAATGTCTCATGAATGTTACTAACTGTACTGTTTTCCTTTGTGTTGTACAAACATCACCCAGGGAAGCTTTGAACAGAAAAAAAGCCTTTTCCCTTATAGAAAGCATTCTTAACCACCCTGATCAGTGTCCATCCACCAATAAGAACTTAGAGATTGAAGTTAACTTTTCTACACTGAGCAGTTTAGTGTTTCTGCTACTGGCTCATAAATAAAGCTATGTTTCAGTAAGGCAATTATTTGGATAATTCATCCAACATCTATGGTGCTCGGAATAGATAATAAAATGAGGATGTTGTGTAATTTGTCCACATAGTTTGTTGAAATAGTCTGCATTTAAGTACAGATCCTTTAAAGGAATTCTCTCATGATCTTATAGGGAAATAAAAGATTTCTGTGATGTGAATAATCATTCCCTGATTACTCTGGTTAAATCAGAAGTTGTGTTCAAAGTGTATACCAACCTGTATAGTGAGGCTACCAACCCGTCAGGATTTGTGTCATAATGCTAGAGCAGGATGAAGAAGCCCAGCTAGGCCAGCCATTGACCTTCTGTACACTGGACCATAAGAAAGTCTAGGAGTCCTAAAGGGGATCAGGGGAGGGTGGGTGCTCACGACACTTAAGGCAATATTTATTTACTAGTACAAAGTTACGTTACTATTTTAACAATCAGTATGACCACATATATGTGTATCATGTGAATACCAGCCCTGCTATGTGTGTATATAGTTTAATGTATTGTATATTTTTTAAAGGAAGCTCCACTAATTACACATCTCAATATGTTGACCTTGTAATCTTCCAAAAGAGTGACTCAAACTTAAAAAAGGCAATTCTGATTCCAATTCTTGTATTATGAATCATAACGTGATCTTTATCAGTATTATCTTTTCAAAAATTAAAATTGGTTCTTGCAGCTTTGTGATGCAGAAAACAAAAGCTATGTTTCATAATATATTAAACACTTATTTTTTCATATATAAAATGGATTGAGATGTTTGCATGTCAAATTTAGTTTTCTTTATTAATCACTTGAGCTAGTAAATGGCCATGCCTCCCTGGCTTGCAGCCAAGAGATTTCCGAATCATCCTAGTTTAACATACATTTTTGAGTACCCAAGAAGCTCAGCTTGGATTATTTTCTTTCATTTTAATGAAACACCTACCAAAGAAACACCTACAGAAATAAACCCAGTTTCTGCAAATTACCCATAGAAATTATCCATTTAATTACCTGCTACCATTTCAGGTTTTCCTTTGGTTGCAATTTGCCTGAAAATGATTTTACCAAGTAATTTGAAGATGCTCTTACAAGTTACTTTTAAGCTACCCTGAATTATGGCCAGTGTAATTACAAAAGTACAATTGAAATCTGATCACATTATTTTAAACATGTTGCTGATTTACAGGGTGGGCAAAAGTAGATTTACAGTTGTGAGTACATGAAACAGAGTTTATTTTTGCATTATTGTTTATTGACTATTGTATTATTTATTTGTATTACCCACCCCTGTATTTTCTGCTAAATCTCACTTTTCTATTCCAAATGATAACTGATCACCCTTTATTGATGGTAATCCCTGCTCTCATGGTGCCTCCAGACTTGAAACTCAATAAAGAGCAACATGCAAGTCACTTCAGTATTTAAATAGGTGAAATTCCAAGAGTACCAATAAGGAGACCCTTTGGAAGCTAGAACATAAACAAAAACAAAACACAGAAATTGTTGGTGCTATCTTTATGTGACTTATGTGACTTTCTTCAATTCAGCCTCTGTAGAGTATATTTTAAAAGCATGGAGCATGTAGTAAATACATCCTAGATATTTTCCAACATCACAGAAGTGCAGTGCAGAATCTGATCATGGTAATAGAGGCTGGAGCACACTGTATCTGTTAGTGCCCTAGGTGGGCTGAATGCAACCCAGACAGCTGAGCGTAGAAGAGAAATAAATCTCCCTTGCCATGGGTTTGAAAACAAAGATGTACCTGTTCTGACATGTGCATCCAATTCACACAAGGAAATGAGACACTGTTCTACAGCTTTTGAGGGGCACTAGAAAAAGCTGTACTTTTTAAATCTTTAGAGGACTCAGACATTTCTACTGACTTACAATTTCTCCCCTCCTTTTATCAAGAAATGCATAATAAAATAAACACTTTTAAATACAAAGACACCAATTAAGTCCAGATGATACATACAGGAGCTTTCCATTCTGTATAAATGACATGCCAACAACAGTCTTTATATCATATATTCTGAGAATAGGTTTTATGTCAATTTTTCTTGTATGCCCTATGTATTTTCCCCATTAGAGAATGATGTGTCTACATACTTCAAACACTGACTCTAGCAATTTAAATTTTGAAAGAGTTTAATTCACAGATGTACTTCAGTTTGAATAACATGTTTTTATTTTTCTGTTTTTACCTAAGAGGTGATCTTTAGATAAAAAAAAAATCATCAAGTTCCTATCAAAATGAAAGGGAAAATAAAGAAAAATCACCTTTTTTGTTCTTATGCATAAGATTGATTCAAATTTTCAAAGAGAATGCTCTTTGGAAATAAATGAAGAAACATACCCAGATTGTTAATGACAAACTGAGAGTTTCCTTTATAGATTATTTTTAAAAGTAACTCCAATGTAAAGACATTTGCAATAAATATTCCAGGTACATCATTGTTTTTCCCTATGTAGGTTTTTTCTAAAACTTTCCTGTTAGAAGAATTACTTCCCAAATAGTCATCCTAAACCAAAATTCTCAGCAGTCTTTGAAATGTAGATAAAAGATGCCTCAAAGTATAATCTAATTCATATTCTTATGTTGTTTCTTTTTTAAAAAAGGGTAGAGAGTAGAAATTCATTGTTTCATTTAGACATGCAGATGCCCAGATTGAGAAGTAGCCACGGTAAGAGGCCACAATCTAAAGGTAAATGATAAATGTTAGGAAGTTTGATCTCAGTGACAATATAACACAAGAAGGAAGGTAAGTAGAATTTGACAAAGGCTTTCCTTTCAGGAGACTTGAGAGAATAAATCTTAGGGAAAGAGGAAGCTTCCTGAATGAATACCACCTATATAGAGCCTCCAGTAGAATACAGCTGGTGACAGACACCCTCCTGAAGAGATGCTTGGTTTTCTGGATGAAGTGCCATGGCTAAATTTTAACCCTGTCCCTGCTTAATTGTTGCTTCAATTGTTTTATTAAAATTACTTTGTTGGTAGTTTACAGCAAGACTAATCTACTTAAATATTAACTAGAGAATTTTGTCTATGGTTTTAGCTACCTACTGGTTTATTTCCTTTCTTTAAACTCATACAAAAATATAAGTTTGAAAGTTGAAAGGCAATAGCTCATGCATCCAGGAACAAATCTATACACTGTGTATCCAGTAACAATGGCTTTCTTTAGAAAGACAGACCTCTCCATAAAAGAAACAAGGTGTTTGACAAAGCTGTAATAATTCACAGGTAAAAAGTGAACATTGGTTGTTTGGGGATAAGAAGAAAAAAGAAATGAAATGAAGAGGAAATCAAAGTCACTTGGAAAGAAAAATAAGCAGATTAAAATAGCAGAGAACAATCTGGTATAGAACCTGGAAAAGTATTATGCAACTTTGGGCTTCCTACAACCCAGTATGTTAATGTCTTTCAGACTGTGAGAAAATAAAGTTAGTGCACAATGCAGAATCAAATTTCATCCCCTAACAGGGTGAGTGGACAGAACTCAGATTGCACACATAACTACTAATGCCATCTGGCCAATCGCTGTTTTCTGTGATCAGCTCAACACAAATCCACAGCAATCATTTGTTTATTAGTCTCTTGGGCCCACCCACTAATGGTGATTTTGAATTTGCTTATCTCCATGATACATTTTTTATTATTACTGAAGGCAAAGTACTAGGGTTGACATATTTTAGTTGTTTCAATCAAAATCTCACCAGGTCTGAAGTGCTCTGAGAGCCTTTACAATCATGAACTCCATTCCATTTTGCATGAACTGTATTTAAAATAGAGGGGTTGGAGGTGTGGCAAGAGAGAGGCAGGAAGAAAGAAAGAGATGGATGAGTATTTGGAGATTGCAGAAAGAATGAATGAACCAACTTATGCTAGCTCAATAACACAATTGCCCCTGGCTCCAAGTGAACTCATTCATTTCTTTAGCCAATAATATACTTAAACCTCTACTCTGTAAAGTTAATGTGTAAAGGTCTTGAGGATGTGATGGTGGACATGACGGAGTCCCTGGTCTTCCATGGAGGACAGGGCCCAAGGATGAGTGGTGTGGTGCTAGAAATAAAGGAACGGCAATTTTTATGAATGTCACTTTCTCCCTCCTTTGGTGAAAAAGAAGACAATGAAAACAGAAGGTGATAAATGCCACTGGAATGTAGGAAACAAAGGTTTGGAAACATTTGTTATTTATATACAGAGAGGATAAAAAAGTATGTGAAGATTTCTCACACATTCTACTCCTGGCCCAACCAACTTTTAAATGTAGACTTTTATTATTGTTTCTACCCAGCCCTGAAAACTTCAAGTCTACTCCTAAATATACTCCCTGGAGTCAGACACTGAATTTCTAAGAAAAATGCCTTATGTCCTAAATACCTTGGCAATGACTTCACCTTATGCCACTCTTCTACACCTTACCACAGGCCAACATGACGAAGACATGGAATGACCTACTCAGTTCAAATTCTCATCAGACACAGGACTGATGGTGTAATATGTAGAACCCAGACCAAAATAAAAACATGGGGCCCCTTTTTCAAAAATTACTAATAATATCAAGATGGCAGCAAGAAGTCATTAAGCCAAGTGTGGGACCTTTTCAGCCCAGGGCTTTGTGTAGCTGCATAGGTTTCATGCCTATGAAATCAGTTCCAGTCATACCTGGCTCTAATACTCTGTCTCCTTAGTGTGGTGAAATTAATTTAATAAGTCGATAAAATATATAGTAGTCTGTCAATGTGCTTTGATCGCCATTTGAGAACTATTGCTCTAGACATTAACATTTTTTTTACTTCAGGTCACTTGAAAGATGCAACATCCTAAGAATTCAAGATGTTCTCAATTTTCTGCCTGATCACCTTTCTTTGCGCCTTCATTTTTTTTCTTTTTTCCCTGAAACTTCTTTCTTTCTTTGGTTACAGATTCACCCAAGAACCTAACAGAAGCATTTGTTGTAGTAATACAGGAAAATCAGCTCTGCGGAAAATACATTTTAAGAATTTAAAACACCTAACACATTACAAGCCAAATGGATTTATTTGCACTTTGACTCGTTACCAGATGATCACAGTACTTTAACTGTGTGTCATGAAGTATCCTATAGTGGGAAGACCAGTTTTAGACCAACATCATGGAAATTGAGTTTTTAAAAAAGGATTTTCTCAATGAAAATTTTGGGGATAATGAAGAATGACCAACTGTCTTCTAATTTGGATATATAGTTACTTTGTACTATTTGAAATATATGTATATATAATATTTTGAAATATTATATATTATCTTCAAGATATGAACTACCACATTTCAAGGCACCTAGTGTATCTCTTTGAATTTTGGATGCTTTGTTTTGTTTCTTTTTGTCGTCATTTCTTTTTCTATTGGCAAGAAAGATGTGCCCCTTTCAGAGATCAGCGGGGCACTCACATTGGAAGGCCAGCTACAGGTGGACTCCTGGAATCTGAGGCATCATAATACTGAATCAAGAGCTTCCTTCTGTTTCTTCCAGATGGCCAAGGAAGCACGTGACCTGTTTTATTGCTTTCTGCCCTGTGCAATATTAGCATGCAAGCTTGGCTTACATAACCATACTTTATAGTCAATTGATATGTAATAACTGTTTTAACTTCTTCCAGGAAAATATTTTTAGAACTACTAGTTTTTACACAAGTAAGAAAGAGAGCATACTGGAGGGAGCTACTCCATCATGCTGTTAAGATTCTGGCAGAGTTGTGGTAGAATATGGATCCCTGTATTAATAAGTCCTGTAAATACAATGTCTTGAGGCTTTGTATAACTGTCCTAGACTGCAGAAATGCCCTCTGATTAAGCCCAAAGTTTGGCATCATTAAGTACTTAGTGCTATAGCAACAAGTCTTATCATAGCATCTTTTTCTACTTTGATTTGCCCTTTCTAAGAGTATTCAGATCTCTTCTGGTGAACTAAGAAAACCATTAAAGCAATTGGGTTTCAGAATAATCTATGTGACCAAATGTTGGATGGCCCTATTAAAGTGATAAATAACTTCTTTCTATACTTACTTGTCCTCTTTGTTTGCCATTTATTTTTCCTGAGTCCATTTTAGCTAAATCAAGAGAATACCCCACTTAGAAATTTGAAGTCAGTCAGAGTTTTTTCATGAAATCTTTGTTGCCATTACAGCCACCCTTTCCAACCCTGATATTGGGAAACTCAGAAACCCATTATTATAACTTCAGGGTACTCAGCCAGCAAGATGAAAGTCAAATATCATTTTAGGGTTTTCACTGTGAGCACTTGTATGATACATATGGGGCACACCTGCCAAAAAGTACTTATTGCCCATCTTCTCTTTTTGAGAGTTACTGATACAATATGATACTTATATGAATACCTACTTAAGTTCTAGTTTACCTGGAGATAGAATAATAGTACTATATGCTCCAATTACTTATCATATTGCAATTACATCTATTTTTTTCTCCAAAGCCTTTTCCTGAAATGCATGTTGTTAGGTCCTCTTATTAGATCAGAATCACAGTGAGTCCCTAGTCTGGGCATTTTAATGTTAAGCCTCAGGTAAAATCCAAAAGCTTCTTCATCTCTACTATGTAGATTGAGGTCTCATTGAATGTGTGAACACTCCAACTAGACAGATAGATTCTACATCTTGAATGGTTACAAAACCATCCAGAAATGGAAATAGAATCCTCTTTGCAAAATTTAGGCTTCCCAAATATTTTCACAGTTATTTGTTAGAAAATAGCAGAAAATTTATACCAGAAAATAAGAATTACTTGAAATCATGGTCCATAGCCAACTACCAAGTGATATATTAGACATTCACTTTCATGTGTAGACCTTTGAGTAAAAACTATAATTAAAAACTCAAAGACTTATCTAGAACAGTACATTCTAAAATACACTTGGGAACAATTTTAAACAAAATAAAATAGAAATATTTACTGAGGAAATTTTCAGAGCCTTTAATACACCGAAAAATACTGTGTGTCTTCTAGAAAGATTAGAACAGTGGGAGCCAAGTAAAAATCTGCCAGAATCCAGAAATGTTGGGTAGTCATTTGACTAATGGAGAGCTCATTTTTGGCCTACTTAGAAGCTACAAGAAATTATTTATGTGTGAGGATATAGTAATTGTATTAACATATCTTTAATTTTTCAAGGGAACCAACAAATGTGAAATTTTACATAAAACCTGATAATATTCTTAAATATGATAACTAAAATGAGATTATTTCCATTAAAAAGGTCTGCAACATTATTATTGTCCCAAATTCCCAGATCACATGGCCTTTTCTATGAGATTAGTGTTTTTTGGAATACCCTTTTAAAAGTGTTGGTCTTGAATGAAAAAAGCCAATGAGAAGGAAAAGAATATTCTCTATTATATGGTCTCATACATACAGATCCTTTTCATAATTTAAAATATATGGAGGTGCAGCTTTTTCTACTCTGTGACCAGAGCCTATAAGTCAGTGAAAAGCTAGTCTAGAGGTCCAGGTCTGTTAGTTCATTTCTTATTGGTCACTTAAGGCAACAGACTCCCTTGTAGAGACCTGGAAGAGAGGAGCAGAAAAAAAGAACACATCAGAATCAGGCAATTATCTAATAAAACTGTTCAAATATTTTAAATGTCATCAAATTCTATTTAGATTTACCCAAGTACTTTACACAAATGTGTGAACCATCAACTCCTGTTTAAATTCAACTTGTGCCAGTTTAAGATATTTAGTAGCTACCATCTGCCTATTGAATCTGAATACTTATGGTTTTAAGACTATGTATTTGTGATAATAAAGAACTCAGTGTGGTATGACTAATGTTGGTTTTGGGCTTGTGCATCAAGTATAATGCTATACCAAAATTAGAGCAAACACAAAATGTTTCATCCATAGCCCTTCTCTTGGTAAAAAGGAAAATAAGGCTTATTCCATAAAACAAAATTTTTTTAGTAAGATAAAGCTTATTTGTGTGTGTGTGTGTGTGTGTGTGATTAGGTTTATGTATTAATGGACTTGGCAAGTACATTGAGAAGTTTTACTATTTGGCTTTCTTCCATGATAGAATGATGAAGAATGGTTCACCAATACACAATTTAGCATTTTTTTCTGATCAAATGCAGTGTAATTTTCACAAAGCAATATAGTGATTTTATTGTGCAGTATATTGTGCCATCTTGCTGCTGTCACTGATACGATAGGTTATGAAAGGTATAAATATGTTTATATGAGGAGATCCACACACTTCTCACCTTTGTGGCACGTGCACTCCTTCCTGGAAGGTTAAATTCATGTCAAACTATGAGTTTCTCTTCTAATTATGCTTGACAGCCCCATTTTAAAAATCTATTAGGACTTGACTGACAAAGAAGTGTGTTATATCTCCTTGCACGAGCTATCTACTTTCTAAGTAAAAGATTTAGTGTCTAGCAAATTCTAGGGCTCAGATCACATCCATCTAGTTTATAAATATCAGGAAACAAGATAAAAGTCACTGACTGAGGAATGTAGGGACTGGGGACAAGAATCTGATCCTAGTACCCATGGATGCAACAAAAAAGTGGCAAAATAGAACCGTATTCACTCATCAAATTAAATGAAGCAATTTTCTGTGCCCACACACATACCCCCAAATCCTCTGCCATTGAAAAGTTAGAGATTTTAAAGGGGCAAGATGGTGGCAAATTAGAAGGACAGGTCAGAGACCTCCTCCGAGAACCAAACTGGAAATAAAACTAAAGAGGGGAGCAGTCACCCAAACTAACTGAATACCACCTAAAAAAGACACTTTTAACCACCTTGAGATGGGTAGGAAAGATGGGGTCAATTATGAGCCCATTTTCACAGTGGACCAAGGCTGTGGGAGCTTCCCTTTGAGAGGAAAGAAGCTGGATCCACAAATGGGGCCACCAAGCACAGAGCGTGACAGTGCAGGGGTTCCTCTGCTAGGGTAAGAGCAAACCTGTTGGAGACAAAGCCACTATTTTTATTTCTTTAACCTTTAAAGGGGCCAAAGCACAGGTCTTGCGTTCACAGTTGCTCACCTTGGGCCCCAGCGAAGGGAAGGCAGCGCAATCTGCAGTCTGACAAGGAGAGTCTAGTGTGGGAGATGCTGGGGAGAGACATGGGGGAGCAACTGTGAGGCTTTGATTGCCAGAGTACACCCGGATTCTGCAGGGCCATCTTGCTTGAGAAGAGCAAGCACCTCCCAGGGGGAAAGCAATTAACAGACCCTGCAGGATATCACTTGCCCCACCCACCCTATGGAATCCTGCTCCCCACAGCCTGAATATCCTTTTTCCTTTTGTTTGGTTTGTTAAGGTTTTTGTTTTGTGTGGGTTTTTTTCTTTCACTCCTTCTTTTTTCCCCATCCTGCATTTTAACCCCTGCTGAGGAGACAGCAACATACACAAACTCAGGGGGTATCAGAGACTGGCTGTAGGGCACAGCCATGCCATACACTTTGCTGGTATACAGATGGGTGCTTACCCCTCTAAGAAGAGCCATGGAAACATTCTTGGTTTCTGATATACCCAAAACCTGGACTCTGGAGACCCCATCCATTAGCCTACTTGGGGCCCCACCCTGCCAAGTACAGGGAAATAATCCCAAACAGACTCAGACTAGTGGCATGGGGGTGGGGGAACACAACCACCATCTTCCCTGGAGTCTGAAAGGCACCTGACAAGGGAGATCCAGGAGTCCTCTGACCCTACCAGAAGCCCTATCAAAAAACGTCAGGCCCACAACTAGGCTAAGGCTGACAGAGGTGGATCAAGCACTGACTTGAGTCATTTGCTGACATATGCTGTTAAAACCCAGCCATGCAGAGTAGCTTGGCCCATCCTGGGTGCAGTCAAGCCTGGAGGAATCAACCACAAACTGTAGAAAACTATAGCTCTGAACAGGCTGCTGAGGGCTAAACATAGACAGCATCTGACACTGGCTTACACCAATCTCAGACACATCAGAGCCATATCCAAAGGGAGAACCTAGCATGCAAGCACTGAACCCTGCTGAGGTGGATCTCACTTTATTCTTGTAATTATTTTCATTATTTTTCCTTTTTCATAGTTTTGTTATTCTCTTTTTCTCCTATTTTTGGTTCTCTATGTTTTCTTTCAAATCCTTATTTTACCCTTACCTTTGATTACCTCATTGTTCCTTTCTACTTTCCTTTTCTTATTTTTGTTGTTCTTTGTCTTTCTTTGTCACTTTTCCCCATTTTCCTCTTTCAATTTATTAGTTGTATTAGTTCTCATCCTGTTCTTCCTCTCATAATCACTTTCCTTTGGTCTTCTTTTATTCTATTTCTTTTTTCTTTTTCTTTTTTTGTCCCCACCCCCTACTATGTCACTGCTCTTCCTGCTTTTATTTTTCTTGGCTTTTTTTGTTGTTGACATTGCTGTTGTGCTTGGGGGGTGGTGCTTGTTTGGGTTTTGTTTTTTGTATTGCTTTGCTTTGTTTTGTTGGTACCTGCACAACAGCATAAAAGACATGATAGGGGTAGAACTTCACATAGAGACAACCAAATGGGAGATACAACCAACAAATGGGTCAACAAGAATCAAGGCCTAAATATAACAAGAGTCCACAAGAGCATCCAGATAAAGAGAGAAAGAAGACTGCACCACTGAGTACCACAGTATTCCTACCACATAAGACTACCCTACAAGACAGGGAGTCAAAGTAGATCTATCTAATACATAGAAACAAACAAAAGAGACAGCTATTGTAAAATGAGGAAACAAAGAAACAACCTCCAAATGAAAGAAGAGGAAGACTCTCCAGATAAAGAACTAAATGAAATTGAGGCAAGCAAACTATCAAAAATACAGTTCAAAGTAATTGTTGTATGAATGTTCAAAGAACTTAAAGGGAACTATGCCAGCATAAAGAAGGACATAAAAACTATAAATAAGCCTTGGCTGATATAGATCAGTGGGTTGAGTATGGGCCTGCAAACCAAAGGGTCGCCAGTTTGATTTCTGGTCAGGGCACATGCCTGGGTTGCAGGCTAGGTCCCCAGAAGGAGGTGCACAAGATGCAACCACACACTGATGTTCCTCTCCCTCTCCTCTTTTCCTTACCCTCTCTCTAAAAAAAATAAATAAGTAAAATCTTTAAAAAAATAAAAAACAGCCCTCTTTAAAAAAAACTATAAATAAGAATGAGATGGCAATGAAGAATAGAATATCTGAAGGGAAGAATACACTGCAAGGTATTAAAAGCAGGCCAGACAAAGCAGATCAAAACAGCAATTTGGAAGACAAGGTAGGAAAAAACACCCACTTGGAGTAACAAAATGAAATAAGATTTAAAAAGAATGAGGATAGATTAAAGGAGCTTTGGGACAACATGAAACATAACAATATGCATATTATAGGAATACCAGAACGAGAAGAAAGGGAGCAAGGGATAGAAAATCTGTTTGAAAAAGTAAAGAAAGAAAACTTCCCTAACTTGATGAAGGAAAAAGTCACACAAGTTTAGGAAGCACATAAAGTCCCAAGCAAGATGAATCCAAAGAGGTCTACACCAAGGCACATCACAGTTAAAATGGCAAAGTTTAAAGAGAAAGAGCACCTTAAAGGCAGCAAGAGAGAAAGTTAGTTAGCTACAAGGCTGATAAGGCTGTCAGTTGATTTCTCAATAGAAGCACTGTAGTCCAGAAGGGATTGGCAGGTAGTATTGCAAGTAATAAAAAGCGAAGACCTACAACAAACATTACTCTATCCAAGAAGCCTCTCATTTAAATAGGATGACAAAATAAAGAGCTTCCCAGACAAAAATGAAAAGCTGAATGAGTATATTTCCACCAAACCAGCATTGCAAGGGATAATAAAGGAACTGCTTTAAGAAGAAGAAATAGAGAGAGGAACATGAGTACAAAGGGAAAAAAATGACAATGAATAAGAATCTATCAATAATAACCTTAAATGTAAATGGATTAAGTACTCCAATCAAGACATAGGGTGGCTGAATGAATAAGAAAATATGATCAGAATATATGCTGTCTACAAAAGACTCACCTCAGAAGAAAAGATATACATGTAGTGAAAGTGAAGGGATGGAAAAAATATTCCATGCAAATGGAGATCAAAAAAAGCTGAGATGGCAATACTGTCTGACAATAGATTTCTAAAGGCCATAATAAGAGACAAAAAAAAAGTCACTACATAATTCTCAAAGGTTCAGTCCAAGAGAATATAAATACTTGTAAACATTGCTCACTCAATATAGGATCACCAAAATATATTAAAAAATCCTGGAGAATTTTAAGAAAGATATCAACAGCAATATAGTCATAGTAGGGGATTTCAATACCACACTGTTAACAACAGACAGATATTCCAGACAAAAATCAACAAGGATATAGCAGCATTAAACACTACACTAGACCAAATGAATTTAATTGATATTTACCAGCATATCAACTCAAAGAAGTAAAAATACATTCTTTTCAAATGCACATGGATCATTCTCAAAGATAGATCATATCCTATGCTTCTCAAACTATTGCACAAAATTCAAGGAAAGGGAAGACTTCCAAACTCTTTTTACAAGGCTAGTATTATCCTAATTATAAAATCATATAAAAATACAAAAAAGAAAGAAAATTATAGGCCAATATCTCTGATGAACAGAGGTGTTAAACACTTCAACAGAATATTAGCAAACTGAACCCAGAAATATATCAAAAAGATCACATTCCATGATCAAGTGGGATTTATTCCAAGTATATAAGGACAGTACAATATTCAAAAATCAATAATTGTGATACATCACATAAACAAACAAAATGAAAGATAAAAATCACATGATCATATTAATAAATGCAGTAAAATCATTTCATAAAATCCAGCACCCACTTATGATAAAAAAAAAACTCTCAGCAAAGTGGGATTAGAGGGAGCATACCTCAACGTGATAAAGGCCATATACGAGATACCTACTGCCAACATCATATTCAATGGGCAAAAACTAAATCATTTCCCTTAATATCAGGAACAAGACAGGGGTGACCGCTTTCACCACTCTCATTCCACATAGTTTCAAAAGTCCTAGCCACAGTTATCAGACAAGAAGAACAAACAAAAGTCATCCAAATTGGAAAGGATGAAGTAAAACTGTCATTATTCACAGACAACATGATATTGTACATAGACAACTCAATAGCAGAACTCAAAGTTGATAGTCAGAAACTGATGGCATTTTTATACATCAATAATGAACTATCAGAAAGAGAAACTTTAAAAAATCCCATTTACTATTGCAACAAAGAAATTAAAAATAAAGTGCCTAGGAATAAATTTAATCATTGAAGTAAAAGACCTGTACTCAGAAAACTTTAGTCCTCTAAAGAAAGAAATTGAGGAAGATAAAAATATGTGGAAATATATGCCATGTTAATGGATTGGGAGAATTAACATTAAAATGCCCATAATACCCAAAGCAATCTATAGATTCAATGCAATTCCTATGAAGATATCAATGGCATATTTCACAGAACTAGAACAAATATTCCAAAAATTTATATGGAACATAAAAAGACCCCTAATAGCCTCAGCAATCTTAAGAAGAACAAAGTTGAAGGGATCACAATACATGGTATCAAATTATACTACAAGGCCACTGTAATCAAAACAGTCTGGTACTGGCATAAGAACAGACACATAGACCAATGGAACAGAATAGAGATCCCAGAAATAAATCTACATCTTTACGGTCTACTAATATTTCACAAGCATACATTAGAATAAAGACAGTCTAATAAATGGTGTTGGGAGACCTGGACTGGTATATGCAAAAAAAAAAAAAGAAAGAAAGAAAGTAGGCCACAATCTTACCCTGTACACCAGAATAAACTCAAAATGTATAAAAGTCTTAAATATAAGTCATGATATCATAAATATTCTAGAGGAAAGCATAGTTGTAAAATTTCAGATATCCCACTTAGCAATATTTTTGCCAATATATCTCCTAGGGCAAGGGATATAAAGGAAAGAATAAACAAACAGGACTACATCAAATCAAAAAGCTTCTGTACGACTAAAGGAACCATCATCAAAATGAAAAGGGGACCCACTGTATTGTAGAACATATTTTCCAATGATACATTGGACAAGGGTTTATTCTCCAAAACATATAAAGAACATGTATGACTCAACACCAAAAGGACAAACAATCCAATTTAAAAATGATCAAAGGAACCGAATAGGTACTTCTCCAAGGAGGACATACAGAGGGCCCATAGACATCTGAAAAAATGCTCAACATCACTAGCCATCAGAGAGATGCAAATTAAAACTACAGTGAAGTATCACCTCACACCTGCCAAAATGTCCTTCATTAATAAATCATCAAATAACAAGTGCCAGCAAAGATGTGGGAAAAAAGGGAACCCTGGTGTACTATTGGTGGGAATGCAGATTGGTCCAGCCACTGTGGAAAACAGTATGGCATTTCCCCCAAAAAATAAAATCCAAATTGCTTTTCGACCCAGTGATTCTGTTGCTGAAATGCACCCTACAAATCCTGAAACACTAATTAAAAAGAATTTATGCACCCCTATGTTCATAGCAGCACTATTTACAATAGCCAAGATCTGAAAACAGCCTAATTGCCCATCAGTAGTTGTGTGGATAAAACAACTGCAGTACATTTACACAATTGAATAATCACAGCAGAAAGAAAGAAGGAATTTCTACCTTTTGCAACAGCATGGATGGGATTGGAGACTATAATGCTAAGTGAAATAAGCCAGTCAGTGAAAGACAAATACCATATGATCTCACTTATAAGAGGAATCTAATGAACAAAATAAACTAATGAGCAAAATAGAATCAGAGGCACAGAATCATGGAACAGACAAACAGTTATAAAAGGGGATGGGGTGACTGACTGAAAGAAGGTGAAGTGATTAGTCAAAGTACATATATGAAGGACCTATGGACATGGACAATGGTGTTAGGAATAACTTTGGGAGTGGAGGGCAGGCTGGGTGGAGGGGGGCGAAGGGGTAAAAACTGGGACAACTGTAATAGTATAAACAATAAAATATTTTTAACTAATAAATAAATAAAGATTTTAGGTTGAATAGACCTGGATTTTTTCCTCTTAAAATGTCTCAGGGGCATAGCATTAGATGTTGTGGTATGCTCACATCATTGACCCACCAGTGGCTCTCATTTATTTCATTTATTTAGATATTTTTGTTTTATTTCAATAAATGTCAAGCTCTCATGTTTTTATATTGGCAGCTAGTTACATTACTAAAATATAATAAATGATAACTAAATATGGAAGCCAGCTACCCCTACAATAACTCACTATATTTGTTGACCAGGTGATGTTTATCCAGTCCTAATTCCCACCTGCTCAGAGGGGCTGTAACTCAAGAGTAGAGAATGCTATGAGAAAAACCTGAGGCAGGCTTGCCTGAAGACAGTCATTCCCAGCAGTTTGACTAGGGCACATGGAAATGTGACCATACCTCATGCAGTGGGTTGGAAGTGGCTTCTTACTATTAATAAATTCTGAAAATTCATTTTTGAAGGAATCTTAATTGGTTAAGAGTAGTTCTCTGACAAAGTTTAAAAAGCATATATGCCTATAGGAGCTAGGCAGGTACTACAAGTTAGTTAACTAGATTCACCTGTCAATGCCTAAGCACACAGTGACACAGTGATGAGGGTAGAGACCTAGCTTCCTGCAGGGTTCTAGTTGCCATTATTTGGTCCTAGTTTATTGCTGCCAGGTAGCATTAGGGAGCCTCTTTGACCCACTTATTCCATCTTTTCTTTTTTAGGAAAACCAGAAATTCATAAATCTCCAAATTTTATATATTTACAACCCTTTGAATATTTGTTAAAAGCTATGGCTGAAGACTCTATTCTGTTTACAAAACACCAGTTCGAAACCTGACCCTAAAATTACATTATTCTCATGGACTTCATTCTCACATGCTTCCTCTGTAATAGAAAAAGTGGTGGAGATAGAGTAAGTTTGCAGTTCATTACACATAATCTGCAGCCTACCTTATTTTCGCCGCTGAGAATACCATAGATACAGAAATAGACATCAGTTATCCTTCACTGAGGGCATGCCAAGGGTACAATAAGGTGCCAACCACTGTACTACAACAGAGTAAATGGATTAAACTTCCATAGATTCCAACTTTGGGTTCACCAATCTAGTGTGGGAGAAAAATTTAGGGACTAGAAGAAAGCAGATCCCACAGTCAGTACTAAAAGACTTGAGAAGCTTGTATATTTAAAGAATTCCGGGTACTGGGCTGCCCAATCAGAAATAGCTTCTTCTCCTATCTTCCACAAATACCCTTCCACATCGTGAATTCTTAATTTCTTTGTGTCTTGACCTGTATCCTCCTCAAGATAGTCAGACTGAGAAGTTCCCATAGTTTCTCACCCTTCTCACCCCTGTTTTTTGTTTGTTTGTTTGTTTGTTTTACCTCACCGCTGTCACATTTCCTCTCTTTCCTTTCACATTTCAGGACTGAAAAGCCCTGTATATACTGAAAAGAGCTGTACAATTATAATCCAAAAGAGCTCCCCCACAAAATTCGAGTCTTTGCTCTTCTGTTGTAACCTCTCTCTCTGAGTTTTCATGTCTGTAAAATGGAGATTGTTTACAAAGTTTAAATGTGATGGGAGAACTAGGAAAATAGAAAAAAATGAAAATGTTTTTTAAATATAAAGCAGTAGGTAAGCTACTGTTATTATTATATTTTCAGATTACTCCTACTGTGTGTCACCTAAAAGCTCCATGTGTCTGTGCTAGCCCCACTCAAGGCAAACAAAAAATAAACTTAAAAAAGCCAAAATATCATTTTATGGTCTCCTTCTGGAAAGCTCAAAGACTAGACAAATACTTCGTCAACTCTGTAGAAGTCCCCATTTGCCATTGCTAATGTTTTTAAGCCACTGGAAAAATGCCAATATAATCCACACTTGAGCAATGCCATTGACACAAGCAATTAATTGCATGATGGAGAAGGCACCTTGCTGATGTCCAAAATGTTTATTTGTAACTTGAATTGCTAATAGCCTGAGCCATCTGGTATACAAGAAAATCTTCAGTAACTACACACAATGTCATCACCAGACCACAATTTCCCCACATCCAGCCCTCTTGTCATCCAGGCTAATTGTCTAAGGAAGCTCACAGGTAACCCTATTACTGCAAAGTTGTGACCTTTCATGCCTGGTTTTACACCCAACTCACTGGTGATGTGACTAAGTATGGTTGCAGTTGCTAAAAAAACAGGGAGTCTACTCCAGGAAGACAAACAACCCAATTAAAAAATGGGCAAAGGACTTGAACAGACACTTCTCCAAGGAAGACATACAGAGGGCCCAGAGACATATGAAAAGATGCTCACCATCACTAGCCATCAGAGAGATGCAAATTAAAACCACAATGAGGTACCATCTAACACCAGTCAGAGTGCCCAACATAAAGAAATCCACAAACAAATGTTGGAGAGGACGCGGGGAAAAGGGAACCCTAGTGCACTGTTGGTGGGAATGCAGACTGGTGAGGCCACTGTGGAAAACAGTATGGAATTTCCTCAGAAAACTAAAAATGGAACTGCCCTTTGACCCAGCAATTCCGCTGCTGGGATTATACCCTAAGAACCCTGAAACACCAATCCAAAAGAACCTGTGCACCCCATTGTTCATAGCAGCACAATTTACAATAGCCAAGTGCTGGAAGCAACCTAAGTGCCCATCAGCAAACGAGTGGATCCAAAAACTATGGTATATTTACACAATGGAATTCTACGCAGCAGAAAGAAAGAAGGAGCTTATACCCTTTGCAAGAGCATGGATGGAACTGGAGAGCATTATGTTAAGTGAAATAAGCCAGGTGGTGAGGGACAAATACCATATGATCTCACCTTTAACTGGAACATAATAAAAAGAAGAAAAAAGGAAACAAAATATAACCAGAGACACTGAAGTTAAGAACAATCTAACAATGGTCAGGGGGGAGTGGGGAGGGGACAGTGAGGAGAGGGAATTACAGGAACTACTATAAAGGACACATGGACAAAATCAAGGGGGAGGGTGGAGGTGGGGGAGGGAGAGGTGTTCAGCTGGGGTGGGGTGGAGGGATGGGGAGAAAAGGCACACAACTGTAATAGAATAACAATAAAAAATTAAAATTAAAAAAAAATACATGGAGTCTAAAGTCTATACTGGTGACCTTGAAGTCAGCCCAGGACAAGATTCCAGAGTAAGTGGTTTAAGAAATTTCTGTGAACATTTAAGGAAACAGTAGTCACTGGGAGCCAAATTGGGTTCACTGAGGCAAAAAAAAAAATCATACTTAGATACCTTTTTTCATTAGCCTCACTATTTTCTTTAACTAGTCTGAAGGATTTTAAAAAGATGATGAACATGTCTAGACTTTAGCAATGTGTGAATCCAGGCCAAAGATTAGCAAACTATGGCCCTTACACTAAATCTGATGTGTGGCTTGTTTTTGTAAATGAATAAAGTTTGATTATAACTCAGTCACTTGTTTATAGGTAGGCCACAGCTGCTTTTGCACTACAACAACAGTTCAATAGCTGCAACAGAAATCTAATAACTCAGAAAGCCTAAAATATTTCCCTTTGCCCTTTATACAGTTTGCCAACCTCTAGTCTATTACAGAGAAGGCTGAATGATATTTAAAAGTTGTGAGTTGTTTGGAACCATAATCATAATGAATAATTATATTCAAATGTTTCTGGTTTGTGTAATAATTGTACTCTGGAGAAAGATTTCTGATAGAAACCCAAATTCTGTCCTGGGCATGTCCTGTGAATTGTTTTATAATCAACTGTGTGAAAGAGGGTATCTGCGTGAAGTCTGAGGGCTGTCTGTGTGAAGTATGGTATGCAGACAGTTGAAGGACTCAGTGTTAAAATTCACGGAAAAAGAATAAATGGATCAAGAATTAAAAGCATAATTTAAATATCTGAAGTTCTTTCATTTAAAAGGGGGATTAAATAGCTTCTGAATAGTGCATAGAATTTATAACTAAACATATTTCAGTTTAATATAAGAACAATTTACCCAATAGACTTTCATATTAGTGAGTTTCTTGCTATAAATGGTGCCCTGCAAGTATTCCAGGCCAGGCAGGTTAAAGTGGGATTTGGGCAGCTGGGAAAATACACCTGGATGTCTGACATGCCTTTATTTCAGGGTGGGGCTATCCGAGCAGGTGGAAAGTCCCAACTCCTTTATATGCTAAGTGAACACAAAGCTGGCTGGGTACCAATATTGGTTATATAACAAAGCTTGATTCTATGTATATGGGCCCTTGCTCAAGGTTGTATGAACACTACCAAGTCATGGTTGCCCAGATATCTTGGTAAGGGAGCCTGACTGACTCCATGGTCCCTACAAATGGTACTCAAAGATAGAACAAAAGAACTCTTAGTAGTGACATATAAAGAAGGATTCATGCCTAAGCAATCCTGTACTTCTCAGAATTTGTGATTATCTGAGCCTGATTTCTTATCAGTATAGAGAGAACAGATAATTAGAGATACTCTGAAATGTCAAATTCTTAAGATGACAAATTCTTAGAGCAATTCAAAGTGCCTATATCCAGATCACATATACAGATGTCCCTTAAATGCTCCAGAAGCATTTTTCACCAGCAAAGATAGGTCTTCCTTCCCAATTTCAGCAGCATCTGTACCTGCAAAGTACAAAATTTTGGCCACACCTGGAGAAAGCCAGCTCATTGCTAATCAGTCAGGTTCAGCAACACTGGCAATGCAGATGGAAATGACTCAGTCTCAGGAATTTTACAATAAACACCAACCTTTCCTCATGGAAACTGGCCAAAAGACTTCAGGGATGTTCAGGCAGGAATAACTATAACTGCAAGAATAAACCAGCTGGAAGTTTGCTAACAAAGCAATAGATCAAAAACAAATAGGTCAACAACAAAAGGGCTGAGGGCAGGAATTGGTTTGAATTGTAACACTGAGAAAGCCACTGAGTATTTTAGCCAGGATGTCTCTACAACATTTACAATAGTTTATCATATCATAGATGCCATCTAATTATATACTAGATTTTGAAAGACAATAGCATGTATGGGTAGTGAGATAGTCAATAAATGAAAATTCATCTAGAGAAAAAATTCTCAACTATATTTTACATTTCATTTTTAACTTGCTACTTATGATCTCAATATTCCTTCCAGGAATGTCTAAATAAAAGATCATCAAACGTCCCCTTGCTCTGTTGCAAATTTTGTTTTCATTCTGTGGCACAGAATTGTTAAATTGGAACAGTCAGCACCAATGGAAAGGTTCCATGTTCTTTGGTAATTAATTAGTTGTTGCAGGAAATTTACCAGAGGTCTGATGGCAAAATGCAGATTACTGTCCCAAATACCCTAAGGATCTGAGCAGTACCTGCATAGATATAAAAGCCACCAAAAATGTGTGGCCTATTTGGAGGGACATTAGCTTCATCAGGTAATACTGCCCCTAATACAGTGATTACCAACTCTAAAAGGTCTAATGCCCTCTTTGGAGATCAACTTACCCTTCTGAAACAAAATTCATAGGTAGTATAACCTCTCTATATGTGTAATTCAAAAAAATAGACATAATTCACAAATGAAATGAAATAAAGTAAATGTGATGGCACATAATGTCAGAAGATATAATGATATACTTAAAGGTTTGAGCATACTTATAATGACTAAGTTTAGATGTAAGAGAAGTGAAATTTATCCAAATGCTGTTGTCAAATTATATTTTAGAAGACAGAATAAGTCATGTCATAAGGGAATAAGTCATAGGACAGAAAAGAATAGACATGTATATATACAACCAAGGATACAACATCTGTAAATAAAAATTGAAACACATAAGTGTATTGCTGACTCAAATCAAGAATCATATTCCTATTGGTGATGTGATTTTTCTAAAATGGTGACAAATTCTTGGTAAAACTTAGAACAAAACAGGACAATCTTTCCCTTATTCACATGACAGTTGCACTCCTGAGTAATATTAGTATATATCAAAATCATACCAGCACAAGTGTCCATCAACTGATGAATGGATGAAGCAAAGTGTACCTTGTTCATGTAATAGGTTATTCTATCTTTACTCATACAAAGAAATGAAATATTGATACATGCTACAGTGTTGATGAATTTGAAGAAATCACACTGAATGAAGGAAACCAGACAGAAAAGTTTACATATTGTGATTCATTTATATGAAATGTCTAAAATAGGCAAATCTATAGAGACAGAAAGTGAGTGAGTTTATAGGAACTATAGAGAAAGGGGAATAGGGATTAACTGGTAATTAACTATTTGGGGTTAATTTAAATGGTCTGGACTTAGATGTGATGGTTGTACAACCTTGTGAATATACTAAAACCCATTGACTTCCACATCACTTTAAAAGGGTGAATTCTATGTAATGTTAATTATACTCCAATTTAAAAACAAAATACAAAATTAATTTTTGTATCTGTTTATTAAAGGGCTCAGATTGTATTAAACAGGTTTTTCCCTTACATTAATGTTCAGTATTCATCAATAATTCATTTGGCTAATAATTCTCCCTTAAGCATAAATATCTTATGCCCTTCATAATATACAGGGGTTGTAGGCTGGGGTAGTGGCAGCCCTATAACCCCTATAACAACCAAGGAATCACTGCACAAATTTCCACTTGATCCTTAAGAGTATGGTATTTCCCTTATTGAGAACTACAACTGTAATTGCATGCAAAAATAATCTAAATATAAATACTTTGCACTACAACTTTATGGATTTCCAAACTGACAATTAGCTACCACATACACCAATTCAAGAATATTCAAGCTCTATTAGTTGATTCTTTCTCCTGCCTCTCCCACCAAATCCACCCAACTTTTTAAAATATTTTTCATTGATTATACCATTAGAGTTGTCCCACTTTTTCTCCCCTTTACTCCTCTTCACCCTGTAACCCCCCTCCCACCAGCATTCCCCCACCTTAGTTCATGTTCTTGGGTCATACATATAAATTCTTTGGCTTCTCCATTGCGTATACTGTTCTTAATCTCCCCCTGTCTATTTTGTACCTGCCATTTATGCTTCTTTGTTGGGGGGCTTTAACGCAGCCCTCGCCCCCACCCCCACCCCCCGGTCTGCCACAGATGAAGAAAAAGACTACCAAGACATGATCTGCTTAGAGAGGAAAGGTGGCCGTTTCTCTCAAAGGAGAAGGGCCCAGAGCCTTTCTCTCCAGGGGCTTTTATTAGGTTCATTCGAATAGGAATACAGATAAAGCTCATCAATCATTGTCAGCCAGTAAGGGTTAAACAATACAAGATTTACAGAGAACTCTGAGGGCTTATACTGAGTTACAGCCAATTAGTTAGAGGGCCATAAAACTTTAGGCGCCAGACTCATCTCAGGTCTGGACCCTTATCTCTTAAACTGAGGGTACAAATTAAGTAGGTTTCACAGGAATGTATGTATTTTTCTTTTTTTTTTTTATTGTTATTCAATTACAGTTGTATGCCTTTTCTCCCCATCCCTCCACCCCACCCCAGGTGAACCCACCTCCCTCCCCCCTCTCCACCCTCCCCCTTGGTTTTGTCCATGTGTCCTTTATAGTAGTTCCTGTAATCCCCTCTACCCACTGTCCCCACCCCCACCCCCCCACCCCCGCCCTGGCTATTGTCAGATTGTTCTTAACTTCAATGTCTCTGGTTATATTTTGTTTGCTTTTTCCTTCTATTGCTTATGTTCCAGTTAAAGGTGAGATCATATGGTATTTGTCCCTCACGTCCTGGCTTATTTCACTTAGCATAATGCTCTCCAGTTTCATCCATGCTCTTGCAAAGGGTATAAGCTCCTTCTTTCTCTCTGCTGCGTAGAATTCCATTGTGTAAATATACCATAGTTTTTGGATCCACTCATTTGCTGATGGACACTTCGGATGCTTCCAGTACTTGGCTATTGTAAATTGTGCTGCTATGAACATTGGGGTGCACAGATTCTTTTGGAGTGGAGTTTCAGTGTTCTTAGGGTATAATCCCAGCAGCGGAATTGCTGGGTCAAAGGGCAGTTCCATTTTTAGTTTTCTGAGGAAATTCCATATTGTTTTCCACAGTGGCCTCACCAGTCTGCATTCCCACCAACAGTGCACTAGGGTTCCCTTTTCTCCACATCCTCACCAACATTTGTTTGTGGATTTGTTTATGTTGGGCACTCTGACTGGTGTGAGATGATACCTCATTGTGGTTTTAATTTGCATCTCTCTGATGGCTAGTGATGCTGAGCATCTTTTCATATGTCTCTGGGCCCTCTGTATGTCTTCCTTGGAGAAGTGTCTGTTCAAGTCCTTTGCCCATTTTTTAATTGGGTTGTTTGTCTTCCTGGAGTGGAGTCGTGTGAGTTCTTTATATATTTTGGAGATCAGGCCCTTGTCTGAGGTATCATTGGCAAATATGTTTTCCCATACTATTGGTTCTCTTTGTAATTTGGTGCTGTTTTCTTTAGCCATGCAGAAGCTTTTTATTTTGATGAGGTCCCATTTGTTTATTCTTTCCTTTATGTCCCTTGCTTTAGGGGATGTGTCTGTGAGGATGTTGCTGCGTGGAATGTCTGAGATTTTCCTGCCAATGTTTTCCTCAAGGACTTTTATGGTGTTACGGCTTATATTTAAGTCTTTTATCCATCTTGAGTTTATTTTCGTGTATGGCGTAAGTTGGTGATTGAGTTTCATTTTTTTGCACGTAGCTGTCCAGATCTCCCAACACCATCTGTTGCAGAGGCTGTTTTTGCTCCATTTTATATTCCTGCCTCCTTTGTCAAATATTAATTGATTGTATAGACTTGAGTTTATTTCTGGGCTCTCTATTCTGTTCCATTGGTCTACGTGCCTGTTTTTATGCCAGTACCAGGCTGTTTTGATTACAGTGGCCTTGTAATACAGTTTGATATCAGGTATTGTGATCCCTCCTGTTTTGTTCTTCTTTCTCAAAATTGCTGCAGCTATTCGAGGTCATTTATGGTTCCATATGAATTTCTGCAGTGTTTGTTCTATATCTGTGAAATATGTCATGGGTACTCTAATAGGGATTGCATTGAATCTATAAATTGCTTTGGGTAGTATGGCCATTTTGATGATGTTAATTCTTCCAATCCATGAACATGGTATATGCTTCCATTTGTTTGTATCTTCCTTAATTTCTTTCTTCAGTGTTGTGTAGTTTTCTGAGTACAGGTCTTTTACCTCCTTGGTTAGGTTTATTCCTAGGTATTTTATTTTTCTTGTTGCTATATCGAATGGGATTTTTTTCCTGATTTCTATTTCTGCAGTTTCGTTGCTGGTGTACAGGAATGCCTTTGATTTCTGGGTATTGACTCTGTATCCAGCTGTTTTGCCAAATTCATTTATTAGGTCGAGTAGTTTTTGAGTGGAGTCTATAGGGTTTTCCATGTACACTATCATGTCGTCTGCAAATAGTGACAGTTTCATTTCCTCCTTTCCAATTGGGATGCCTTTTATTGCTTTTTCTTGTCTGATTGCTGTGGCTAGTACTTCCAATACTATGTTGAATAGGAGTGGTGAGAGAGGGCATCCTTGTCTCGTTCCTGATCTTAGTGGGAAAGCTCTAAGTTTTGGTCCATTGAGTGTGATGTTGGCTTTAGGTCTCTCATATATGGCCTTAATTATGTTGAGGACTGCTCCCTTTATTCCCACTTTGCTGAATGTTTTTATCAGAAATGGGTGCTGTATCTTATCGAACGATTTTTCCGCATCTATTGATATGATCATGTGATTTTATCTTTGTTTATTTTATGTGGTGTATTATGCTTATTGATTTGCGAATATTGTACCATCCTTGCATCCCTGGGATGAATCCCACTTGGTCATGGTGGATGATCTTTTTAATATATTGCTGGATGCGGTTTGCTAATATTTTATTGAGAATTTTAGCGTCTATGTTCATCAGCAATATTGGCCTGAAGTTTTCTTTCTTCGTTGTGTCTTTATCTGGTTTGCGGATTAGGATGATGTTGGCTTCATAAAAAGAGTTTGGGAGTCTTCCATCAGTTTGGATTTTTTCGAATAATCTGTGAAGGATAGGGGTTAGTTCTTCCTTAAATGCTTTGTAGAAATCTCCTGTGAAACCATCTGGTCCAGGGCTTTTGTGTGATGGAAGTTTCTTGATGACTGCTTCAATTTCCTTTGCTGATATTGGTCTGTTCAGGTTTTCTACTTCTTCTTCATTCAGTTTTGGAAGATTATATTTTTCTAGAAATGTGTCCATTTCATCTAGGTTTTCAAATTTCTTAGCATACAGGTCTTCATAGTACTTTCTTACGATCCTTTGTATTTCTGTGGTATCACTTGTACTCTCTCCACTTTCATTTCTAATTCTGTTTATTTGGATCCTCTCTCTTTTCTTCTTGATGAGCCTACTTAAAGGCTTGTGTATTTTGTCTATCTTTTCAAAGAACCAGCTCCTGGATTCATTGATCCTTTGAATTGTGCTTTTAATCTCTATGTCATTTAACTCTGGTCTGATCTTGGTTATTTCCTTCCTTCTGCTTGCTCTGGGCTGTCTTTGTTGTTGTTCCTCGAGTTCTTGTAGGCGTAGGGTTAGGTTGTTTGTTTGAAATGTTTCTATCCTTTTCAGGTAGGCCTGTATTGCTATGAACTTCCCTCTCAGGACTGCCTTTGCTGTGTCCCATAGGTTTTGGGTTGTTGTGAGTTCGTTTTCATTTGTTTCCAGGAAGTTTTTGATTTCTTCCCTAATCTCGTTCTTGACCCATTCATTGTTTAATAGCATGCTATTCCGTCTCCATGATTTTGAGTGTTTTGGGTTTTTACCCTTGGGGTTGGTTTCTAGTTTCAGACCCTTGTGGTCAGAGAAGATGCTTGATATGATTTCAATTTTCTTGAATTTGTTGAGGGTTGCTTTGTGTCCTATCATGTGGTCTATCTTTGAAAAAGTTCCATGGACACTTGAAAAGAATGTGTATTTTGCTTCTTTGGGATGAAAAGCTCTGTATATATCAGTTAAGTCCATTTCCTCTAGGGTATTGTTAAGTGACACAATATCTTTGTTAATCTTTTGTTTGGAAGACCTGTCCATTTTTGATAGTGGGGTGTTAAAATCCCCTACTATAATTGTGTTGCTGTCAATATCTTTCTTGAAATCCTCCAAGATTTTCTTTATGTATTTGGGTGCTCCTATGTTGGGTGCATATATATTTACAATGTTTATGTCTTCTTGGTGGATTCTTCCTTTGAGTATTATGAAGTGACCTTCTGGGTCTCTCTTTATGGCCTTTCTTTGGATATCTATTTTGCCTGATATGAGTATTGCTACCCCTGCTTTTTTTTCCTGTCCGTTTGCTTGGAAAATTTGTTTCCAGCCCTTCACTTTCAGTCTGTGTAAGTCTTTTGTCCTGAGATGGGTCTCTTGTAGGCAGCATATGTGTGGGTCATGTTTTCTTATCCATTCAGCTGTTCTATGTCTTTTGATTGGAGCATTTAATCCATTTACGTTTAAGGTTATTATCGATAGGTAGTTATTCATTGCCATTATTTCCTACCTGTGTTCCTCTCTCTTTCTCTTTTCCTTCCTTTCCTTAAAGCAGTCCCTTTAGCATCTCTTGCAGAGCTGGTTTGGTGGAGCTGTATTCTTTTAGACTTCTTTTGTCTGGGAAGCTCTTTATTTGGTCTTCTATCTTGATTGAGAGCCTTGCTGGGTAAAGTAGTCTTGGTTGGAGGCCTCTGGTTCTCATTACTTGGAATATTTTTTGCCATTCTCTTCTGGCTTGGAGCGTTTCCATTGAGAAGTCAGTTGCTAACCTTATTGGGGCTCCCTTGTATGTTACTTCCTTTTTCACCCTTGCTGCCTTTAAGATCCTCTCTTTGTCTTGGAACTTTGCCATTTTAATTATGATGTGTCTTGCAGTGGGTCTCTTTGGATTCCTCTTGCTTGGTACTCTCTGTGATTCCTGGATTTGGGTGACTTTTTCTCTCCTCAGATTAGGGAAATTTTCCATCATTACTTTTTCAAACAGGTTTTCTATCCCTTGCTCTTCTTCTTCTCCTTCTGGTATTCCTATTATACGGATATTGTTACGTTTCATGTTGTCCTGCATTTCCCTTATTGCCTCTTCATTCTTTCTGAGCCTCTTTTCCTTTTCTTGCTCCTTCTGGGTGTTTTTTTCTACTTTATCCTCCAGCTCGCTGATCCGATCCTCTGCTTCATCAAGTGTGCTTTTAATTCCTTCTACTGTGTTCTTCAATTCAGAAATTGTATTCTTCATTTCCTCTTGGCTCTTGTTGATATTTTCTATTTCCTTTTTCATGTTGATATAGTTTGCAGTGAGTTCATTGTAGTTTCCTTGTAGTTTCTGGTAGTTCTCTTTGAGCTCAGAGAGCTCAGTGAGCTTCCTGATGACCATTGCTTTGAACTCAGTATCTGATAGTTGAGTTGCCTCTTTTTCGGTTAGTATTCTTTCTGAGACTTCCTCCTTTCCTTTCATTTGGGAATTGTTTCTTTGTCTTCCCATTGTTTGTGAGGCTCTTCTTGTTGGCCTCTGCTTCTTAAATTGCTTTGTTCTGAATCCCTGGGTTTATGACATGAACTTCTATGGTAGAATGCCAATGGGATTCGGTGGTGCTGTCTGCTTACTCTCCTGTGCTCACTGGTCTTGAGCTGACATTTATGTGTTTAACACGGTCTAACTCTAGTCTTTTCAGCACTCCCAGTTTTGTTGTCTCACCTGTGGGAAAAAGAGAAAGGGGGGGAGAAAGAAAAGAAAAGAAAAAAAAACAAAAAAACAAAAACAAAACAAAGATGGGAAGGAGGGAACAAGGAAATAGGAAAGGAGGAAAGGAAGGAAGGAGGGAAGAAGGAATAAAGAAAGATCGGAGGCAATATAAGAAGGAATTTTAACAAAAATTAAAACATAGAAATAGATAAAAGAAGGCAGGAAGAAGACATAAAAATGGTAAAGGATGGGAGGAAGAAGGAATGAGAAAAAAAAAAGAGAGAGAGGAAGAAGGAATTCAGGCGGAAAGGAAAGGAAAAAAGAAAAAAAAATCTTCTGTTGGCTTTAAACCGGTCAGGTTAGTTCTGCTGTTTTCCTGTCTGTGCAAAGGGAGGGGGTGGTTGGAAGGATTGGTTTCACTTTTCTCCCTTCCTGGGTCACACTCTTTGCTGTTGTTCAGCCTGCAGACTCTCCTCTCACTGCAGCTCACCTCTACTGGGTGTTCTGCCTTTGTCCTAGAGAGCTAGTAGTCCCTGCAGGGTGCGAACTTGTTAGGTAGGCGTTGTAGGTGTGGTCCCTGGCAGGCAATCAGGCCGTTGATCAGCCAATCCCGCAGCTTTTTCTTAGGACACGCAGGCGGTGGCTCCAGCCTCTTTGGCTTGGGATGGGTGCACGCGCAGCCGGGTAATCCATCTGCTTTGGGTTTGTGATGCTCTCAAGCAGCTTTGTGCTCTGAGCGCGCAGCTGGCCGATTGAGCCGCCTGGGCTTGGGATGCTGGCGCGCAGGCGGTGGATTCAGCTGCCTTGGGGTTAGGACACTCGCCAGCAGCTTCGTGCTTGGAAAACGCGCATCCAGCCCGCCCTGCGCTGGGTGAGCGTGCAGCCCACCGAGCCAGAGGCTCTGTGCTTGGGGGACCGATCCAGCCGCCCTGGGCGTGAGTCTCTCGGGCGGGCGGGGCAGCCCTGGGACTGAATCACGAGGCACTCCTTTCGGAGGTTTTGGGCCTGTGGGTGGAGCAGCTATTCTCTGCTCCAAATGATCTCAGAGGTTTCAGGTGTGGGCGCCCCTCCGGGGTTTCATGTATGGGCCCCCCCCCCCCCCCCCCCCCCCCCCCCGTTCACAAATCTGCGCGCGCATGCGCGCGTGCAACCGGACCTCAGGTGAGCGCTGTGACTCCGGTGCTGCTTATCCCGCCCTCGCAGTCCAGGGGCGGAGGAGGGAGGGGCGCCAGGGGCCTCGGTTACTACCGAGAGTTCTCTAACTAGCCCCTGAGTGTCTCTATTTTCTTTTTCTTTTTGAGAAATTCCTCCTTTTCAAGCCCCCTGGTCCAATCAAGCACCTGGCTGCTCACAGCCCAGCCTGGCCCTCTCCCAAGACTCCTGCAGCAGCCCCTGCGCCAGGGCTGGCGCTTCTGCTGCCCTTGTACCGCGCGGTCCCGGGTCCCGGGGACCTTATTGTCCTTAAGCACTCTTCTTACCGTCAGATCTTTCAATGTCCTCTATCTTTGGTCTCTGATCTTCGTATATGCTGGAATACTGTTGGCTGTTCGCTCTGCTCCTCAGATCAGCTAGGTATTTCCCTGGCATTGAGGGGAAGTGGACTCTGCTCCCACCTATGTTGCCGCCATCTTCCAGTCGCCCTAATGTATGTATTTTTCTTAGGCCTGATTCCCCAGGGAATCCGCCCCTCCCAGCACAGGACTGCACTGCCCTCTGTTATTGCTTCAGACTTAAGTCAGGCAAGGGAAGTAAGGCAGCCAAGAGATTAGGAAACTTCTTGCAGACAGAATGAGGACTCAGGCTATTTCAAAGCCGAAGGGCAAGGGTCCATCACCTCCTTTTTCCACAGCCCCCCCGAGTCCTTCCCTGCAGGCCTCTTCCGTGACCAGAGCCTGTCTTAGATTGATCCTCCCTTGAGGATTCTTACCCGTCATTGCCTAACTGGCCAAGCTCAGGGCCAAGCAGGGTGAAGTGGGCAGAGGTGGCACACCTGCCAGGGAGATAAGCTTTGTCTCCTTAGTGGCTTATGGTCCCAACTCTGACTCAGCCTTAACCATGAGGGGTTACAGCCTCTGAAACCAGGCAGGGCGGTTCCCAACACTTCTTATTCCCTGTCCCTTTTCTCCCATTCTCACCCCTCCACCTCTACCTCTCCCTCCCTCTTGATAACCCTCCATGTGATCTCCATTTCTGTGATTCTGTTCCTATTCTAGTTACTTGCTTAGTTCATTTTTGTTTTTGTTTTTTTTAGGTTCGGTTGTTGATAATTGTGAGTTTTTTGTCATTTTACTGTTCCTAGTATTGATTTTCTTTTTCTTAGGTAAATCCCTTTAACATTTCATATAATAAGGGCTTGGTGGTGATGAATTCCTTTACCTTGACCTTATCTGGGAAGCACTTTATCCGCCCTTCCATTCTAAATGAGAGCTTTCCTGGATAGAGCAATCTTGGATGTAGGTCCTTGCCTTTCATGGTTTGGAATACTTCTTTCCAGTCCCTTCTTGCCTGCAAGATTCTTTTGAGAAATCAGCTGATAGTCTTATGGGAACTCCTTTGTAGGTAACTGTGTCCTTTTCTCTTGCTGCTTCTAAGATTCTCTCCTTATCTTTAATCTTAGGGAATGTAATTATGATGTGCCTTGGTGTGTGCTTCCTTGGGTCTAACTTCTTTGGGACTCTGAGCTTCCTGAACTTCTTGGATGTCTAAGCCTTTCCTCAGTTTTTTGAATTCTTGTTTCTTCTGTTCTGGTTAAATATTTATTTCTTCCTTCTGTTCCAAAGCATTGATTTGAGTCCTGGTTTCCTTCCCTTCATTGTTTGTCCCTTGTACATTTTCCTTTATTTCACTTTTCAAAGCCTTCACTTTTTCCTCTATTTTGTAACCATACTCAACCATTTCTGTGAGCATCCTGATTATCAGTGTTTTGAACTCTGTATCTGATAGGTGAGCTATCTCTTCATCATTTAGTTGTATTGTTTCTGGAGCTTTGATCTGTTCTTTCATTTGGGTCATATTTTTTTGTCTCCACATGTCTGTTACATAGTAAGGGGTATTCGCCAGAGTGGGGCAACCCACATCTCTGCATTGTGGCACTGTACGTGAGGGAGTGATCTGAGAGGGAACAATGCCACTTGTTCAGCTCTTGGCCAACTTCACATCACTTCCTCCGCCACGTACAAGCAAATTGAACCCTTCTGGTGGTGATTCCCATGTGTGTGGTTTTGTGTACATTCTAGGATCCTATGGATCTCTCCAACAAACTCTCCTGTGAGGCTTGGAATTTATCCTACCACCTTAACTCCCACAGATTTTTTCAGCAAGAGGTTTTGAGGCTTTATTTCCCCATGCTGGAATCCTGGGGTTCGGGGTGTGCCTCACTCCCCAGTTGTTCCTCCCAGTTTATCTGCACGCAAATATGGGCTGCCTACTCCTCCAGCCACCGCCCCACTCAACCCAGTCCTCCAGCTGTTGCCTTGCCACAAGTCCTCTCCACCCCGGTTGCCTGTCTCCACCCCTCGTACCAGTCTGGATGAATGTTTTTTTCTTTAATTCCTTGGTTGTCGAAATTCCATAAAGTTCAATATTCTGGCAGTTCTGGTTACAGAAGTGCAAAATATTCTCTTGTCCAGTGACCCATGAAATATTTGAAGGATTGTTTGGCTTTTTTTTTTAAGTATTATTACCTTGCTTGTGTGGCTCAGTGGATTGAGTGCCAGCCTGCAAAGCAAGGAGTCACTGGTTCAATTCCCATTCAAGGCATATGACTGGGTTGCAGGCTAGGTTCCTGGTGGGGGGCATGTGAGAGGCAACCATACCTTCATGTTTCTCTCCCTCTTTTTCTCCCCCCTTCCCCTCTAAAAATAAATAAAATATTTTTAAAATAAGTAAAGTAAGTATTACTAAGATGAACAGTATTTCTCAGAATTTGCAGCTTCAAATTCAATAATGATATTTCTCAAGGAATAATGATATGATTCAATAATGATATTTCTCAAGGAGTTCAACAACTTTATAGTTCAATAATACTTTTAGGTAGAGGGTGAACAACAAACAAACAAAAAAACCTTCCAGCTATTTAGGTGCTTTCTTTTTCTCAAAGATGTTTTATTCTTACTTCTTTTTCATTAGAAACAGCAGTTAAGGGAGCCTCAAGACACAAAAAGGGCTTCAAATGTGACACTGGGTACCTGACTGCCTGCAGAGTTAAAAAAGCACCATGAGCTGCAAATGTCACCAAAAACAGCAAAGGATCTTCCCAGTTTTTCTTTTCATGAACTGACTCCTTCCAAGTTCTGAAGGCTGAAAACCATGATCTAAGTCAGTAATTTCTAAACTAAGTTTTGGCACACACAAGGATATCTCTAATGGTTTCAAGGAGAATCTAAAATTCTAAAAATACTTCACTTTTATTTACAATTTTTTCAAAATAAAATGTAATCCTAGAGTAATTTAAAAGAGGTGGTCAAAAGAACACATTTCTCAAAAGTAATATTCCAGCCCACTTGTCACTGGCCACATCACTGTGAGAATGTGCTCTGCAACCTCCTATGAACCATTTCCATTTGTGGGATGGGACTTTGATAAAACAATTATTTAGCTTAAATATTGACTATGACTCCAAAGAGAGGAGAAAAGAAGACATTTTATTTTAAGATGCCTTTCTCTTCTTAAATACCATAGAGAATTTTTAAATGCCATAGTATAATTACAGACATGTCTTGTATTTCCCAGTAATAATAGTTCCATTTGTTTTTCTATTTATTTACACATTCATTGGTTGATTCTTGTGTGTGACCTGACTGGAGATCAAACCTGCAACCTTGGCATATTGGAACAATGTTTTCACCAACTCAGCTACAAGGGCAGGCCTAAGCCTTATTATTAATATTAACATTTATGTTATTAATATTAATATTACTATCATTCATTATTCCTATCACAATCTTGAGAACAATCTTAGGCACTTTCTAGTCACTTGAAAACACAAAATGTGGCATTGTTTCAACAGTGCTCCCTCTTCCCACAGAGCATTTTTATGGTATGAGTGGACATGGTATATTTTCTCTTGATTAGAACCACAGTTCATGAAAAGTTCATTCCCCAGGATGGAGGAAGTTTGTGAAGGTGGTGCAGAGTAAATACCTTATAAAGAACAAATCTTATTTTAACAAGCCCAAGGCAGATCCCGGCCAGCAGGATCCTGTGTTGTGGCAGCAATACATAAATACACATGGACTACCAGGTCCTGTGGGGGAAGTGGGAGGCTTGACCACTCTCTCAAGAGGAGAATGCCCCAACAGGCTTTTATTGCTTTTCTGGGCACATTACATTGACAATGATCCTCATTTACTATGCACAGGTTCATGGTTATAGAAAACAAAGGAAGAAGGGGCTGGCAAGAAGTATTCCAAGTCATGAAAGGCAAGGACCTACATCCAAGATTACTGTATCCAGCAAAGCTATCATTTAGAATGGAAGGGAAAATAAAGTGCTTCTCAGATTAGGTCAAGTTAAAGAAGTTCATCATCACCAAGCCCTTATTATATGAAATGTTAAAGGGAGTTACCTAAGAAAAAGATCAAAAATAGGAACAGTAAAAATGACGGCAAACTCACAGTTATTAACAACCACACCTAAAACAAAAATAAGAGCAAACTAGGCAAACAACTAGAACAGGAACAGAACCATAGAGATGGAGATCACATGGAGGGTTGTCAATAGGGGAGTGGGAGGGGGAGAGGGGGGGAAAGGTACAGAGAATAAGTAGCATAGATGATAGGTGGAAAATAGACAGGGGGAGGGTAAGAATAGTGTAGGAAATGTAGAAGCCAAAGAACTTATAAGTATGACCCATGGACATGAACTATATGGGGGAAATATGGGAGGGAGGGGGTGGGCAAGATGGAGTGGAGTGAGGGGGGTGGGAAATGGGACAACCGTAATAGCATAATCAATAAATATATTTTAAAAAAACAAAGGAGAAGGTGTTGCTAATTACATAAAAGAGGAAAGATATTGGCAAATGTAAAGGGAAAAGTCATTAAGCTGGTTACACTCGTCCTTGGAAGGTTCAGCATAGATTTTAGGAAGTTACTTTAAAAATATGCAGTAAACGTTTGCTGCCTCAATTGAGGGTAGGAGAGTTTTAGCAAGAGCAAGCCTCTTAGTGGTCTAGGTACAATGTAGGCCTGATTGCCCAAAGGAGAACCTATCCGTGGGCGTGCGTCCTGCCCACCGAACCTCGCTCCCCACTGGCTTTTCCAAGTGGGGACTGGGCCACATTTCCCACCCTTGGAATGGTTCCCCATACAAGCCCTTTTTGGTTGAGCAGAGATAGAAGGTAGAGATAAAGAGGAGACTTTTAAAAAGTTTTTTTCAGGTAAGACTAGCTTTTCCTGGGAGAGGATTAAGCCCATGTAGGTATCTTAACCACTGTCAAGCATTTTGCTGTAAACCAATAAGTTAAATCTTTTTCCTGCTGAATGGAAACATAAAATAAGCCCAATATCTTAAGCATGTTCCAAGTAGATTAGCTGCAATTGTAATGTATAAAACGGCCTGAAACTCCCATCCAAGTACTCTTCAGCCTTTAGCTGTTTTCCTCTATCACAGCTCCTATCACAATATGATTTAATGAAGTTGGGAATAAGTGGAAATTTGCTGAAAACCCAAGCAATTATTTTGTTCTTTGAATAAGGTAACAACATTTACATAACAAGATGAAATAAAATGGTTCTCTTAATGACTCTTTAAAGAAACGATTGGAAAAATGACTGTGAGTCAAATTAATATAATATAAAGGAAAAGGTATTTCAGTAAAAGAATAGCACACCTGTGCATGTTGTTCCCTACTCCTGAAGCTGCATCACCTAATAGATAGGCAGGGACCACTGGGGCTATGCAGATATAGGTGGATGCCACAATATGAAACATCTGAATGAAAATCTAAAAGTGAAATCAGCCGGGTTTTAACAGGTTTAGATATACAAGTTTCTTATACCAAATAGGTAAATCATGGGTTAACAATTTATTTTCCTATAAAGGGCAAGAAAGTATTTTTTAGACTTTGCAGGCAACTACTGAACTCTCTCATCACAGCATGAAAGAACGCATAGGTGATACATAAACAAAGGCAAAGGGATGTACTCAAATAGAATGGACTTACAAAATTATTTACAAAAAGAATCAATAGGCCAGATCTGGTATGCGAGCCATAGTTTACAGACCTCTGATATAGATGAAGACAGACTACCTTGATTTCATGTTAGAAGCTGGCACATAGTTGTAGATGTGAGAGGAATCCTGAGGATTATAGAATAATTTTCTTAAAAAATGGCTCAGGTATGAGGTCAAAGTTCAAATTCCTAAAGAGCAAAAACTTTTAGTTACATAGAAACACGGGTGTATAAATACGTTTGAAGTGCTGAGTGTAGCTAAGCAGGAAGAACCTGCCTTCCAAATGTAAAAGGTCCCTGTTGTCAGTTTTACCTGCTTATCACTAGCTGGAAATGCCCAGTAACTCCTCTGATGGTTCAGTGAAATCTCTGTTTTTAAACGCAGTGAAAAATAATTGAAAAATTTTAAGACAACACACAGACAAAACAAAACAAACATTGGGACGTCCATAAAAGTATTAGTAGGCACATAGATTCCCAAAAAATAAAGGGTGAGCAAAAGTAGGTTTATAGTTTTTCATATGTAAAAAGACATGCAGGCCCTGGCTAGTGCAGCTCAGTGGATTGATCATGAGCTGTGAACCAACATGTCACCGGTTTGATTCCCAGTCAGGGCACATGCCTGGGTTGTGGCACAGGTTCCCAGTGTGGGGCACATGTGAGGCAACCACACATTGATGTTTCTCTCCCTCTCTTTCACCTTCCCTTCCTCTCTCTCTAAAAATAAATAAATAATTTTTTAAAATATGTCAAAAAAAAAAAAGAAGACATGCAGGCCCTGGCTGGTGTGGCTCAGTTGGTTGGAGCACCATTCAGTAACCTAAGGGTTGCAGGTTCCATTCCTTGTCAAGGCACATGCCTGGGATGCAGGTTCAGTCCCCAGTCAGGGTACATTCGGGAGGCAACCCAGCACTGTTTCTCTCTCACATCAAGTCTCTCCCTTCCTTCCTTTCTCTCCAAAAAGAAAGAAAGAAAGAAGAAAGAAAGAAAGAAAGAAAGAAAGAAAGAAAGAAAGAAAGAAAGAAAGAAAGAAAGGAAGGAAGGAAGGAAGGAAGGAAGGAAGGAAGGAAGGAAGGAAGGAAGGAAGGAAGGAAGGAAGGAAGGAAGGAAGGAAGAAGGAAAGAAAGAAGGAAAGAAAGAAGGAAAGAAAGAAGAAAGAAAGAAAGAAAGAAAGAAAGAAAGAAAGAAAGAAAGAAAGAAAGAAAGAAAGAAAGAAAGAAAGAAAGAAAGAAAGAAAGAAAGAAAGAAAGAAAGAAATTCTCAATAAGGGCATGTGTCTGAGTTATGGGTCTGATCTCTAGGTGTTGCACATAGGAGAGGCAACCAGTGCTTCTCTCACACATCAATGTTTCTCTCCCTCTCTTTCTCCCTCCCTTCTCCTCTCTCTAAAAAATAAATAAGTAAAATCTTTTAAAAATGTCCTTGGGTGAGGATAAAAAAGAAAAGGAAAAAACATGCATGTTATAAATAGAACGATAGCTTCATCAACTCTGTTTCAAGTACTCATCACTGTAAACCTACTTTTGCCCCACCATGTATTATATTGGAAAGAAAGAGGATAGGGAATGAGGGAAGGAGAGAAGATTGGAGGCAGAAGCTGAGAGGGGAAAAAACTAAAACAGGCAAAGGCAGAAAAAGTCAAAAATACAAATGGTCAAACCTACCTTAAACCACCAGCTTTCAAATTCTGGGCAAGAGGCAACATCCCATCATTCATATTTGGCAACAGCACTGTCATGATGACATGGTGTGCATTAGAAGATAGACAGTTTATATTTATTTAATGAAAATGACATGTGCTATTTTAAACCTAATACAAATAAAGTAAAACAAAGACCAAGACCCTGGAGGGTGAAATGTTGATTTTCATTCCTGCTCTCCCTACCCCTCAATCCCACTCCCCTCATTTGTGGGACACAGTTATAACCCCTAATCCCTCCCATGAGTACCATGTGAACCACACCTTAGATCAAGTGTTGGCAAACTATAGCCCACTACCTGCTTTTTATGGCCCTGAGCTAAAAATGTGTTTTACATATTTACATGGTTGAGCCCTGGCCATTGAGGCTCAGTTGGTTGGAATGTGGTCCTCTAGGCAAAAAGTTTTCTGGTTCCATCCCTGGACAGGACACATACCTAGGTTGTAGATTTGATCCCAGCCAGGACATATGGAGAAGGCAACTGATCAATGTTTCTCACGTCCATGTTTCTTTCTCTCTCTCCCCCTCCTTCCCTCCCTCTTCCTCTCTCCCTAAAATAGAAATGAAAAAATGTCCTCAGGTGAGGATAAAAAAATTAAAAATAAATGGTTGGAAAAAAGATTTTTTGTCATTTTTTATATAATATTTGTTGTATGTTTTCCATTACCATTTAGTCCCCTTCTACCTGCCCAGCAAATCACTACAGTTATCCGTATCCATGAGTCCTTTTTCCTTTGTGCTGAATCACTCTACACCCTCACTTCCCACCACACTAGCTGTCATCCTGCTCTCCATCTATGAGTCTGTCCCCATTTTACTTGTTAGTTCAGATTATGTATTGGATTCCACATATGAGTGAAATCATATGGTATTTGTCTTTCTCTGACTGGCTTATTTCACCTAGCATGATGTTCTCCAGGCCCATCCATGCTGTTTCAAAGGGTAAATTTTTCTTCTTTGTGGTGGCCAAGTAGTATTCCACTGAGTGAATGTCCCATAGTTATTTTATCCACTTATCTACTGATTGACACAGGCTACTTTCATAACTTGGTGATTGTAAATAACACTCCAATGAACATAAGAGTGCTTATGTTCTTTCAAAGTAGTGTTTTGGGTTTCTTTGGATATATTCCCAGAAGTGGGATAGCTGGATCAAAATGCAGATACACTTTTAATTTTTTTGAGGTATCTCCATAGTGCTTTTCACAATGGATGTACCAATCTGAATTCCCACCAATAGTGCAAAAGAGTTCCCCTTTTCCATATCCTCACCAGCACTTGTTTTTTTATTTATTGATGAAAGCCATTCTGACAGATAAGAGATGGTGTCCAACTCTTATCTGTCAGATGGTTTAATTTTCATTCTCTGATGAATAGTGACATTGGCATCTTTCATATGTCTATTGGCTATTTGTATGTCCTCTTTGGAGAAGTTTCTATTCAAGCCCTTTGTCCATTTTTAAATTGGATTGTTTGTTCTTTGACTGTTGAGTTTTGTATGTTCTTTAAAATTTTTGGATATTAATACTTTATCAGATATATCAGCAAATATGTTCTCCCAATCTGTGTGTTGCCTTTTTATTTTGTTCATGGTTTCTTTTGCTGTGCAAAAACTTTAGTTTGATGTAGTGCCATTTGTTTATTTCTTTCTTTTGGTTTCCCTTGCCTTGGGAGATATATCCAGTAAAAAATTGCTACGGGTAATGTCCAAGATTTTGCTGCCTGGTTTCTTCTAGGATTTTTATGATTTCATGTCTAACACTTAAGTCTTTGATCCATTTTGAATTTATTCTTGTGTGTTGTGTAAGAAGGTTGTCTAGTTTCATTTTTCTGTACATATCTGCCCAATTTTGCCAACACCATTTATTGAATTGACTATCTTTAGCCCAATTTATGTGGTTGCTTGTTCTGTAAAATATTAATTGACTATAAAGGTATGGGTTTATTTCTGGGCTCTCTATTCTGTTCCATTGATCTGTGTGTCTGTTTCTGTTTTTATGCCAGTACCATGCTCTTTTGATTAGTATGGTTTTATAATACAGTTTGATGTTAGGTAGCATGATTCCTCCAACTTTGCTCTTCCTTCTCAAGATCACTGTTGCTATCGTGGCCATTTTTTCTTCCATATAAATTTTTGAAATATATGTTCTTGTTCTGTGAAATGCATCATTGAATCTCAATAAGAATTACATTGATTCTATAGATTGCTTTGGGTAATATGGACATTTTAATGATGTTAATTCTTCCTATCCATGAACACAGTATGTGTTTCCACTTATTTGTATATCTTTCTATTTATTCCTTTAGTGTCCTGTAATTTTCCAAGTACAGGTCTTTTACATCCTTGGTTCAGTTTATTCCTAGGTATTATATTCTTTTTATAGTAATTGAGAATGGGATTGTTTTCTTAATTTCCCTTTCTGTAGGTTCATTATGAGCATATAAAAATGAAACTGAATTTTGGATATTAATTTTGTATCCTGCTACTTTGCTGAATTTATTTATCATTTCTAGTAGTTTCTTGGTAAAATCTTTGGGGTTCTCTATAGACAGAATCATGTCATCTGCAAATAATGACAGTTTACTTCTTCCTTTCCAATTTGGATGCTTTTTATTTCTTCTTGTCTGATTGCTGTAGTTAAGACTTCCAGTATTACGTTGAATAAGGGAGGTGAAAGCAGATATCCCTGTCTTATTCCCAATCTTAATGGAAATGCTTGTAGTTTTTGCCTGTTGATTATGATGCTGGTAGCAGGGTTGCAATATATGGCTTTTGTTATGTTTAGGTATGTTCCTTCCAATCCCACTTTACTGAGAGTTTTTATCAAAAATTGGTGCTGGATTTTATCAAATGCTTTTTCTGCATCTATTGCTATGATCATGTGGTTTTTATCCTCCATTTTTTTATGTGGTGTATCAAATTTATTGATATGCAGATGTTGTACCAACCTTGCATTCCCAGAATAAACCCCACTTGATTATGGTGTATGATCTTTTTGATGCACTACTGTATTAAGTTTGCTAATATTTTGTTGAGGATTTTAGTGTCTATGTTCCCCAGGGATATTGATTGGCCTATAATTTTCTTTATTTGTAGTGTCTTTATCTGGTTTTGGAATTAAGATAATGCTGGCCTCAGAAAATGTGTTTAGGAGTCTTCCTTCTTCCTGAATTTTTCATAATAGTTTGAGGAGAGTTGTTAGTCTTCTCAGAATATTTTGTAAAATTCACCTGTGAAGCCACCTGGCCCAGGGTTTTGTTTGTTGGGAACTTTTTGATTTCTTCTTCAATTTCAATAGGTATAATCTGTCTATTCAGATTCTGTGTTTTTTCCTGATTTATTTTGGAAGATTGCTTCTTTCTAGGAATTTATCCATTTCATCCAGGTTGTTCCGTTTGATGGCATATAATTGTTCATAACATTTTCTTAAAGTCCTTTGTATTTCTTTTGTGTCAGTTGTTATTTCTCCTCTTTCATTTCTGATTTCATTTATATGTGTCCTTTCCCTTTTTTCTTGATGAGTCTGGTTAAATGTTTGTCAATCTTATTTATCTTTACAGAGAACCAGCTTGGTTTCATTGAACTTTTGTATGTTTTTTAGATTCTATTTCATTTATCTGCTCTGTTCTTTATTATTTCCTTCCTTCTACTCACTTTGGCCTTTGTTTATTGTTCTTCAAGTTTTGTTAAATGTGAACTTAAATTGTTTATTTGAGCATTTTCTTGTTTTATGAGATAGGCCTGTAATGCTTTGAATTTCCCTCTTAGGTTTGCTTCCCCAGTGTCCCACAGATTTTTGGATTGCTATGTCCTCATCTTCATTTGTTTCAAAGTATGTTTTAATATCTTCCTTGATCTCATTGTTGATCCATTCATTGTTTAATAACATGTTATTTACCTCCATGTCTTTGTGTGTTTTTCACTTTTTTCTTGTGATTGATTTCTAGTTTCATAGCATTGTGGTCAGTGAAGATGTTTGATATGATTTAAAACTTCTTAATTTATTGAGACTTGTTTAGTGTCCTAACATGTGGTCTTTCCTAGAAAAGATTCCATGTGCACTTGAAAAGTATGTATATTCTGCTGCTTTGGGAGTAAGTGCTCTGGAGATATCAATTAAATACATTTTATCAGGGAGTCGGAAGATGGCGGCAACATAGGTGGGAGCGGAATCCACTTCCCCGCAACGCCAGGGAAATACCTAGCTGATCTGAGGAGCAGAGCGAACAGCCAACAGTATTCCAGCATATACGAAGATCAGAGACCAAAGAGAGGGGACATTGAAAGATCTGACGGTGCGACAACAAAACCTGGAGTGCTGAAAAGACTAGACTTAGACCGTGTTAAACACATAAACGTCAGCTCAAGACCAGTGAGCACAGGAGAGTAAGGAGACAGCACCACCGAATCCCATTGGCATTCTACCATAGAAGTTCATATCATAAACCCAGGGATTCAGAACAAAGCAATTTAAGAAGCAGAGGCCAACAAGAAGAGCCTCACAAACAATGGGAAGACAAAGAAACAATTCCCAAATGAAAGGAAAGGAGGAAGTCTCAGAAAGAATACTAACCGAAAAAGAGGCAAGTCAACTATCAGATACTGAGTTCAAAGCAATGGTCATCAGGAAGCTCACTGAGCTCTCTGAGCTCAAAGAGAACTACCAGAAACTACAAGGAAACTACAATGAACTCAGTGCAAACTATATCAACATGAAAAAGGAAATAGAAAATATCAACAAGAGCCAAGAGGAAATGAAGAATACAATTTCTGAATTGAAGAACACAGTAGAAGGAATTAAAAGCACACTTGATGAAGCAGAGGATCGGATCAGCGAGCTGGAGGACAAAGTAGAAAAAAACACCCAGAAGGAGCAAGAAAAGGAAAAGAGGCTCAGAAAGAATGAAGAGGCAATAAGGGAAATGCAGGACAACATGAAACGTAACAATATCCGTATAATAGGAATACCAGAAGGAGAAGAAGAAGAGCAAGGGATAGAAAACCTGTTTGAAAAAGTAATGATGGAAAATTTCCCTAATCTGAGGAGAGAAAAAGTCACCCAAATCCAGGAATCACAGAGAGTCCCAAGCAAGAGGAATCCAAAGAGACCCACTGCAAGACACATCATAATTAAAATGGCAAATTTCCAAGACAAAGAGAGGATCTTAAAGGCAGCAAGGGTGAAAAAGGAAGTAACATACAAGGGAGCCCCAATAAGGTTAGCAACTGACTTCTCAATGGAAACGCTCCAAGCCAGAAGAGAATGGCAAAAAATATTCCAAGTAATGAGAACCAGAGGCCTCCAACCAAGACTACTTTACCCAGCAAGGCTCTCAATCAAGATAGAAGACCAAATAAAGAGCTTCCCAGACAAAAGAAGTCTAAAAGAATACAGCTCCACCAAACCAGCTCTGCAAGAGATGCTAAAGGGACTGCTTTAAGGAAAGGAAGGAAAAGAGAAAGACAGAGGAACACAGGTAGGAAATAATGGCAATGAATAACTACCTATCGATAATAACCTTAAGTGTAAATGGATTAAATGCTCCAATCAAAAGACACAGAACAGCTGAATGGATAAGAAAACATGACCCATACATATGCTGCCTACAAGAAACCCATCTCAGGACAAAAGACTTACACAGACTGAAAGTGAAGGGCTGGAAACAAATTTTCCAAGCAAACGGACAGGAAAAAAAAGCAGGGGTAGCAATACTCATATCAGACAAAATAGACTTCCAAAGAAGGGCCATAAAGAGAGACCCAGAAGGTCACTTCATAATACTCAAAGGAAGAATCCACCAAGAAGACATAAACATTATAAATATATATGCACCCAACATAGGAGCACCCAAATACATAAAGAAAATCTTGGAGGACTTCAAGAAAGATATTGACAGCAACACAATTATAGTAGGGGATTTTAACACCCCACTATCAAAAATGAACAGGTCTTCCAAACAAAAGATCAACTAAGATATTGTGTCACTTAACAATACCCTAGAGGAAATGGACTTAACTGATATATACAGAGCTTTTCATCCCAAAGAAGCAAAATACACATTCTTTTCAAGTGTCCATGGAACTTTTTCAAAGATAGACCACATGATAGGACACAAAGCAAGCCTCAACAAATTCAAGAAAATTGAAATCATATCAAGCATCTTCTCTGACCACAAGGGTCTGAAACTAGAAACCAACCCCAAAGGAAAAAACCCAAAACCCTCAAAATCATGGAGACTGAATAGCATGCTATTAAACAATGAATGGGTCAAGAACGAGATTAGGGAAGAAATCAAAAACTTCCTGGAAACAAATGAAAACGAACTCACAACAACCCAAAACCTATGGGACACAGCAAAGGCAGTCCTGAGAGGGAAGTTCATAGCAATACAGGCCTACCTTAAGAAGTTAGAAACAGTTCAAACAAACAACCTAACCCTATGCCTACAAGACCTGGAGGAACAACAACAAAGACAGCCCAGAGCAAGCAGAAGGAAGGAAATAACCAAGATCAGAGCAGAACTAAATGACATAGAGACTAAAAGCACAATTGTAAGGATCAATGAATCCAGGAGCTGATTCTTTGAAAAGATAAACAAAATCGACAAGCCTTTAAGTAGGCTCATCAAGAAGAAAAGAGAGAGGATCCAAATAAACAGAATTAGAAATGAAAGTGGAGAGATTACAAGTGATACCACAGAAATACAAAGGATCGTAAGAAATTACTATGAAGACCTGTATGCTAAGAAATTTGAAAACCTAGATGAAATGGACACATTTCTAGAAAAATATAATCTTCCAAAACTGAATGAAGAAGAAGTAGAAAACCTGAACAGACCAATATCAGCAAAGGAAATTGAAGCAGTCATCAAGAAACTCCCACCACACAAAAGCCCTGGACCAGATGGTTTCACAGGAGATTTCTACAAAGCATTTAAGGAAGAACTAACCCCTATCCTTCACAGACTATTCGAAAAAATCCAAACTGATGGAAGGCTCCCAAACTCTTTTTATGAAGCCAACATCATCCTAATCCCCAAACCAGTAAAGACACAAGGAAGAAAGAAAACTTCAGGCCAATATTGCTGATGAACATAGACGCTAAAATTCTCAACAAAATATTAGCAAACCGCATCCAGCAATATATTAAAAAGATCATCCACCATGACCAAGTGGGATTCATCCCAGGGATGCAAGGATGGTACAGTATTCGCAAATCAATAAGCATAATACACCACATAAAATAAACAAAGATAAAATCACATGATCATATCAATAGATGCGGAAAAATCGTTCGATAAGATACAGCACCCATTTGTGATAAAAACACTCAGCAAAGTGGGAATAAAGGGAGCAGTCCTCAACATAATTAAGGCCATATATGAGAGACCTAAAGCCAACATCACACTCAATGGACAAAAACTTAGAGCTTTCCCACTAAGATCAGGAACGAGACAAGGATGCCCTCTCTCACCACTCCTATTCAACATAGTATTGGAAGTACTAGCCACAGCAATCAGACAAGAAAAAGCAATAAAAGGCATCCCAATTGGAAAGGAGGAAATGAAACTGTCACTATTTGCAGACGACATGATAGTGTACATGGAAAACCCTATAGACTCCACTCAAAAACTACTCGACCTAATAAATGAATTTGGCAAAACAGCTGGATACAGAGTCAATACCCAGAAATCAAAGGCATTCCTGTACACCAACAACGAAACTGCAGAAACAGAAATCAGGAAAAAAATCCCATTCGATATAGCAACAAGAAAAATAAAGTACCTAGGAATAAACCTAACCAAGGAGGTAAAAGACCTGTACTCAGAAAACTACACAACACTGAAGAAAGAAATTAAGGAAGATACAAACAAATGGAAGCATGTACCATGTTCATGGATTGGAAGAATTAACATCATCAAAATGGCCATACTACCCAAAGCAATTTATAGATTCAATGCAATCCCTATTAGAGTACCCATGACATATTTCACAGATATAGAACAAACATTGCAGAAATTCATATGGAACCATAAACGACCTCGAATAGCAGCAGCAATTTTGAGAAAGAAGGACAAAGCAGGAGGTATCACAATACCTGATATCAAACTGTATTACAAGGCCACGGTAATCAAAACAGCCTGGTACTGGCATAAAAACAGGCACGTAGACCAATGGAACAGAATAGAGAGCCAAGAAATAAACTCAAATCTATACGATCAATTAATATTTGACAAAGGAGGCAGGAGCATAAAATGGAGCAAAAACAGTCTCTTCAACAGATGGTGTTGGGAGATCTGGACAGCTACGTGCAAAAAAATGAAACTCGATCACCAACTTACGCCATACACGAAAATAAACTCAAGATGGATAAAAGACTTAAATATAAGCCGCAACACCATAAAAGTCCTTGAGGAAAACATTGGCAGGAAAATCTCAGACATTCCACGCAGCAATATCCTCACAGACACATCCCCTAAAGCAAGGGACATAAAGGAAAGAATAAACAAATGGGACCTCATCAAAATAAAAAGCTTCTGCATGGCTAAAGAAAACAGCACCAAATTACAAATAGAGCCAACAATATGGGAAAACATATTTGCCAATGATACCTCAGACAAGGGCCTGATCTCCAAAATATATAAAGAACTCACACGACTCCACTCCAGGAAGACAAACAACCCAATTAAAAAATGGGCAAAGGACTTGAACAGACACTTCTCCAAGGAAGACATACAGAAGGCCCAGAGACATATGAAAAGATGCTCAGCATCACTAGCCATCAGAGAGATGCAAATTAAAACCACAATGAGGTATCATCTCACACCAGTCAGAATGTCCAACATAAACAAATCCACAAACAAATGTTGGAGAGGATGCGGAGAAAAGGGAACCCTAGTGCACTGTTGGTGGGAATGCAGACTGGTGAGGCCACTGTGGAAAACAATATGGAATTTCCTCAGAAAACTAAAAATGGAACTGCCCTTTGACCCAGCAATTCCGCTGCTGGGATTATACCCTAAGAACACTGAAACACCAATCCAAAAGAATCTGTGCACCCCAATGTTCATAGCAGCACAATTTACAATAGCCAAGTACTGGAAGCAACCGAAGTGCCCATCAGCAAACGAGTGGATCCAAAAACTATGGTATATTTACACAATGGAATTCTACGCAGCAGAGAGAAAGAAGGAGCTTATACCCTTTGCAACAGCATGGATGAAACTGGAGAGCATTATGCTAAGTGAAATAAGCCAGGAAGTGAGGGACAAATACCATATGATCTCACCTTTAACTGGAACATAAGCAATAGAAGGAAAAAGCAAACAAAATATAACCAGAGACATTGAAGTTAAGAACAATGTAACAATAGCAAGGGCGGGGGTGGGGGGTTGCGGCGGTGACAGTGGGTAGAGGGGATTACAGGAACTACTATAAAGGACACATGAACAAATCCAAGGGGGAGGGTGGAGAGGAGGGAGGGAAGTGGGTTCACCTGGGGTGGGGTGAAGGGATGGGGAGAAAAGGCATGCAACTGTAATTAAATAACAATAAAAAAAAAAGAAATATCAACTGAAAAGTCATATATAAACAATGGAAATCTGTTGTTGATACATTGATGATATATATTTGGGATAATACTTTTTAATGTTAACAAATGTTAATAGTGATTATATTTGTTTAGAGGTTTATAGTACCTTATAGAGCTTATAATATACAAAACATTTTCATTCAAAAAAATAAATAAATAAAATAAAAAAAAATAAAAAGGAATTGCCTGCTTAAAAAAAAAAAAAAAAATACATTTTATCTAGAGTGCCATTTAAGGCCACTGTCCCCTTGTTGATTCCTTGTCTGGAAGATCCATCCAGGCAATAGGATGTTAAAATCCCTGACTATGACTGTATTCCCATCTATCTCGGCTTTTATGTACATTAAAATTTGCTTCACATATTTAAGTGATCCTATGTTGAATACACAAATGTTTGCTAGGGTTATATCCTCCTGTTGGATTATCCCCTTTAACATTAGGTAGTGCCCTTCTTTGTCTCTGACTTGAGCCGTGGATTTTGTTGGATTTTGTTGGTCTATTTTGTTTGATATAAGTACCACTACCCCATTTATTTTTCCCTTCCATTTGCATGAAATAGTTTTTCCCATCCATTTAGATTTTGTCTGTGCATATCTTTCTATTAGAGATGGGTATCTCTGAGACAGCATACATATAGGTTTTGTTTTCTTATCCATACCACTACCCTATGTCTTTTGGTTGGACCGTTTAAGCCATTTACAATTAAGGTGATCATTGATTGATATGCATTTAATGCCATATTATTGTTAGAATATTTTCCTCCATTTTTTCTTTCTGTTTTCCTTCTTCTTAAAAAAGCCCTTTACCATTTGTTTCAGTATCATTTGGTGTAAACAAACTCCTTTAGCTTTTTCTTGTATGGGAAATTCCTATTTCTCCTTCAATTTTAAATGATAGCATTGCTAGGTAAATTAGCCTTGGTTGCATGTCCTTGCTTTTCATCACCTTGAATATTTCATATCACTCTTTTCTGGCCTGAAGTGTTTCAGTTGAGAAATCCGATGACAGTTTAGTCAGTGCTTTCATGTATGTAACCACCTACTTTTCTCTTGTGGCTTTTAGGATTCTCTCTTTTTCTTTAAGCCTTGTCATTTTAATTATGATATGTCTCAGTATAGGCCTCTTTGGGTTCAAATTGTTTGAGACTCTAAGCTTCCTGGACTTGTGTTACTTTTTTCTTCACAAGATTAGGTAAGTTTTCACTCATTATTTCTTCAAATAGGTTTTCAATCCCTTGCTCTGTTCTTCTGGTATTCCTATGATGTGTATTTTGTTATACTTCACGTTGTCTAAAATGTTTCTTAAACTCTCTTCACTTTTTTAAATTCTTTTTTTCTTTTTGCTACTCCACCTGGGTAGTAATTTCTACCTTCTCTTCCAAATCACTGATTTGATCCTCTGCTTCATCTAACTTATTATTTATTCTTTCCAGTATATCATTTATTTCAGATATTGCATTGTTTATTTCTGACTGGACCTTTTTTATGATTTTTATGTCTTTTTTCATGCTGTTGATTTTCCTTACAATCATTACTCTAAACTCTCTATCTGATAAATTGCTTCACTCCATTTCATCTGGTTTTACTTCTGGGGAATTTTCTTGTCCTTTCACTTAGGATATGTTTCTTTGTCTTCTCATTTTGGCTGCTTCTTTGTATTGTCCACCTTAGTTGTTAAACTGATCAGAGATATAGCCTCAAGCTGTAATCAGCAGCCTGGCTTAAGCATCACAGTGAGTGGCCAAGTTATTCCTTTATTGGGGCTATTGTTTCCCCCCAGATTGGTGCCACTTGGAGAAGAGTGCTCTGCCTAAGGAAGATGACTTCTGCAGTATAAAGAATGACTCAGCAAAAGGATCCTCATGGCTGTTCCTTTAGTTATCTCCCCACAGCAACTATCCCCAGACTCTCCCGAAGCATCTCTAGTCCACTCTGCCCACCTTCGGCTGGATCCTACATAAGTGGCTGCAGATAAAATCTTGTGCTTTGACCCTTTAAGAGGCTCTCTGCATCTCCAGCCATATCTCCCTGGAAGACAGAAACCCTGCTGCTTTCCAGTTCTGGTACTGTAGACTGCAGAGCCAATCTTGGGGTTTAGACCCCACACTTCTCAGGGTGAACCCCCTGACCACTAAAATATCCCTCTGGAACTTTGGCTGCTGCATGTGGGACCCTAGCTAGCCCTTTTGCACTGCTTCTACACTCCCTACCAGTCTCATTATGGTGAAGTGGTTTCTTCTGTCTGTCCTTGATTATAAGCAGAAAAAAAATAAAAATAATGCTAGCAACATATCAAAATTATAAAAATTAAAATTCTATAAATAAGTGTTTAGTGGAACCCAGCCATATGCTTTCATTTACATATATAGCCTGTGGTTACTTTCACACTACAAGAGCAGATTGAAAAAATTGCTATATAAACTGTGTGGCCTGCAAAACTTCGACCCTTTACAGAAAGCCTTTTCCCACCAATGTCTTGAATGTTGTAGACCCTTTTATTTGCAAAGACTAATAGATATAATGAACACCTTCAAAATCTCAGTAGGTAAACCAACAAATGTATATTCCACTCTCATGTCATAGTCTCTGTCCCAGAGGCACTGAGAATTTTTTCTGTGCCTTGGACCCTTTGGGCAGTCTGACAAAATCTGTCCATACTTTGGGTTAAAGAAAGTTATATTAAAATTCAATATATTTTAAAATGTGACATAGTAATGTATGTACCTCTTTGTTAAAGCCTTAAATAACAAAATCTAGCAGCAGGCTTAATAACTGTCATAATTTTAAAGGAGAGTTAAGTGTAAAAATTTTTGAAATATGTGCAACAACTATAAAGTGATTTGAAATATCTGTAATTTTTCTAGGTGTCAAAGTCATAAGTAATGCATAAATTATTGTGGGTATTTTCCTATATTCATAATACAGGGCAATTTTAAGTTTAAGTTAGTGTTTCATGAAAATATAAATGTAAGATTTTTCTAAGGGAACTCATGGATTCCTTGAATTTTATCCACAGAGCAGAGTGAGGGTTCATGGACTTGAGAGCCTCTTTCATTTCTTGGTCCACGGAACCTTCCATTTGAACCTCTCCATTTACCAGAAGGCAGAGTAAGCCCAAAGATCTGTTCTGGAGATGTTAAGAAAAGCAATACAAAATCCAACAGCCTACATTCCATTAAATAAAGCTGTTTATGTACCCACCTAACTGCAAGGGAGGCTTCTGGGAAGTGAAGCTCAGCTCTGTGCCCAGGAAGGAGAAAAAATTCACTTGGTTAACCCCAGCTGGTCTCCACCACAGCCTGCTCTCCAGGACACTGCACAGAATACCTTTGGAAGCCATATTCATTAGCTTGGGCTGCCATAAAAAAAACATCACAGATGAAGAACCTTAAATGACAGAAATTTTTTTCTCACAGTTCTGGAGACTGGAAGTCCAAGATCAAGGTGTTGCTGATTCCTCGTAAGAGCATGCCTTCTAGCTTGTAGACAGTCACCTTCTCATTGTGTCCTCACATAGATGAGAGAGAGAATGAGCTCTCTGGTATCATTTCTCAAAAGGAAACAAATCCTATAGGACCAGGGCCCCACTGTCATGACTTTATATAAATGTAATTACCTCTTATAGTCAGTCCCTACCTCTAAAGAGATTCCTTTAACAAGTGAAATTCGGAAGAACACCATTATCCATAGCAACAGCCATGATAAGTTGTTCTTTTAGACTGAAACAAATAAGGATGTTTTGTTCAGAGTTTTCTTCACTGCTTGATCCCAATATGGTAAACAACTCCACATTTTTCCATTTCTGTGTATTATCCTAAAACAACAGAGCATTACATTAATTGACTTGTCTTATTAATTCAGTAAGCTGCTTCCAGGATAAAATTTTTAGCTTCTTTTGGGTCCTTTTTGATTATTGGGAGAAAGCTTCAAGGCTCAAACCACTCTGCTATTTTTCACAGTCACTGAAAATTTTTATGTGCTGGTGAAGATTTGACACATTCAGAATTACTACAAACTGTTAGTTTCTCATTATATTATAATTTAATTCACACTATTTAGTAAGATAAGAACATATTGGATAGTTCACATATTGTAGTATGTAAATTTATAGTCAATACTGTGTTTTAGCATTTATTTTATTTATTATTTATTAATTTATTAAATTATTTATTTATTTTATTTTTAATTGTTGTTCAAGTACAGTTGTCTGCATTTCCCTTCACCACTTCCCCCACCACATCTACTTCAAATATAGTAAATTTGATAGTTTCAATTAAAGCCAAAGGAAATTATCATATGACAATGTTAACTATAGTCTAAAGCAGTAAAATCTGCACTTCAGTCAAATATTTTTTTAAACAATAAAATCGGAAAATCAACTGATTAGAAAGTAAAAATTTTCAAGAATCCAAGATTGTTGGGAACCACCCTGCCTGGTTTCAGGAGCTGTAACCCCCCATAGTTAAGGCTGAGTCAGAATTGGGACCATAAGCCACTAAGGAGACAAAGCTTATCTCCCTGGCAGGTGTGCCATCTCTGCCCACTTCACCCTATTTGTTCCTGAGCTTGACCAGTTAGCCAATGATGGGTAAGAATCCTCAAGGGAGGATCAACCTAAGACAGGCTCTGGTCACCAGGGATAAACTCGCAGGGAAGGACTTGGGGGGCTGTGGAAAAAGGTGGGTGATGGACCCTCGCCCCTCGGCTTTGAAATAGCCTGAGTCCTCATTCTGTCTGCAAGAAGTCTCCTAATCTCTTGGCTGCCTTACTTCCCTTGCCTGACTTAAGCCTGAAGCAATAACAGAGGGCAGTGCAGTCCTGTGCTGGGAAGGGGCGAATTCCCTGGGGAATCAGGCCTAAGGAAAAATGCATACATTCCTGTGAAACCTACTTAACTTGTACCCTCAGCTTAAAAGATAAGGGTCCAGACCTGAGATGAGTCTGGTGCCTAAAGTTTTATAGCCCTCAAAGTTCTCTGTAAATCATGTATTGTTTAACCCTTACTGGCTGACAATGATTGATGAGCTTTATCTGTATTCCTGTGCGAATGAACCTAAGAAAAGGCCATGGGGGGAAAGGCTATGGGCCTTCTCCTTTGAGCGATTGGCCACCTCTCCTCCCCAAGCCAATCATGTCTTGGTAGACTTATTCTTCATCCGTGGTGGACAGGGGGTTTCAATAAAGCTCCCTGACAGAAGATGGCAGCAGGGTAGGTAGCAGCAAGGAAATGACTTCCTCATAGGACCAAATAGGACATACAAATAACTTATAGAACAATAATCCTGAATAACCAACTGAACACTAGCTGGAAAGAAGCCCAATAACTAAGGAGTTACAAAAAAACAAAATACACCACCACCACAAGACTGGTAGGGATTGAAGAGAGCTGGCCAGGCTCTCATAGGCAGCAGCTGAAGGGCTGCAAGGATATTTCAGCAATGGGAATTTACTCCTGAAAAGTGTGGGCTCTACCCTCAAGCTGGGCTCCCTAGCCTAGAGCATCAGAACCAGGAAAGAAACCCAAATAATGTCTGGCTGTGAAAAGCAGCAGGTGTTTCTGTCTGCCAGGAATATATGTCTAGAAATTCAGAGGGACTCTTAAAGGGCCAACACACAAAATTTCATTTGCAACCACTTACCCTGGACTATGCCAGAGGGAGGACAGAGTAGATTAGAGCACATGAGGAGTCTAGGGATAGTGGCTCTTGGGAGGGAACTGAAGGATCAGTGGCCAGGATTTCTGTGCTCACTCATTCCCCATATTGTAGAAGCCATCTCTCTCAAGCAAACCTCCCCTTCATGTGGCATCAGCCTGGAGGAAGCAATAGCTGCTCCCCCTCAGAATTCCCTCTCACCCCACCCTGTGGAGCAGCTACTTCAGGCTGCTGAGGAGTACAGATGGAGGCACTTTCACTCAATAAGACTAATAGAAAGTCTACAGGAAAAGATGGATTTCTGAGAGCTTTGAGACTTTATCTGACCCTACCTTGGGTCCAGTGTTGACAAAATCTGACCTTGGTGTACAGCTGATAAAGGCCCAGCAGAGGGAAACACAAGGTGTGAATTGCTGATAGGTCTAAACGTGTTGCCCAGGGCCAGTTACAGGCAGCATCTGACATAGGACTGAACCAGAGTCTTTGCAGATCTACCTAACACATGGAAACAAAAAGGCAGCCAAAATGTGGAGACAAAGAAATAGTCCTCAAATAAAAGAACAAGAGAATTCTAGAGAAGAAAATCTAAAGAAAATGGAGGCAAACAATTTCTGATATATAGATTTCAAAATAACGATTATAGGATGCTCAATAGCATAAAAAGGGCATAGAAATAATAAAAAGAACAAGACAAAAATAAAGAATGCAATAGCTGAAATAAATAATACACTGGAAGGAATAAAGAATAGGTTAGATGAAGCAGAGGACCGAATCAGTAATTTGGAAGACAAGGTAATAAAAAACAATGGGGCAGAGCAGCAAAAAGAAAAAAAGAATATTTTTTAAAATGAGAAGAGCTTGTTTCACTTAGCATAATGCTCTCCACTTCCATTCATGCCATTGCAAAGGGTATAAGCTCCTTCTTTCTCTCTGCTGCGTAGAATTCCATTGTGTAAATGTACCATAATTTTTTGATCCACTCATTTGCTGATGGGTACTTAGGTTGCTTCCAGTACTTGGCTATTGTAAATTGTGCTGCTTTGAACATTGGGGTGCATAGGTTCTTTTGGATTGGTGTTTCAGGGTTTTTAGGGTATAATCCCAGAAGTGCAATTGCTGGGTCAAAGTGACATAAGCCAGGCAGTGAGGGACAAATACCATATGATCTCACCTTTAACTGGGACATAATCAACAAAAGAAAAAAGCAAAGAAAATATAACCAGAGACTTTGAAATTAAGAACATTGTAACAATAGCCACAGGGGAGTGGGGAGGGGATAGTGGGGAGAGGGGTCTATAGGAGCTACTGTAAAGGACACAAGGACAAATCAAGGGGGAGGGTAGAGGTGGGGGAGGGAGGTGGGACTGGCTGGGGTGGGGTGGAGGGAAGGGGAGAAAATGCAGACAATTGTAACTGAATAAAAACAAATAAATAATTTTCTTAAAAAATGAGAAGAGCTTAAGAAACCTTTGGGACAACTTGAAGCATAACAATATTCCCATTATGGGAAAATAAAAAAGATAAGAGAGTGATAAAATGATTGAAGACCTATTTGAATAAATAATAACTGAAAACTTCTCTAACCTGATGAAGGAAAAAGACACACAAGTTGAGGAAGCACAGAGGGTTCCAAATAAGATGGATACAAACAGACCCACTCCAAGATACATCACAATTAGCAAAGCTTAAAGACAAGGAGAGAATCTTAAAAGCCATAAAAAAAAAAAAAGCAGTAGTTACCTATAAGGGAACTGTACTTGAACTGTAATCTGATTTCTCAACAGAATCATTTCAGGCCAGAAGAATTAGCATGAAGTATTCAAGGTGATAAAAAGTAAGGACCTACAACCAAGACTACTTGACCCAGCAAGTCTATCATTTAAAATTGAAGTTGAAATAAGAAGCTTCCTAGATAAGAAAATTCTAAGTGAATTTATTACCACCAAACAAGTGTTGCAACAAATGTTAAAGGGCTTGCCTGAAGGAAAGGAAGAAAGAGGAGGAGGAGGAGAAATAGAAAATTACTTAAAAAATAAAATGGCAATAAATATGAATCTATCAATAATCATTTTAAATGTGTCTTAAATGCTGCAATCAAAAGATGTAAGGTAGCTGAATAGATAAGAAAACAAGACCCATACATGTACTATCTCCAAGAGATACACCTCAGAATGAAAGATACACACAGATTAAAAGTAAAGAGATTTTTAAAAAAACATATATTTTATTCAAATGGAAAGAAAAAAGCTGGTGTAATAACACTATGTCAGAAAAAATAAACTTTAAAACCAAAACCAGAGTAGGAGACAAAGAAGAAAACTACATAATAGTAAAGGGAACAATCCAACAAGAGGATATAACCATAGGAAACATTTATGCCCTCAAACTAAATATGTAAAGTAAATCTTAATAGACATAAAGGGAGAGATTGGCAGTCATAGTAGAGGAAATTAATACTCCATTGACTTCAATGGATAGATTTTCCAGACAGAAAATCAACAAGGAGACAACAACTTTAAATGACACACTAGATCAAATAGATATAATTGATATCTACAGAGTATTTCAACCCAAATCAACAGAATATATATTCTTTTAAAATTCACATGGAATGCTTTTGAGGAAAGACCACATGTTAGGACACAAAACATGTCTCAATAAATTTAAGAAGTTTGAAATCATATCAACCAACTTCTATTACCATAATGCTATGAAAATAGAAATCAATCACAAGAAAAATGAAAAATATACAAAGACATGGAAGTCAATAACATGTTAATAAACAATGAATGGGTCAACAATGAAATCAAGGAAGATAACAAAAGACACCTTGAAAAAAATGAAAATGAGAACACAGCAGTCCAAAGTATGTGGACAATGGGGAAAGCAATACTAAAATGGAAATTTATAACATTACAGTCCTATCTCAAGAAACAAAGAAAAAACTAAAAAAATAAATCTAACTTTATGCTTAAAGAAATTTGAAGAAGAACAACAAACAAAGCCCAAAGTGAGTGGAAAAAAGGAATATTAAAGATCGGGGCAGGCAAATGAAATACAGCTTACAAAACAAAACAAAAGATCAATGAATCCAAGAGCTGGTTCTATGAAAAGATAAACAAGATTGACAAAACTTTAGCCATACATTAAATAAAAAAGAGGGAGGACACGAAAAAATAAAATCAAAAATGAAATAGGAGAAATAACAACTGACACCAAAGAAATTCAGAGGACTTTAAGAAAATATTAATATATATATATATGCCAAAATATTGGACAACATTGAATGTAATGGATAAATTCCTAGAACATACAGTCTTCCAAAACTAAATCAGGAAGAATCAAAGAATCTAAATAGAGAGATTATGCCTAGTGAAATTGAAACAGTAATCACAAAATTCTCAACAAACAAAACCCTGGACCAGATGGGTTCACAGGTAAATTTTATCAAACATTCTCAGAAGAACTAATACCTTTCCTTCTCAAACTATTTCAAAAATTCAAGAAGAGGGAAGACTCCCAACCTACTTTTATGAAGCAAGCATTACCCTAATTCCAAAACCAAGTAAAGACTCTACAAAGAAAGAAAATTATAGACCAATATCTCTAATGAACATAGGTGTTAAAATATTCAACAAAATATTAGCAAACTGAATACAGCAATACATCAAAAACATCATACATCATGATAAGTGTGATTTATTCTGGGAATGCAAGGTTGGTGCATTTTCAAATCAATATATGTGATATACCACATAAACAAAATGAAGGATAAAACTGCATAATTATAGCAATAGATGCAGAAAAAGCATTTGATAAAATTTAGCACTAAGTTATGATAAAAACTCTCAGCAAAGTGGCAACAGAAGAAACATACCTAAACATAAAAGCGGCCATATATGACAAATCCACTGCCAGCATCATACTCAAGGGCAAAAACTGCAAACATTCCCCTTAAGATGGGAAGCATGACAGGGATGTCTGCTTTCACCTATCTTATTCAACATAGTACTGGAAGTTCTAGCCAGAGCAATCAGACAAGAAGAAGAAATAAAAGGCATCCAAATTGGAAAAGAAGAAGTAAAACTGTCTTTATTTGCAAATGACATAATACTGTACATAGAGAACCCTAATGTTTCCACCAAGAAACTACCAGAACTAATAAATGAATCCAGTAAAGTAGCAGGACACAAAATTAATATCCAAAAATAAGTTGCATTTTAATATGCCAATAACTAACCAAGAGGAAGGGAAATTAAGAAAACAATCGCATTCACAATTGCTTCAAAAAGAATAAAATTCCTAGGAATAAATCTAACCAAGGATGTAAAGGAGCTATACTCAGAAAAATTATAAGACACTAAAGAAAGAAATAGAAGATACAAATAAGTGGAAGCACAAACTGTGTTTCATGGAAAGGAAGACATCATGGACATCATTAAAATGTCCATACTCGCCAAAGCAATCTATAGATTCAATGCAATTCCTATCAAGATACCAATGACATATTTCACAGACTAAACAAATACTTCAAAAATTTATGTGGAACCACTAATTTCCCTGAATAGCTGTTGGGAACCACCCTGCCTGGTTTCAGAGGCTGTAACCCCCCATGGTTAAGGCTGAGTCAGAGTTGGGACCATAAGCCACTAAGGAGACAAAGCTTATCTCCCTGGCAGGTGTGCCATCTCTGCCCACTTCACCCTGCTTGGCCCTGAGCCTGATCAGTTAGCCAATGACAGGTAAAATTCCTCAGGGGAGGATCAACCTGAGACAGGCATGGTCACGGAAGAGGCCCTCAGGAAGGACTCGGGGGGGTATAGAAAAAGGGGGTGATGGACCCTCGCCCCTCGGCTTTGAAATAGCCTGAGTCCTCATTCTGTCTGTAAGAAGTCTCCTAATCTCTTGGCTGCCTTACTTCCCTTGCCTGACTTAAGCCTGAAACAATAACAGAGGGCAGTGCAGTCCTGTGCTGGGAGGGGCAGATTCCCTGGGGAATCAGGCCTAAGAAAAATACATACATTCCTGTGAAACCTACTTAATTTGTACCCTCAGTTTAAAACATAAGGGTCCAGACCTGAGATGAATCTGGCACCTAAAGTTTTATAGCCCTCTAACTAATTGGCTGTAACTCAGAATAAGCCCTCAAAGTTCTCTGTAAATCATGTATTGTTTAACCCTTACTGCCTAACAATGTTTGATGAGCTTTATCCATATTCCTATGCGAATGAACCTAATAAAAGCCCATGGAGGGAAAGGCTCTGGGCCCTTCTCCTTTGAGAGATCGGCCACCTCTCCTCCCCAAGCAGATCATGTCTTGGTAGACTTATTCTTCATCGATGGCGGACTGGGAGGCTGTGTTAAAGCCCCCCAACAAAAAGCAAAAGTGATCTTGAGAAAGAACAAAGTTCAAAGAATCACATTATCTAACAGCAACTATACTATAAGGCCATAGTAGTCAAAACAACATGGTACTGGCATAAAAACAGACATATAGATCAATGGACCAGAACAGAGAGCCCAGAAATAAACCCATTCCTTTAGAGTCAATATTTATAGGGGAAGCAGTACATAAAATGGGTTAAAATAGTTTATTCAATAAATGGTTTTGGGAAAATTGGACAGAAATGTGCAGAAAATGAAACACTACGTTCTTATACCACACACAAGAATAAACTCTAAATGGATTAAAGACTTAAGTGTTAGACCCAACACCATAAAAATTCTAGAAGAAAACATAGGCAGTAATATCTCAGACATTTCTCATAGCAATAGTTTATCTATCTCCTTGGGTAAGAGAAACAAAAGAAAAAAAATAAACAAATGGGACTACATCAGACTATAAAGGTTTTGCACAGCAAAGGAGATCATCAACAAATTAAAAAGACAACCCCTGAGTGGGAGAACATATTCACTGATACATCTGAAAAGAGGTTAATATCCAAAATTTTAAAGAAATTATAAAACTCAACACCAAAAAAACAAACAATCCAATTTAAAAATGGGCAAAGGACCTGAAAAGACTCTCCTCCAAAGTGGACATACAAATGGCCAATAGGTATATGAAAAAATGTCAATGTCTCTAATTATTATAGAAATACAAATTAAAGCCACAATGAGATACCATCTCACACCTGTCAGAATGGCTATCATCAATACATCAACAAACAATAAGTGTTGGTGAGGCTGTGGAGAAAAGGGATCCTTTTTGGACTGTTGATACGAATGAAGTTTGGTACGGCCCCTGTGGAAAGCAGTTTTGGACATACCTTAAAAAATAAAAATGGAAGTGCCTTATGACCCAGTGATTCTACTTCTGGAAATTTATTCATAGAAACCCAAAACACTAATTTGAAAGAGTATAAGCATCCTTGTGTTCATTGCAGTATTATTTACAACTGCCAAAATTTGGAAGCAGCCCAAATGTAGATGAATGGGTAAAACAACTATGGTTCATTTATACTATGGAATACTACTGAGCTACAATAAAGAAGATTTTACCCTTTGTGAGAGTATGGATTGACCTGAAGAACTTTATGCTAACTGAAATAAGCCAGTCAGAGAAAGACAAATACCATATGATCTCATATATGGAATCTAATGAACAAAATTAACTAGCAAGCAAAATAGAGACAGACAGACATAGAGAGCAGTTGGCAGCTGTTCTCTCTGGGGGGCCAGGGAGCTGGTTAAGGGGTGGAAAGATTGAATAAAAATGAAAAAGGACTCATGGACATGGATAACAGTGTTGTGATTGCAGGGAGGAGGATGATGGGTGAAAGTGGAAAATGGTATGAGGGAAATAAATTGTAATGGAAAAAATATAATTAAATTAAAAATATATTCAATACCTTGCAGCCTCATTGCAGACCCTAATTCACTGCATCCTTTTGCAAGTGCCACTGGAGGGAGGGACGAATCATATTCTCTAATCTTTACAAGTCTCCTTCCACCTGGCTTTTCCTCAGGTTCACCAAGCACCCACATACCTGAAACCCAGATTTCAGCCTTCCTCTTTCCTATCATATCTGCCTTAAAAGAAGAGTGAGGACAGAAAAGAATTTTTTACATATATTTTACAATTAAATAGTCATATTTTCTGTTGTTCCCCCAAACTCTTCTATTAATCCAGTGAACAAATATTTATTAAATTTTTTGGTTGGCACTTACTGTGCTAGACCCAGGAACCCTGCAGTGGAAGGGCTGACAGTAAACAAGAATCAGTACACTGTGGTCAGTGCTATGAAGATGACAAACATGACAAGCTCAGTGAGACAGGTAGGAATGGATTGATTAAGGAAGCCCTCTCTAAGCAGGTGATATTTGATCTAAGACCCATGAGAATAAGTCAGATTTTTTTTCATTTTTATTTTTATTTTTTCCATCTTGCAAATTTTCATTTCTAATGAAGTAAATATCAATCTTGAACAATAAAATCAATTTTAAAAAATACCCCATCTTTTAAAAAAAGCTTTTGGGGGATCCTTTTTTTTTTTTCCAGAGTAAAACTGTCATGAGACCAAATAGTGAAAAAACAACTATAGTTTATCCCAAACCATGATTGGTCTATTTCTTGCTCCAACCTCAAATGAACCATTGTGATGAAATAACATACCACTCCTATATAAGCTCCTGGCTGGGATGAGGTTTTTGTCTCTTATTATAGCCCAGGAAACTGATTTATGGTGACATGTTGAATTTGGACAAGTTTGTTTATTTTCTTGGGTTTTTTCGTTTTGTTTCTTTTTTCCATTTTGGTGTGTTTTCTTTTACTTTTTACTCAATTTATTTAGCCTTTTCATTATTTTAATTTTTTTAATTTGTTTCTCAACTTTTTTAATTTCTTTTTTCAACTTTTTTGTTTTTATTTTGTTATTTTTATGTTTTCAAAAAAATTTTTGTTTTTATTTTCAAGTCACCATGTCTAATGACTTTGTAGCCATCTCTGCCAATGAGGAATGCTATATTGTCAATTATATGCTTCTGAACACATTGGTAAGGGGTCCTTTGCTGAGGTGAGGTTGGCCCAGCACATTTTGACTGGCACAGAGATGGCTGTGAAAATCAGAGAGAAGTGGGGCTTCGCTGAAGTTTTTCAAGTTTACTGTCTTAAGATCTTGAATCAACCCAACATCACGAAGTTATTTGCGGTGATTACCACCCAGAACCAACATTTTCTCCTCATGCAACATGTGAGCAGAGAGCACGTATTTTACTATCTTGAGAACTATTGCTGCAGGATTGAGGAGGAAGTCCAAGCCATGTTCCTGCAACTGATATCAGCAGTACAGTACTGCCACCAGAGGAGAATCATGCACCAGGACCCGAAGCCAGAAAACATACCTCTGTATGGTGAGCTAAATATCAAACTAACAAACTTTGGCTTTAGTACACAATGTTAAGACCATAAATAGTGCACCTTTTGTGGCACCATCTCCTATATGGCCCACACAACTTGGAGCTCCAACCCTATGACAACCCAAAGGTTGATGTTTGGGCCAGGAGGATGGTTATGGGGAAACTGCTACTTGTGGGGAAGAACTTTGGGGAACTGAAGCAGCATATATTGAATGGGCAGTTCCATGTACCACACTTTATGCCTCTATAATGTCAAAAACTGTTAAAAAATTAATGACTATGTACATCAGTCAAAGAACAACCCTGAATGGTATAATGACACATCCATGGGTTAATATGGGCCAGGAGGAAGAACTGAAGCCATACAGAGGGTTGCCCTGGGGTGACATTAACCCCCACATAATAGAAATAATGAAGAACCTTAAATTTAAGCAACACAAGATACAAGAGTCAGTAACAAAAAGACAATACAACAATATTATGGGCACATATCTGATCCTACACACCACAGAAAACAAGATGAAGGGCCACTCTCTCAAGGTAAGGCCTTACCCCTCCCTTGACTCCACAGCAGTCTTTCCACACCCCGAGAAGTTCGGGCATCAGGATAGAAAACCAGCAAGTCTGCAAATCCTCCAGCCAACCTGAAATCAAGGATGCCCAGTCCCCACACAGCATGGAAACAAGGATGATCATCATTCCTCATCCAGCCTGGATTCAAGGATGACCATTCCCTCAGCCAGCCTAAAGTCAAGGACTACCACTGCCCTACCCCACCTGAATTCCAGGATGGCCACCCTCATCCCAGCCCTCCAGCATGGCCCTGGGGGCTCCCCCACACCAAGCAGTAGTGGTGGGGCCCAAGAGGGAACCGTTAATGAAACCTACCTCAAAGATGACCAGCCTGATGGTGGAACCCCAGCCTGTCCCTCTGGCCTCAGTCAGGACCAGCAGGGGGTAGCTAGGAGGATATTCAGGTTTTCCTTAAAATTTATATGCTATAGGCTGTCCACTAAATAGCAGCATCTCAAAAGGATAAGAGCGAAGCCAATATCATTTTTTTCATATTATCTCATTATTTTTAAAACATTTCATTGTTTATGTTATTATAGTTATCAAGCCAATATAATTTTTTAAATTATAGATGGCCAAGGCAAGGCCACAGTCAAAGATGCTGGGAAGATCAAGCAACACTTCTTGCATTTTAAAAGCTGAACCTGCAGATGCTGAGCTCCCCAGTGGCCAGCCACATGGTTCAGCAGATGAGCCAGAGGCTGGACACAAACAGCTGCAGATGAGATCATTGGCAGAAATACACAATGTGTATGTAGGAGAGAGGACTTGGTCCAGTGGACAATGGAGGTTTGCAAACTGCTGCAACGTTCTCTGCATGGGATTCACATCAGGAGGGAATCCAGCATCTCCCGGCCTTCAGAAGCATCTTATCCAAAATATCTGCTGGGTTTGGAGGACAGCCTAGAGCCCCCTAGCGGTCAGGAACAGAAGCTGCTTTCGTTGTAAGTCCATCCCTCTCCCCTGACCTGAATGAAACATCAGAGACTGAACTGTTTTTCCTGGAGCCCTTCTCCCTTCCCTTGTTCTTCTTTGCTCCCGTGTTTGTGGAGTTCTTATTAAAGTACTGTTTGATTCTCCCAAATTTTGTAATAAATTTCATGCTCCAAAAAATAAAGTAAAAACGGGGAAATCTAGATATTTAATTATTACATTGTACACCTTAAACATATATAATGTTATATGTCAATTATAGCTCAGTAAAGCTGGAGGAAAAATTTAGGTATTTAACAGACTATTTAATTCCTATATGACAGGAATTAAAATAAATCTTCATAGTGACTTTTATAGGGCTTCCCAGGCTTATATTGTTGCTTTTATTTTTCTCAAAGTCCTTTGGTACAGTACCACAATGGTCCAGATGGGTGCCTAAATATATACTTTTAATGAGATTTATATTGATGATGATAAATATGCTATTTTTTGAGACCACATGTGATAGTTACTAAAGCATGGTAAGGAGGTGTTTTAAACAATATTAGCAATTTAGACACTAATCTCAAGGACAGTTGAAATTTATATTATATATATATATATATATATATATAATTTCATAGAAAAAGTAAAGACAGTCTCCTGTCTCCACAAGGACATGAATGTGCATTTGTTTTCTTTTGCATCTTACAAAGACATCATTGCACAATAAGTTTTTGTAAAATCCAAGAAGTTTCAAAGTGCTTATTCTATAAAATGTTTGATATATTGAGCCTGAAAAGGAGCTCACACCTAGACAACTGGGTTTAATATAACAAATATTCATGACCCAATGCCAACTTAAGCCCGTAACAAAATGTGGAAGTAACCAAATATTATTCTAAGCTTTCCCTTGTGTATTGTACCAAAACTTGATGCAAATCAAAGATTAGTACAGTAGGTAAGTATGGTTTTATCATAAAGAATTGACTTTTAACAGGTTTTTTTAGTACTAATGTTATGAGAACTGATAATGATGAAAAATTTAAAAGTCAGCAGCTTGGATTGTGAATCTTGTGTGATCTTTCTTGGGGCATGTTCTGTTAGCCCTAGAACTTCAGCACCTACTTCCGTGCTTCTACACAAAACATAGCAAAAGGACTGAAAACACATGAATCCAGTCATTCATTTGTTTATTTCAATGTGTACATATTTATATTTTATTTAAATGAATTTCATTCATTTAAAATTTTTTATTTGAAAATTTATTCATCAAATATTTCATGAATAACACTAAGTACAAGGCCTTTTCTCATTCATTTATTTTTATTATTTTAAATTATATTTTCTTTATGTTATTACAGTTGTCCCCATATTTTCTCTAATGATTTATTTTATTACACATTTTTGTCCATATATTTGACAAATACATTCCCTGAAAAATATAATTCAAATAGTAGAGAGCATATAAAAAACTAAAAACCAAAGTCTCCCCTGACTCTTTCCAATGCCACTGCCTGCACCTTAACTCACCAAGACCTTCTTTAGCGCTGTTTACTTTCTTGGTTAGGTTTATTCCTAGGTACTTTATTTTTCTTCTTGCTATATCAAACGGGATTCTTTTCCTGATTTCTGTTTCTGCAGTTTCGTTGTTGGTATACAGGAATGCCTTTGATTTCTGAGTATTGACTTTGTATCCTGCTGTTTTGCCAAATTCACTTATTAGGTGGAGTAGTTTTTTGGTGGAGTCTGTAGGATTTTCCATGTACCCTATCATGTCATCTGCAAACAGTGACAGATTCATTTCCTCCTTTCCAATTTGGGTGCCTGTTATTTCTTTTTCTTGTCTGATTGCTATGGCTAGGACTTCCAATACTATGTTGAATAGGAGTGGTGAGAGAGGGCATCCTTGTCTTGTTCCTGATCTTAGTGGGAAACCTCTAAGTTTTGGTCCATTGGGTATGATGTTGGCTGTAGGTCTTTCATATATGGCCTTTATTATGTTCAGGAATGCTCCCTCTACTCCCATTTTGCTGAGTATTTTTATCAGAAATGGGTGCTGTACCTTATCACATGCTTTTTCTGTATCTATTGATAAGATCATGTGATTTTTGTCTTTGCTGTTGTTTATGTGATGTATTATGTTTATTGATTTGCGAATATTGTACCATCCTTGCATCCCTGGGATGAATCCCACTTGGTCATAGGGTATGATCCTTTTAATGTATTGCTGGATGCGGTTTGCAAATATTTTGAGAATTTTAGCATCTGTGTTTATTAACGATATTGGCCTGAAGTTTTCTTTCTTCATTTGTCTTTATCTGGTTTTGGGATTAGGATGATGCTGGCTTCAGAAAAAGAGTTTGGGAGTCTTCCATCAGTTTGGATTTTTTTGAATAGTCTGTGAAGGATAGGGGTTAGCTCTTCCTTAAATGCTTTGTAGAATCCTATGAAACCATCTGATCCAGGGCTTTTGTGTGTTGGTGTTTTTTGATGACTGCTTCAATTTCGTCTGCTGTTATTGGTCTGTTCAGGTTTTCTGCTTCTTCTTCATTCAGTTTTGGAAGATTATATTTTTCTAGAAATGTGTCCATTTCACCTAGGTTTTCAAATTTCTTGGCATACAGTTCTTCCTAGTAATTTCTTACAATCCTTTGTATTTCTGTGGTCTCAGTTGTAATCTCTCCTCTTTCATTTCTAATTGTGTTTATTTGAATCCTCTCTCTTTTTTTCTTGATGAGCCTGCTTAGAGACTTGTCGATTTTATTTATCTTATCAAAGAACCAGCTCCTGGATTCATTAATCCTTAGAATTGTGCTTTTAGTCTCTATGTCATTTAACCCTGCTCTGATCTTGGTTATTTCCTTCCTTCTACTTGCTCTGGGCTGTCTTTTTTGTTCCTCAAGTTCTTGTAGGCATAGGGTTAGGTTGTTTATTTGAAAAGTTTCTATCTTTTTAAGGTAGGCCTGCATCGCTATGAACTTCCCTCTCAGGACTGCCTTTGCTGTGTCCCATAGGTTTTGGATTGTTGTGAGTTCATTTTCATTTGTTTCCAGAAACTTTTTGATTTCTTCCTTAATCTCGTTCTTGACCCATTCATTGTTTAATAGCATGCTATTCAGTCTCCATGATTTTGAGTGTTTTTGGTTTTTTCCTTTGGGGTTGGTTTCTAGTTTCAGGCCCTTGTGGTCAGAGAAAATGCTTGCTATGATTTCAATTTTCATGAATTTGTTGAGGCTTGCTTTGTGTCCTATCATGTGGTCTATCTTTGCAAATGTTCCATGGACACTTGAAAAGATTGTGTATTTTGCTTCTTTGGGATAAAAAATTCTATTTATATCACTTAACTCCATTTCCTCTAGGGTATTGTTAAGTGACACAATATTTTTCTAGATATTTTCTTTGGAAGATCTGTCCATCTTTGACAGTGGGGTGTTAAAGTCCACTACTATAATTATGTTGCTGTCAAAATCTTTCTTGAAGTCCTCTAAGATTTTCTTTATGTATTTGGGTGCTCCTATGTTGGGTCCTTATATATTTACAATGTTTATGTCTTTTTGGTGGATTCTTCCTTTGAGTATTATGAAGTGACATTCTAGGTCTCTCTTTATGGCCCTTCTTTGGAACTCTATTTTGTCTGATATGAGAATTGCTACCCCTGCTTTTATTCCCTTTCCGTTTGCTTGGAAAATTTGTTTTCAGCCCTTCACATTCAGTCTGTGTAGGTCTTTTGTCCTGAGATGGGTCTCTTGTAGGCAGCATATGTGTGGGTCATGATTTCTTATCCATTCAGCTATTCTACGTCTTTTTTTGGAGCGTTTAATCCATTTACATTTAAGGTTATTATTGATAGGTAGTTATTCATTGCCATTCTTTCATACCTGTGTTCCTCTCTCTTTCTCTTTTCCTTCCTTTCCTTAAAGCAGTCCCTTTAGCATCTCTTGTAGAGCTGGTTTGGTGGAGCTGTATTCTTTTAGACTTCTTTTGTCTGGGAAACTCTTTATTTGGCCTTCTATCTTGATTGAGAGCCTTGCTGGGTAAAGTAGCCTTGGTTGCATGCCTCTGGTTCTCATTACTTGGAATATTTTTTGCCATTCTCTTCTGGCTTGGAGCGTTTCCATTGAAAAGTCAGTTGCTAACCTTATTGGGGCTCCCTTGTATGTTACTTCCTGTTTCTCCCTTGCTGCCTTTAAGATTCTCTCTTTGTCTTGGAATTTTGCCATTTTAATTATGATGTGTCTTGCATTGGGCCTCTTTGGGTTCCTCTTGTTTGGGACCCTCTGTTTCCTGGATTTGTGTGACTTTTTCTCTCATCAGATTAGGGAAAATTTTCCATCATTACTTTTTCAAACAGGTTTTCTATTCCTTGCTCTTCTTCTTCTCCTTCTGGTATCCCTATTATACGGATATTATTACGTTTCATGTTGTCCTGCATTCCCCTTAATCCCTCTTCATTCTTTCTGAGCCTCTATTCCTTTTCTTGCTGTTTCTGGGTGTCTTTTTCTACTTTGTCCTCCAGCTCGCTGATCTGATCCTCTGCTTCATCAAGTCTGCTTTTCATTCCTTCTACTGTGTTCTTCAGTTCAGAAATTGTATCCTTCATTTCCTCTTGGCCCTTGTTGATAGTTTCTATTTCCTTTTTCATGTTGATGTAGTTTGCAGTGAGTTCATTGTAGTTTCCCTGTAGTTTCTGGTAGTTCTCTGTGAGCTCACTGAGTTGCCTGATAACCATTGCTTTGAACTCAGTATCTGATAGTTGACTTGTCTCTTTTTCAGTTGGCATTCTTTCTGAGGCTTCCTCCTTTCCTTTGATTTGGGGATTGTTTCTTTGTCTTCCCATTGTTCGTCAGACTCTTCTTGTTAGCCTCTGCTTCTTAAATTTATCTTTTCTGACTCCCTGGGTTTATGGTATGAGCTTCTATGGTAGAATGCCAATGGGATTCAGTGGTGCAGTCTCCTTAATCTCCTATTCTCACTCGTCTTGAGCTGACGTTTATGGGTCTAACATGGTCTAACTCTGGTCTTTTCAGAGCTCCAGGTTTTCTTGTCTCACCTGTGGGAAACAGAGAAAGAAGGGGGAAAAAAATGAGAAGGGAATGTAGGGGAAAGGGAATAGAAAAGGAAAGGAATGAAGGAAGAAGGAATAAAAAAGGTAAAGGATGGAAAGAAGAAGAAATAAAAAAAGAAAGAAGGACAGAAAGGAAGAAGGAATTTAGGGGGAAAGGAGGAAAAGAAAAAGTATTCTGCTGGCTTTAAACCGGTCAGGTTAGTTCTGCTGGTCTTCCTGTCTGTGAAACAGGAGGTGGTGGTTGGAAGAATTGGTTTCACTTTTCTCCCTTCCTGAGCCACACTCTTTGTTGTTGTTCAGCCTCCAGTCCAGTTCCTCAGGGTCCTTCTTCTCCCCCCGAGGCCTTTAGTTCACCCCTTGTGCTGTCCTTGAGTTGCACCAATTAGGGGCAACTCACACTCCACCTTCTTGCTCTTTGCTGTCTTAGATGCTAGGGGCTCTCAGTGCTCCTATGGGGTAGTTCAGCCCCCTACTGGGTCAAGTCTTTCTAGGGAATGCAGTTTCCCCTAGCCCTGCAGCTCCCCTCTGCTGGGCGTTCTGCCTTGCTCCTAGAGATTAAGTAGTTCCTGCAAAGCTCTGAGCGTAGGGGCTAGGTGGGAGTTGTTCAGAACTGTTGCTATTAGGTGTGGTCGCTTGCAGGCAGCCAGGCCGTTGATTGTGTTGCGCAGCCAATCCATGGCTTTGGGCCTGTGAGAGGGACAGCCAGCCACTGATCTGGGTGCGCACCCATCCCAGGTTTCAGGTGTGGGCGTCCAGCCGGGGTTTCAGGTGTGGGCGCCCTGGCCATTTATGGAGCTGCTCACCCACCCAGGCACTTTGTGTCTGTGTGCCCAGGCAGCTGGTCTGCTTATCAGGGCACGTGCCCACCCAGGGTTTCAGGTGTGGGCCCCAGGCCACTGATTGGGGTACGCGCCCACTGGGGCACTTTGGGTCTGGCGCCCAGGCAGCCGGTCCTCTTATCAGGGTGAGCGCCCACCCGGAGTTTCAGCTGTGGGCATCCAGTCCACTGGTCTGGGTGTGTGCCAACAGGGCTTCAGGTGTCCTGGGGCTGCTTATCCTGCGTTCACAGTCCAGGGACTGAGGGGGGAGGGGAGCTAGAGGCCTTGGCTGCTGTGGAGAGCTGAGTTCCTCTATTTTCTCTTTTTCTTTTCGAGAAATTCTTCCTATTCAAGCCCCCTTGGTCCAAACAAGCACCTGGCCTCTCACACAGCCCAGCCTGGCTTTCTCCCAAGAATCCTGCAGCAGACCCTGCACCCAGGCTGCCCTGGTCCCGCGCAGGTCCCAGAGACCTTGTTGTCCTTAAGTACTCTTCTTACCATCAGATCTTTCAATGTCCTCTGTCTTTGGTCTCCGATCTTCATATATGCTGGAGTACCATTGGCTGTTCGCTCTGTTCCTCAGATCAGCCTGGCGTTTCACTGGTGCTGAGGGGAAGTGGACTCTGCTCCCACCTATCTCGCTGCCATCTTCCTCTCCCACTCTCCAAAATAATAAAATTTTCATATTTATAATAGCTTTTTTCCTACTGATTGCATCTTCTCTTCATTCACTTGTGCAAGTTTAGTCTTTCCCTGTTCCCTTCTTATGATTTCATTGTCACAAATTATCCCTCTTCATTCTGTGTGTTCATTTCCAAATTGTAGTAGCTATTGTCTTTTTAAAATACTTTTACCTCCTTTGATCTTTATATAATATTTACTTGTTTAATACCCCATTCTGAGCAAGAGTTGCAATTTCTTACTTTTTTCTGTCTTTTAGTCATCTTACTTATCATTTTGTATCATTCTTGTCTTTCAGCATTTGCTGTATTGCAAGTCTTGTGGTGGTAAATTCCTTCAGCTTCTATATGTCTGGAAAAGTCTTTATTTCTCCATATCACAAGGATAACTTTGCTGGCTATATTATTCTTGGCTGGTGATTTCTTTTTTTTTAATAATATGAATAATTAATTCCACTCTTCCCTAGCTTTTAGGGTTTCTACTGAAGTATCTGATGAAGAAAAAAATGTCTGTTGTTTAAGCCACCCAGTCTATGATAATATGCTATAGCAGCCTGAACTACTTATGACAGGGTATTAAGAAATGGATGCTATGAAAAGCCAGAGGAGAGGAAAAGTGCTTGTCAGACTCTGGCACACTTATCAATAGGTAACTCCCTCCCATTCCAAAATGATGGAAATATATTAAAGGAAAAAGAATCTTCAGATCTCAAGGAAAGGATATGGTCAGCCTGGGAAATAAAATTTAATATCTGAGATCACATTATATTTGGGGTAAACACCTAAGGCAGGGTTTGTTAGTTATTTCAAGATGAAGGCCATGTTCTCATGATGGCTTCTTATTAGTTAGTGTAGGCCCTGTTGTAAAACTAGTCAAACTGAGGGAAGGAAATAATGTTTCTTTTTGAAAATGTTCTAAGAGAGGGAACAGCCATGTTAGCAATTTTCTTAACAGAAAAATAAAGAGTCTGATTCTAGGCCAAAAACAAGGACATTTCCAGAAAGTAGGGCTTTTTGGCAGTAAGTTCCAAATGGGTAAGAGCACAGCCTAAAGGCCCAAGCAACTGAAATCATAACCATCTCCCGGCCAGCCCCCAAGTGTTAATTTTCAGCAGATTGGGACAGCTCTGCTTGTCACTCAGGAATCTGCTCTTTTGGGGGGAACTTGACTTCCTCAGCTCTCAGTGGAGGCCACTCACCAGCATCCCTCTTCTTCTCCAACTGAAGGAGTATTGCTTTTCTTTCTCTTTACAAATCCCAGAAAGTTGAGATGAGTTTTACTGCACTGAAATGCCTTCTTTGAGGTGTAGTCTCAGGGACAAGTTCTAAGCCAAAAGTGTCAAGAACACTGGGATAATCTAAAACCCAGATGTTTCTGTGACTTTTTTAGGGTTTTATCTACCTGTAAAACAATAATAATAATAAATATGGAAATTAGACTTTGTGTGTGCTAAGGCATATAAGATCATTCTCCTTTCAATTCAATGAAAGCCACAATGAGAAGTTGGAAGTTAATTAGTTCAATTGTTATTTAATTCCTGTTTACAACAAGAAGGAGAAGCCCAAGATATATTTCAACCTTTGGGAGAAAAAAAAGGCTAATAATTCTATATATAGTAACATTAGTAATACCATTATATTAATTAGATTCTTTTGGTTACATATGGCAGAAAAATGACTCAAACTAGAATGTATTGACTCACCTAACTGGAAGTTCAGGAGTGGACACAAGCGTAGAAGATACTTACATTTTGAGCATTCCAAATTTTAGGGGCTCAGATGATAGTGAGTTGCCTTTCTTTGTCCATCTCTAGTTCTACTTCCTATATGTGATGGCCTCATTTTCATTTTTCCTGCCATATAATTGGATAGATTATAGTTAACCTTACCATGTATACATTAGTCATTATTCCTTTCAAGTAAAAGCAGATGCATTTTCTCCGAAGTTCTAGCAGAGATCTCCAAGGATAACTGATTTGCCTATTTGAGTTGAGTACCCATCCCCAGTCACTGCAGCCAGAAAAAGGGGTACATCAGCCAGAAGTGATTACATGCTCATAGTTGTGTTTGGGGAGCAAAGACAGCCATGCACAAAGTCATGTCGAAAATAGGAGGAATGATCTCCAAAAAGTATAGAATCAAGATGACAAAAATGTTTGTTTCAGAAACATCTTAGATTATCAATATTAAAATACCTACATTTTAATGTTTTCAAATTTTGTATGCACATATTGCACGAAGAAAAATCACTTTTTAAAAGATAACCCTCTTAACTTTTTACTGAAGTATTTCCTTCATATTATAGTACAGCTTAATAAATTATGTGGTAGTATTTCATTTCCTCTCATGAATTTGAGAAGTGATTTTTCTGTTCAAAAACAGCTATATAGCCTAAAAGAGAAAATGGTTTGGTAGAAATATGTTAAGAAAATCTCCAAAAAGGCAGGGCTAAAGGGAGATAGAAGTGGAGACTAAAGGTCTGCAGCTTATGAACTGTCAACTCTTGAAAGCAAGCAGGTCCTATAACTTATTCCACTTGGTTTTCCACCAGCTGAGTCTAACTTTGTGTTTATCTCATGCATAAGAGTAAAATCTTTGCCACCAAATATTTATTGAGATGAATCATTGGCTTAAAAAGAGAGGAGCTCCAGATTGCTGCCTGATTTTCCACAAGTAAAGTGAGAGATGTTACCAAGAATGAGTCTCTGTCCTGGAGTCACCAGTTTATCTGGGGTACACCCAGACCTTTTACTGCACAGGGAAATCAGGCACTCTTTTAATTGTTAGACTAGATATTAATTTCCCACCACAATGTTGTCTATAAGGTCTATCTGGAAAAAGTCCAGCCATTTTTAACATAATGAGAATGATTTGCGTGAAATGGATGTAGCCTGACAGCCAAGGAGAGTGGACTGGAATGCTCATGCATGAGCAATGACAACTTCACTGTACTAGTGAGTGAGGGTGGTAAACACTATTGAGTGGGCATGTGTACTGTGGGGCTGTCCCATTCAAAATGACTGAGTAGAGAAGTGAAAGCAATGAATCTGCATCAAATTTTGCATTAAGCTTGAACATTCCTCTGTGGAAACTATTTGGATGATTCAGAAGGCTTTCAGGGATGATTCAATGAGTTCAGCACAAATAAAAGTATGGCACAAATGTTTCCAAGATGATCGAGAATCTGTTGAAAGTGATCTGAATTCTTGTTATATTTTGTTTGCTTTTTTCCTTTGTTGAAACAAAATATAACCAGAGACATTGAAATTAAGAACATTGTAACAATAGCCAGAGGGTAGTGGGGGGGAGGGTAGTGGGGAAAGGGGTCTATAGGAGCTACTATAAAGGACACAAGGACAAAATCAAGGGGGAGGGTAGAGGTGGGGGAGGAAGGTGGGACTGGCTGGGGTAGGGTGGAGGGATGGGGAGAAAATGCAGACAACTGTAACTGAATAAAAATTAATTAATTAAAAAAAAAGAATACTGAAACACCAAAAAAAAAAGAAAGAAAGAAAGCGATCTGAATTCTGGAAGGCCTGCAACAAGCGAAACACCCAAGAATGTTGAACATGTATGAGCTGCAATCAACAGAGATCGGCAACTGATGACTGACAACTGACAGTGTGAGAACTAGAAGCTGATCTGGGGATCCCAGAAACTACTGTGTCCGAGATTTTGATGCGGGATCTTGGCATGAAACTAAAATCACCTTTGAAAGGGAAGATATTTGAGACTGTTGATAAGATTCAGGAAAATACATCAGGGCAGCTGATGGTGATGCAAACAAAGGATTTTGCAGATTGTTTTTGAACAGTGGAAGAGATGCTAGGAGAACTATGTGAGGTCCCAATGTGTCTACTATAAGGGGACTGAGACATCGTTGTCCTATGTACAATGTTTCTTATATCTTGTACCTTCTTCAATAAATGTCTCTATTTTTCATAGCACATGGATGAATACTTTCTGGACAGAGGTCATATATGTTTCTTTTGCCTCTTTGTTTACTCTCCACCCTATCTCTGCCTCAAGACTGAACTTTATGCTCGAAATCAGCAGGTTTTTAAAAAATTTTTATTGTTATTCAATTACAGTTGTCTGCATTTTCTCCCCCTCCGTCCAGAAATCAGCAGGTTTTTATATTTTCTGGCTGTCATTTAGGTTCAGCCAACAAAGAGCATGACTGGGGTATTAGGAGGATTATACTGACATTAGAGTGTTAATTCCCAGATCCTTCTTGCAGGGTTGCATGGGACATAATGGCCAAATGACTAGATAAGATAAAACTTCCCAGCTCATAAAACTCATAATTTTATACTTCTTTTTTAATGTCTCTTTTTTCAACTCAACTTACCAGTTTCAGTATTAAGAACCACAAGTGTCATCCCTTGTCCTTGAAGTCATGCTTCAACTTCTTTTGGCCTTCAGTGTGCAACCTGAATTTCAGACTTCCTTTCTTGTTCTGATTATCTGGGGTTTGGTGCATGTACTGTTTAAATGAATATGACTAAAGGTGGATGAGTTCTTCTTAATATTCCCTAATAAACTACATGTCACATTGTAACATATTGTCACTGGAGAAGGCAGGGGGGCAGGGAGAAAAACCCCAAGGTAGAAGTGAAGATTAAAAGTGGCTTGCCCTCCCTGTGAAGTGAGCAACCACTAGAGGAGAGAAATTGTCCAAGGTAGCCAGGCTACTCCTCACTCCACAGAAGTGAACTTGTACAGAGCAAGCCTGACTGGAGAATTTCCGCCCTACAGAATATGGTTGCCAAAAGAGGGACAAAGGCAAACATGGCCAACATTGGTACTCATTGGTTGGAAAGCTAGACACTACCATAGGCTTCCAGAATATGTGGGATTCTGGGAGAATAGTTGTATTTTTATTTTTTAAAAGAATAATAATACTTATACTTGTTATACATATTCATCATATAAACCTTAGAAAATACAGATAAACAAAACTAAATTTAAAACATCCAAATCTGTTCATAATCCATCCTTTAACCCTACACATATGTAGATGTATGTTTAATGAACAGAAACATATTTGCTATTATTTTTATATAAGTGCACAACCTGCTTTTCACTCATTATATTACTTACATCTTTTTATGTAAATTTCATGTATTATCATTATAACATTATTGGCTTCAACAGTATATAGAGTTACATTGTATGTTAGTACTATCATTTTTATTTCTTTTTCTTGTTCCTTCAAAGTTTTTAATTGTTTATTATTATTATATTACAGTTGTCCCAATTTTTCCCCATTTGTCCTACTCTATCCATCCCATGCCCCCACTTCCATGGTCAATTCCCACACCATTGTCCATATACATGGATCCTTCATGTGTACTCTTTGACTACTTCCTCTCATTCTTTCCTCCTCCCCTTTCCCCTGTGGTCCCTGTCAGTCATTTCCATGTTTCCATGTATCTGGTATGATTTTCCTCATTAGTTTAGTTTGTTCATTAGATTCTTCTTATAGGTGAGATCATATGGTATTTGTCTTTCACTGACTGGCTTATTTCACTTAGCCTTAATATTCTCCATTTGCATCCATGCTGTTGCAAAAGGTAGGAGTTCCTTCTTTCTTCCTGCTGCATAGTATTCCATTCTGTTAATGTACCACAGTTTTTGAATCCACTCATCCACTCAAACAGCCTAAGTGATGTGCACTTACACTGTTTCCAGCCCTTGCCTATTATAAATAGCATTGCTGTGAACATTGGGGTGCTTAAATTCTTTTGAACTGGTAATTCAGGATTCTCAGTGTATATTCCCAGCAGTGGAATAACTGGATCAAAAGGCAGTTTCATTTTTATTTTACTTTTTTTTGTTACTGTTCAAGTACAGTTGTCTCCATTATCCTCCCACAACTCCCCCACACCCCAGCCCTCCCCATTTCCCACCCTTAGTCCTACCCCACTTTAGTTTTGTTTATGTGTCCTTTACACATGTTTCTGAAAACCCTCCCCATTTCCCCCCCCCATTATCCCCTCCCACCTCCCTTCTGGTTACTGTCAGTTTGTTCTTATTTTCAAGGCCTCTAGTTATATTTTGCTTGCTTGTTTGTTTTGTTGATTAGGTTCCATTTATATGTGAGATCATATTGTATTTGTCTTTCATCACCTAGCTTAATTCACTTAGCATAATGCTCTCCAGTTCCATACACGCTGTCATGAAGGGTAGGACCTCATTCTTCCTGCTGTGTAGGATTCCACTGTGTAAATGTACCACAGTTTTTGATCCACTTGGTTACTAATGGGCACCTAGGTTGGTTCCAGCACTTGGCTATTGTAAATTGTGCTGCTATGAACATTGGGGTGCATAGGTTCTTTTGGATTGGTGTTTGAGTGTTCTTAGGGTATAATCCCAGTGGTGGAATTGCCAAGTCAAAAGGAAGTTCCATTTTCAGGGTTTTTTTAAGAAATATATTTTATTGATTATGTTATTACAGTTGTTCTATTTCCCCCCCTTTATTCCCCTCCACCCTGCACACCCCTTCCCATCCACATTACCCACCCCTCAAAGTTCATGTTCATGGGTGGTACATATAACTTCTTTGACTTCTATAGTGTTTCCTATACTATTCTTAACCTCACCCTATTATTTTTACCTACCATTTATGCTACTTGGTCCCTGTACCTTTTCCCCCATTATCCCCCTCCCCTTCCCTACTGATAACCCTCCATATGATCTCCATTTCTGTGATTCTGTTCCTGTTCTAGTTGTTTGCTTATTTTGTTTTTGTTTTCATGTTTTTTTTAGGTTCAGTTGTTGATCGTTGTGAGTTTGTTGTCATTTTACTGTTCATATTTTAGATCTTCTTCTTTTTCTTAGATACGTCCTTTTAACATTTCATATAATAAGGGCTTGGTGATGATGAACTCCTTTAACTTGACCATATCTGGGAAGCACTTTATCTGCCCTTCCATTCTAAATGATAGCTTTGCTAAATAGAGTAATCTTGGATGTAGCTCCTTGCCTTTCATGACTTGGAATATTTCTTTCCAGCCCCTTCTTGCTTGCAAGGTTTCCTTTGAGAAATCAGCTGAAAGTCTTATGGGAACTCCTTTGTAGGTAATTGTCTCCTTTTCTCTTGCTGCTTCTCCAAGAACTCTCCTGTGAGACTGGGAATTTTTCTCGCCACCTCAACACCTACAGGTTTTTTCAGCCTGAGGTTTTGAGGCTTTATTTCCCTCCACTGGAAACCTGGGTTGCTCTGTTTGTCTTGCTCCCAAGTTGTTCCTCCTGGCTTATTCGCAAGCAAATATGGGACCGCCCGCTCTGACAGCCACCACCTTACCAGTGCTGCCTGTCTCCACCCCTCCTACTAGTCTGGATGAATGTTTTTTCTCTAACTCCTTGGTTATCAGACTTCCATAGAGTTTGATTTTCTGTCAGTTCTGATTGCTTTTTGTTTTTAAATTTATTGTCATCCTTGTTTTGGATGTGCAAAGTGTTGCAGTGTATTTACCTATGCCTCCATCTCAGCTGGAAGTCCTAACTATATGTAGTTTTAATTTAGGATAATCCTCTGCCTTTTCTATATGTTGAAAACAATTCATTACTCAATATAGCAGAATAATATTTTAAAGTGTTAACTTAAGTATTACTTACTGCCTCCTAATGCAGTTGCTGACAGTCCATCTTGGATAGCAAATAGATGAATACCCACTGCAGTAGAGACAGTCCATTAAGGACAGAGGTGTCATCCTTAGCCTCCAATTGGAAGAGTGAGCAAGAGAAGATATTTTTGTCCTGCCCTCATATTCTCTAAAGATCCTCTAAACAGTACATGGAAAAAAGAACAAAACAGGAGACATGGATACATGGAACAGACTGACAAATCTCAGACTGGCAGGGTTGGGGGGACTGGAAGACATTAGCCAAAGAACATATATGCATATATGCATGGCCCATGAATACAGACAACAATGTGGTGAAGGCCAAGGTGGAGGGTGGGGTTGGGGGACAGGTGCAAAGGTGGGGATAAATGGAGGATATCTGTCAACAATAAAAAAAAGAATTTGGATGGGAAGAAAGAAAAGGTGTGCAGGGGCCATTTCTTTTTTTAAAAAAAATTTATTTATTTATTTTTAGAGAGATGGGACAGGAAGGAGAAAGAGAGGAAGAAAAACATTAATGTGTGGTTGCCTCTCACATGGTCCCAACTGGGGACCTGGCCCACAACCCAGGCATGTGCCCTGAGTGGGAATCAAACTGGCAAGCCTTTGGTTCACAGGTCCTTGTTCAATCTACTGAGCTGCACCAGCCAGGGCCCACTTCTTCTTTCTCCTCTTCCTGGTGATGGACAGGGGAAACCAACTCATAATTGATTTTAATTTGGGAATCTGGGATTAGAGAGGATTTGCACACTGCCAGCTCTGTCTCAAACTCTGGTGATTAGTAGTCTCAAAGGGTTGAGTAAGACGTGAACATCTAAAAGATGAAAAACAACCATCAGACCCATAGGCGATATCTCAAAGGACTTAGTTTAGGCAGAATAATCTGAACGAGCATAGATACAAGGATGTGAAGGACAGAGAATGACCTGAGGGCATAACAGTCCAAAGTAGGACAAAACCTTGAACATCTTAAGGGACAGAGTAGCTAGAAGCCAAAGACCAGTAAGGCATGAAGTTGAAGTGAAAGAAGGAGTTGTGACTGTGAAAAAAGAGAGAGCCAGGGGTAGAGGGAGAGAGACAGGGAGAGGGACAGGGAAGTTGATTTGAAGATTCAATGCTGCTAAATCAACCAAGACAATTTTTGCATATTAAAAAAGAACAAATTACCGAGATAGAGCAAGACCAAGATCATGATTGCCTCCTCAGTGGAATCTTACAGCAATTGTTTTAATTAGCCCTGGGACACTTAGAATCAATACTGAATTAGGGGTAAAGAACCAACTTCAAGATGGTGTAATGAAACTGAGTTTTTACTCAGAAGTAACAAATAAAAATCTCTGGGCTGAATTGAGGAAATCCTAAAAAGGACTAGATTAACTTTTCTCTCTGAGGAATTTTTGAGTCAGAAAATCAAACAGTTTCATAGAAGTAAATTTTTTAATTTTTGCACACCTGAAATTGTCTTCTTAGATACGTAACCCACAACCACTTATGGGCAATTTCAGTAAAATAATCATATTTGTGACAACTATGTTTAGGAGTACTCAGGTTGCATTTTATGTTACATGTATTCCATTCCACAAGTACTGAGTTATTAAAAAGATTTACTGGAAGGTTGTATGATATAATACATAGTTCTTGCCTAAGAAATTATGACAGGTTGAATCTGATAAATTAATTGCCATTTGTTCAGATATACTCCTCAGATTAGACCTGGAGAATGGAAAAGGAGAGTAAAGAGCTGAGAAAAACAATCCTCCAGGTGTTTCCTTGGTGCTTCCTAGGAGATAAAGTGCTTACTGTGTAGTTCAAAGGTTGGCACTTTTTTTTTTTTACAAACGTCATGTCTAAGCCAGTGAAAGCTGCTCTAACAAAATACTACACATGGGTGGTGTATAAACAACAAAAATTTATCTCCCACAATTCTGGAGGCTGGAAGTCCAAGATAACGGTGCCAGTGTAGTTGGGTTATGGTGAGGACTCTCTTCCAGGTCCCAGACTTGTCTTTGTTATCATCACATGATAGAAGGGGTTAGGGAGCTCAGTGGGGCCTCTTTTTTAATGGGCTTAGGATTTCAACAAATGAATTCTGGAAGTACACAAACATTCAGACCATAGAAGCTCAAAGAGTAAATATTTGAGGCCTTGTGAGTAATAAGATCTTTGTTACAACTACTTAACTCCAACACTAGAGCATGAAAGCAGCCATAGACAATACAGAGGAGGGCAAAAGTAGGTTAATAATAATATACTAATTAATAAATAAATAATAACACAAGAATAAACCCTGTGTTTTGTGTTCTCATAACTATAAACCTACTTTTACTCACTCCTTTACATAAACAAAAGTGCAGATGGGTTCCTATAAAACTTTATTTACAAAAACAATCAGCAGCTGTATTTGGCCCAAAGTCCATAAATTAACCAACCTTTAGTCTACCTTATCTGCACATAAGAAAGTCAATCTGGCCATTAGACATGGCACCTGGGGGCTAAAATATGGGCATACAAATTACTTGCCTGGTGGATATTATAGACATAGGTAACAGTGAACATTGTTGCTTTTGTTTTCTGGGCTTCACTTCCCTTGATGTCTCTTGGGACCGATGGGTCCCACCCTCAGTTCACATGCTTTTGCTTGGGCTGGATTCTTGACTCCATGGTTAGGGTATGTGACCCAAATATAGCCAGTGAGCACACCCATCCCCCTAGCCACAGTAACTGGTGCAGGGGTTGTGGTTTCAACTTGTCCAATCTGGAATAGGTCCGTGATATGTTCAACCAGGAAAAATCCCTCAGAAACATAGTCACAGACAAAGATTTGAGTATAAATGTTTTTTGAAACTTGATCCCAGGAAATACTGGTTGATATTATCAAGCAAGATACAACTAGGGAGAATTGGAGACTTGTTCTCCTGGGGTGTCTAAGTGCCAACAGAAGAGAATTCTCAGATTAGCCCATCAAAGGAGTGCACACCAGCCCCACCAGTCATGGTGGAGGGCTGCTCCTGGAGGTTTGTCCCAGTCACTATGGCCCATGCCAAGTGCTAGCAGAGTGGATCTCAGGCAAACAGCAGGTGCCAGGATTTGGAAGTCAGACTTGCTGGACTAAAATAAGATCCAAAGGGATATGCATGTGCCACCCACAGATTTTCTACCAACCACAGAATTTGGTTAGTCTCCTTACTAGGATTCTTAAGAAACTGGGAGCTTATTTGACTCATTTTGAACCTTTGAATCATGCTGGAACTCAAGTCATCCCATGAACATTCTAGTAATGTGAGCCAACAAATGTCCTTTTTCATAAACTGTTTTGTTACCATATGAGTCAACAAAGACTAGATAAAGTGCCTGGGAAGCTGGAATTTATTTTCTACTGATATTGATTCATCACAAAATCTGATAAATATTTGGGTTGTATAGAATTCCTAAAATTGTAGGTATCAGTAATATAGATTTAGATTCAAATATGTTATTTATATTAGAGATTAATGTGTCATATATATATATACACACACACACACCTATATTTATGTAGGGGAGTATGGCACTGCATTCAGGAAAGAAATGCATAAAATGTTGGATTTTAATAGTACATAAAGAGTTAAATAATATAATGAAAGTTCTCAGAGACAAGTCACCAACTCCTTGCAATCCCTCCATCATTCATGACATGTAAGCCAATGCACATCTGCTTCCATAAAGTGAAGCCGTCCAAAGTTGCCCAGCAGATTCCCAGAAGCTGCTTAATAAAAGGCAAATGTCTGTTCTTTGTGAGAACTCATTTTTAAATCTTTTTTGAAGATTGTATTTCTTTTTAGAGAGGGGGGGAGGGAGAAAGAGGAGAAAAACACTGATGTGAGAGAGAAACATCTATTGGTCACCTCTCACACACCCCTAACTGGGGACTAAGTCCATGACCCAGATAAGTGCCCTGACCAGGAATTGAACGAGCAACCATTTTTTAAAAAATTTTTATTTTTATTCAATTACAGTTGTATGCCTTTTCTCCCCATCCCTCCACCCCACCCCCACTGAACCCATCTCCCTCTCCCCCCTCCCCCCTCCTCCTTGATTTTGTCCATATGTCCTTTATAGTAGTTCCTGTAATCCCTTCTCCTCACTGTGCCCTCCCCACTCCCCCCTGGCTATTATTAGATTGTTCTTAACTTCAATGTCTCTGGTTATGTTTTGTTTGCTTTTTTCTTCTGTTGATTATGTTCCAGTTAAAGGTGAGATCATATGGTATTTGTCCCTCACCGCCTGGCTTATTTCACTTAGCATAATGCTCTCCAGTTCTATCCATGCTGGAACCAGCAACCTTTTGTTTCACAGGCCGATGCTCAACGCGCAGAGCCACACCAATCTCAGATGAGAACTCATTTTTTACCACAATCTCTGTGCTTGAGGTTTATCTCTCTTTTGCATTCTTTCCACTCCAGTTTGCTAAATGGAATTAAATGATTAGAGTTAGATAGTTTGGACAAATAGAAGAGGATCAGAAGATAATAAGATCAGGAAAACCCAAAGTAGTCATTTCAGAGAAAGTTAGAGAGCTGGGGAGTAAACAAAGGATGACATGTGCTATGAGAGTAGAATAAGGGTCAAAAAAAAGATTAAAGAAAATTTTTGAAATACCTAAAGCATATACTTTTCCTTTTGTATGTTCTCTGTGGTAATGGAATATATTTGCATATATTTTTGTTTAGGCTGCTATTTCATTTAATTCCATGCTGATCCACACTTGCATGGGTTAATTAAACATATGAAGTCCTACTGAATCTGTGACCATGTGGTTCAAGCTATGATACCTTATTCAGGAGGCAAAATTCAGCAGTGTAGAAGTAGATGAAGATGGGTTCCATTCACTCATTCCACATTTCTATTGGACATCTATGCCAGCCACTACTCAAAGCACTAGTGATTCAACAGTGAAAAAACAAAAGCACACTCTCATAGAGTTTACATTGAGTGCATAAAGATATATGAGAAACAAAGTAAATAAAATATTTAATAAGTTGGATGATAATAGATGATATGGGGGAAAGCACAGCAGGAAAAAGGACTTAAGAGCATTGGGAAGGGAAGGTTTCTTTGAGATGATGACTTTTGACCAAAAACCTGAAGAAGGTAAGGAGAGCATCAGGCAGATACCTACAGGAAGAGAAGTCCAGGTAGAAGGAACAGCAAAGGCCTTGACATATGAGAGTGTTGTGCCTTTCTTAGAACCAAAATGAGGCCAGTATGAGAATAGAGCAGGGGTCAGCACACTTTTTCTGTAAAGAACCACACAGTAAGATTTTAAGCTTTGAGAACCATACAGTCTTCATGACAACCACTAAGCTCTTTCATCTGTGACTGGGCTATGAAAGCTGCTACACAATACAGGTGAGTTTGTTGACCCTGGTCTAAAGAGATGAGCAGGTGGTAGTGAGGCTGGCTTTGCACAGCCTTGTACATCATTGCAACAGTTTTGAACTTTACTTTGTGCATTAGTCAGTGTTCTACAAACAAATAAAACCAACAAAACCAGTAGTGTGTGTGTATAGAGAGAGACATTATAAGGAATTGGCTCACATGATTATAGAGTCTGACAAGTGCCCAGATCTGCAGCTGACAAGCTGGATACCCAGGAGACCAATGGTACACTTTCAGTCTGAAGACCAACAGGCTCAAGACCCAGGAAAAGTCAATTTTTCAGTCTGAGTCTGAAGGCAGGAAGAAAACTTATTCTCACCCAATTCGAAGGCAGTCAGGCAGGTGGAATTCTCTTTTAATCAGGGGAAGGTCAGCTCTTTTGTTCTATTCAGGCCTTCAATTGCTTGGATGAGGACCATTTCTATTAGGGATGAAAATCTGCTTTACCTAGTCTAACAATATTAATGTTAAACCCACTCAAAAATACCCTCACAGAGAAGCACAGAATTATATCTGACCATTTATCTGGGTACCATGTGGCCTTGTGAATGCATAAAATTAACCGTCATATTTTGCATGGGGTGGAGAACTATTGAAGGGTTTTTAGCAGTAAAATGATGTAACCTGATTCACATACTGGCCATATCACTCTAGTGTGTGTTGAGGCAGACAGAGGAAATCCAGCCATGAGGCTATTTTTTTTTATTCCAAGCAATGGTGGTTCAGACAAAGGTAAACAGTGGAGGTGGTATAAAATGATCAGACTGTGATTATTCTGAGAAATAATCTGATTGGTTTAAGATGGTGAGGAAAGCTGGTTTGGGGGAGATTCAGAATTCAATTTTGGACAGGTGATGTTAAAATGCTTATAAGATATGTGAGTGGCAAAGCAGATGCTGTGGTCTGAGTGTTTGTGCCCCCACATGTTCTTATGTTGAGATCCAAACCCCCGATGTGATGCTATTAGGAGGTAGGACATCTGGGTGGTGTTTAGGGCATGAGAGTGGGGCCCTCTTGAATGGGATTAGGGCCCTTCAAATGAAACCCCACTAATATCTCTCAAGCCTTCCACCATGGGAAGGTAGAGTGAGGAGGTACCAGCTATGAACCAGGAAGAACACTCTTGCCAGAAAGTGATCAGTGCTGTAACCTTTATCTTCCACCCTCCAGAACTGTAAGAATTGTTGCTGTTTATAAGAAACCCATTCTGCGGTATTTTGGTATAACTGCCTGAATGGACTAAGACAGTACAGCAGGCAACTGCATCTTCTTGTTTGAAGTTCAAAAGGAAAGGTTCACTCTTTTCCTAAATTCATAAGACAATTGAAGAAATCCAATTCAAAAATTTCAACATTTACTCTAAAGCCATACCTCAATACTTACTGGCTTCAGAACTCATCAAACTCTGTACTCATTGCATTTTGATGAGAAAAAAAAAATGTTTCAGCACTCGTGATTGCTCATGACTCATTGCACTTGCTAGAACTTGTACACCACCTTGCAAGAGAAAATGTTTCGGATCTGGAGAACCAAGATGGCGGCATAGGTAGACACACTGCACCTCCTCGCACAACCAGAACTGACAGAAAATTGAACGGCAAGAAAGTCCGACACCAAGGAAATAAAAAAAAAAACATTCATCCAGACCGGTAGGAGGGGCAGAGACGCACAGGCAGCCAGGGTGGAGAGGACTCGCTTTGCCGTGGCGGGACCGAGACTAGCGGAATGTGGGACAAAAGGGGCAGGCAATCTGACTGCTGGCAGGCCCTGCGGCCCCACATTCGCACAGATAAACCAAGAGGGCCAGACTCAGAGTGGCGGAGAACGGGGCAGGCAGAGCAGCGGGTAGGTAGCACCCCGCGGCCCCACGCTTGCGCACAGATAAACCAGACAAACGGCGGGGAGCAAAGCAGACCTCGCAACCCAGGGATCCAGTGCAGGGAAATAAAGCCTCAAACCTCTGATTGAAAACGCCCATGGGGGTTGGGGCGGCAACAGGAGAGACTCCCAGCCTCACAGGAGAGGTCGTTGGAGAGACCCACAGGGGCCTAGGGCATGCACAGCCCACCCCCACGGGAACCAGCACCAGAGGGGCCCAGTTTGATTGTGGGTAGTGGAGTGAAAGATTGAGGTCTGGTGGAGAGTGGAGTGGGCGCCATTGCTCCCTCTCGGCCCCTCCCCCACATACAGCGTCACAGTGCAGAGACCAGCATTACCCTGCCCCGGGGAACACCTAAGGCTCTGCCCCTTTAAGTAACAGACGCGCCAAGACAAAAAAAAAAAAAAAAAAAAAAAAGTCCCAAATGAAAGAACACTTCAAAGCTCCAGAAAAAACACAACTAAGCAAGGAAGAGATAGCCAACCTATCGGATGCACAGTTCAAAACACTGGTTATCAAGATGCTCACAGAATTGGTTGAATTTCTTCGAAAACCAGATGAAAAAATGAAGCCTATGCTAAGAGAAACAAAGGAGAACCAATAGTGATGTGAAGGAAACTGGGACTCAAATCAACGGTGTGGACCAGAAGGAAGAAAGAAACATCCAACCAGAAAAGAATGAAGAAACAAGAATTCGGAAAAATGAGGAGAGGTTTAGGAACCTCCAGGACATCTTGAAACGTTCCAACATCCGAATTATAGGGGTGCCAGAAGGAGAAGAGGAAGAACAAGAAATTGAAAACTTACTTGAAAACATAATGAAGGAGAACTTCCCTAATCTGGCAAAGGAAATAGACTTCCAGGAAGTCCTTCCAGAGAGTCCCAAAGAAGCTGGACCCAAGGAGGTACACACCAAGGCACATCATAATTACATTACCTAAGATTAAACAGGAGAAAATCTTAGAAGCAGCAAGAGAAAAGGTGACAGTTACCTACAAAGGAGTGCCCATAAGACTGTCAGCTGATTTCTCCAAAGAGACCTTACAGGCAAGGAGGGGCTGGCAAGAAGTATTCCAAGTCATGAAAGGCAAGGACCTACATCCAAGATTACTGTATCCAGCAAAGCTATCATTTAGAATGGAAGGGAAGATAAAGTGCTTCTCAGATAAGGTCAAGTTAAAGAAGTTCATCATCACCAAGCCCTTATTATATGAAATGTTAAAGGGAGTTACCTAAGAAAAAGAAGATAAAAAATATGAACAGTAAAAATGACAGCAAACTCACAGTTATTAACAACCACACCTAAAACAAAAACAAGAGCAAACTAGGCAAACAACTAGAACAGGAACAGAACCATAGAGATGGAGATCACATGGAGGGTTATCAATAGGGGAGTGGGAGGGGGAGAGGGGGGGAAGGTACAGAGAATAAGTAGCATAGATGATAGGTGGAAAATAGACAGGGGGAGGGTAAGAATAGTGTAGGAGATGGAGAAGCCAAAGAACTTATAAGTATAACCCATGGACATGAACTATAGGGGGGAATGTGGGAGGGAGGGGTGGGCAGGATGGAGTGGAGTGAGGGGGGGCAGGAAATGGGACAACTGTAGTAGCATAATCAATAAATATATTTTTTTAAAATGTTTCATCATTAGTTACTTGTCAGTTTCAGCACTCATCATGAGTTCTGGAACGAATTAATGATGAGTACCAAGGTACCTCTGTATTTCCTTTCCTCTTCTCTCCACAAGCTTGAAATTCCTAGGTTCTTTCCTTCGCCTACAGTCCAACACCCACCCTCACCTTCTGCACACCCAACCTTCTCTCTTCCCCATGGCTTCGTTGTGGAGATTCATGGAAATTCACCAAGTCCTATTCTTCACTTGTGCCCCTCTACATCTGCCTTTCTCTGTCCTTCACCAGATCTGCATCTGGATGGGGAAATACAAGTAGATTAAAAAGAGGGGAGATTAAGAGAAAATTTGGGCTGGAAATTTGGGCTGGAATTATCATATATTGCTGTGTATAATGCACACCCATATTTTTGTGCTCATTATACACAAAGTTATTATACCCATGGTGTGTAATCATTATACCCATGTATAATGTGCACCCTTATTGTTCCCTCAAAAATTTGGGCAAACAAGTGCACATTATACACAGCAAAATACAGATATATATAAAAAATTCATAAGTGGCTACTGTTTATTAATTAAGGGCTCATTTAATAGTATCATAAAATTTTAGGGTTTTAGCACTTCTGAAAGTTTAAAGATCATCTTGTCCTAAGCTATCTTTTATAAATGAAGAAACCAAAATCAATAGCCATGGACTAACTTATCTGAGCTTGTCTTTTTCTCAGCAATTTACTCCTCTATTTATCACTATATCAGTATATTGTTGTAGAGAGGCATGTCTGTCTAATCAGTGTAATTTATGGATCATTTACAACATGTAGCATTATGAAAAGTGCTTTAGATTTACCATTTTATTGAATACTCACAACTCTATGAGGTAGTTTTGTTAGCCCAGTTTTACAAGTGAGTATCTAGGGGACTCAGAGAGATTAAGTGATTGACCCAGGGATAGCCAGCTAGAAAATGACCCAACCAAAACTAGAAACTTGTTTAAGTCCAATCCTTGTCCCTGAACATAGCTGCTTCTCAATCATAAAGAATTGCATGTGTTGAGGTGAGGGTGAAGGTTAAGGAGGATTCATTCATATTAGAAAATGATTTGCTCTCTCTGAATCTGTTTCAATCTGCTAAGGATACATTTGGGTGTTCCAGAGATTAAGGTACTATCTTAATAATCTCTAACTTTCTCTGGATAATATGGCTTTGTCATCATTCATAGTTTTATTCTTTTGTTTGCAAAAATGTGCGTGTTCTATAGGTGGGAGTAATAGTGGGAGGAGGATGGATAAAATATTCATCTTATGCTAAAGGCAGAACATGAGAGCTCTATGCTAAAAGTATTACAATAACAATGAAAATCAATTATAAACATAAATTTGACATGAACAAGTGTTAGGAGCTTGTGACAACCAAACATAAGGAAGTAATTATTGCCTACTCTTAACTCAATATCATTAATCAAGAGAAAGCACAGACATGCCATGTCTCTCCTACCATGTATTGTGCTGTATTTTCCAGACATACAATTTCTTCAGATTGAATTCTAAAACATCACCCTACACATGAGGATTCTAAAGAATCCTTACTTGTACAGACTAAAAATTTGCTAAAAAGGAAAGAAGAAGTAATAGAGTTGTCCAGAGACACAAACTTCTATTTTTAATTTAAGAGATGCTAAATTCATGTTTTCATTCATTGCTCCTTCTGTCTTATGTGTTCTACTTTAAAAATACTTCCTCTTCAGAAAAACAGCAAGAGAGAAAGGAACACAGGTACAAAGGGAGTAAAATGGTAATTAATAAGTACCTATCAATAAGCTCAAATGTAAATGTATTAAATGTTCCAATCAAAAGACATAGTGTAGCTGAATTGATAATGAAACATATACTGCCTACAAGAGACCCACATCAGAACAAAAGGCCTACGCAGACTGAAAGTGAAGGGTTAGAAAAAATATTCCAAACAAATAGACAGAAAAAAAAAAGCCAGGATAACAATACTTATATCTGACAAAATAGACTTCAAAACAAAGGCCATAAAAAGAGACCCAGAAGGACACTTCATAATACTCAAGGGAAGAATCCACGAAAAAGACATACATTTTGTAAACATATATGCACCCAACATAGGAGCACCAAAGAAATTCTTGGAGACTTCAAGAAATATATAGACAGCAACAGAATTATAGTAGGGGATTTTAACACCCCACTGTCAACAATGGATAGATCTTCCAACAAAATATCAACAATGATATTATGGAACTGAACAACGCATTATATGAAGTGGACTTAAATGATATATATATAGAACCTTTCATCCCAAAGAAGCAAAATATGCATTCTTTTCAAATGCACATGGAACATTTTCAAAGATAGACTACATGATGGGACACAAAACAAGCCTTGATAAATTCAAGAAAATTAAAATAATATCAAGTATTTTCTCAGACTACAAGGGATTGAAACTAGAAAACAACCTGAAGGAAAAAATCAGAAATATTGAAACTCATGGAGACTGAATAGAATGCTATTAAACAATGAGTGGGTAAAGAATGAGATCAAGAAATAAATTAAGCCTGGCTGGTGTAGCTCAGTGGATTGAGCATGGGCTGCAAAGCAAAGGGTCGCAGGTTCAATTCCCAGTCAGGGCACATGCCTGGGTTGCGGGCAAGGTCCTCAGTGGGGGCCATGTGAGAGGCAACCACACACTGATGTTTCTCTCCCTCTCTTTCTCTCTCTCTTCCCCTCTCTCTAAAAACAAATAAATGAAATCTTTAAAAAAAAAAGAAAGAAATCAAAAAGTTTCTCGAAACAAATGAAAATGAACACACAACAGTGCAAAACCTATGGGACACAGCAAAGGTAGTCCTCAGAGGGAAGTTGATAGCAGTGCAGGCCTACTTAAAAAAGTAGGAAACATTTCAGATAAACAACCTAACCCTGCTTCCACAAGAATTGGAGGAAAAACAACAAAGAAAGCCTAGAGTGAGTAGAAGGCAGGAATAATCAAGAGCAGAGCAGAATTAAATGACATGGAGACTAAAAGAACAATTCAAAGGATCAAAAAATCCAGGAGCTAGGAAGGGAAGATGGTGGCGAGATAGATGGGAGTAGAGCCCACTTCCCCCTGCACATGGGTGAAACATCTAGCTAATCCACTGAGGAACAAAGCGAATAGCTAACAGTACCCCAGCATATATGAAGATAGGAGACCAAAAAGCGTAGAGGACACTGAAAAATCAGACAGTAAGGAGAGTGCTTCAGTACAGTAAGGTCCCTGGGGCCAGCACAGGTACTAGGTCAACTGTGGTCTCTGGCCCAGCGTCTGCCAGGTCTGCCAGAGGACTCTTGGGAGAGAGCCCGGTTAACGCTTCCCTCCCCTGCAAAACAAGGTTTGAGCAGCACCGAGAGACCTGGTTGCTTGAAGTCTCAGGAAGGGGAATAAAGACGAAGTGGTAACCCCATGGAGACCGTGTGTGCCTGCTGGGGAGAGTTGAGAGTTGGGCCATGACGGCCCTGACCCGGACATTCTTTGGTCTAGCTGGAGAGGTGGACTGTGCGAGAGGATAGGCCCTTCCTTGTGTGGAGTGGTAGCATTGAGCAGGAGGAATTTCTCAAAAAGAAAAAGTGAAAAACACAGACACTCGGTGGCAATTTGGGGAATTCTCCTGCAGCAGCCACTCCAGCCTCCTCCCCACCCAGATGCACAGTGCTCCCTTGGTGGTGTGGAAGGCCCCAGGGAGAGTGCGTACCTCGGAGCCCCCTGCCCCCAGCCCATATCCAAGGCACCAGGGAGAGTCCGCACCTCGGAAGGCCCCGAGCTCGCACCCATAACTGGAGGCGTGTACTGGACCAGAGGCTGTGGGGGAACTAGGCTGGAGGCTGGTCAAGTGTTGATCAATAACAGAGAAGAACAAAACTAAGCTCCACTCAGCCTGCTGCAGCCAAAAAGACCAGCAAAACTGGTTGGACACTTTGAAGTCAGCAGGAGGCTTTTTTTTTAAAGTAATTCTTTATTATTTTTTTTCTTTTCACACCTTCTTCCTCTCTTTCCCTTTTTGTTGTTCAACTCGTTCTTTCTTTCCCTTTTTATATCCTCCTTCCTTCTTCTTCTTCTTCTTCTTCTTTTTCTTAATTCCCACAAGTGAGATAATAAAACCTGGAACTGTGAAAAGACCAGAGTTGGACCCAAAGAGGGGGCATCCCAACAATTGAGACACTGAAACAAATTTCACTTTGCTACTCCAGAGAACTTGCAAGTTATTGTATATTTGTATTATTATTATTATTATTATTATTATTATTATTATTATTTTCATTAGTCTTACATCTCTCATTTTATTGGTATTTTTGTATCTCTCTTCTGTCTGTTTAGTCTTCTTCACTTGAGGTTAATTTGCATTGTTTGACTGGTTTCCCCTTGTTTTCTCTTTCATAGTGTATTGTTAATTAACTGTCTTTCACTTTATTTGTGTTCCATTAGCACACTACTCTAGGACCTATACCCCCAATTCTAGTTATCCAAATCACATAGATTCTGTCATATGATTGTTGCTCCATTACTATTGTAAATAATAGCAGTTCTATACATTTGAAAATACTACAAAACATGCCTCCCAGATCTCATCCCACTTCACTGTTTCCCGAACTTTATTACTGGTGTTGTTAACCCTATTCTTTCACACATTACACCTATTTTCTACCCTTTACTCTCACTTTACCTCATAATATGACCTCCCACAAGCACACAGCTTCCTAGATCCAAATCACAATCCTTCCCCTCAACAACAAGAGTCTTATCTTCTTTCCACACTTTCTGAAAAGAGTCTAGGTGGGTGAATTATTACGGTTAACAGTATATAAATCGAAAGAATCTCCTATCTCTTCTCTAAAGGCTGGTATGTTAAATATCATATAATACACTCCTGCTGTCTTGAACCATTTTGCCTTCTCCCTCTAACCTATCGCAAAAAAGAGTAAGTAGAGGCTGAGAACACCAGGATACCTCCTGGAAAAGGAAACCCACAAACAAAGGAACCACCAACAAATAACAGAAGAAGGTGAAGGAGGGAATATAATCCACACTAACTCAACCCAGGACCTATCTGCAAATACAACTAAATAGTGGAGAAATCACTCAGAACAAACAACTGAACAAGAGCAAGAGAAAAGCCTCAACCTTGTACACATGGAAGAACCAGCTCCAACACAACTTGCCCACACCTGCACAACAGAAAACAATGGGTGGTGGACAGAGTGACCCTCAGTTAACTAGCTGGTGGGAAGGACCCACCAAAGAAACACCCAACAACAATCAAAAACCAAAGACATACACAGACCCAACATAAACCACAGCCCAAGATCAGTGAGCTCAGGAGATCAAGGGCACTGTACAACTGAATCTCACAGGTATTCTACCACAATAATTTACACCATAAATCCACAGGGTCAGAACAGATCAACTTAACAACCAGAGGCTAACAGGAATAGTCTCACAAACAATGGGAAGACAAAGAAACAATTCCCAAATGAAAGGAAAGGAGGAAGCCTCAGAAAGAATGCTAAATGAAAAAGAGGCAAGTCAACTATCAGATATTGAGTTCAAAGAATTGGTTATAAGGAAGCTCAATGAGATCACAGAGAATTATCAAAAACTACAGGGAAACTATAATGAACTCACTGCAAACTATGTCAACATGGAAAAGGAAATAGAAACTATTAACAAGGGCCAAGAGCAAATGAAGAATACAATTTCTGAACTGAAGAACACAGTAGAAGGAATCAAAAGCAGCAGAGGATTGGATCAGTGAGCTGAAGGACAAGGTAGAAAAAACACCCAGAATGAACGACAAAAGGAAAAGAGGCTCAGAAAGAATGAAGAGGAGTGAAGGGACATGCAGGAGAACATGAAACATAATAATATCCATATAATAGGGATACCAGAAGGAGAAGAAGAGCAAGGGAGAGAAAACCTCTTTGAAAAAGTAATGATGGAAAATTTCCCTAATTTGATGAGAGAAAAAGTCACACAAATCCAAGAAACAGAGAGTCCCAATCAAGAGGAACCCAAAGAGGCCCACTTCAAGACACAACATAATTAAAATGGCAAAATTCCAAGACAAAGAGAGAATCTTAAAGGCAGCAAGGAAAAAACAGGAAGTAACATACAAGGGAGCCCTGATAAGACTAGCAGCTGACTTCTTAATGGAAACACTCCAAGCCAGGGAGGGAATGGCAAGAAATATTCCAAGTAATGAAAACCAGAGGCCTGCAACCAAGACTACTTTATCCAGCAAGGCTCTCAATTAAAATGGAAGAACAAATAAGGAACTTCCAAGACAAAACAAGCCTCAAGGAATATACCTCCTCCAAACCAGCTCTGCAGGATATGCTAAAGGGCTTGCTTTGAGAACAGGAAGAAAAACAGTGAAAGAGAGGGGAACACAGATACAAAAAAATGACAATGAATAAATACCTATCAATAATAACCTTAAATGTAAATAGGTTAACTGTCCTAATTAAAAGACACAGAATAGTGGAATGGATAAGAAAACATGACCCACACATATGCTGCCTACAAAAGACCCACCTAACAACAAAAGACCTACATGGACTGAAAGTGAAGGTCTGGAAACACATATTCCAAGAAAATGGACAGGAAAAAAAAAGCCGGGGTACCAATACTCATACCTGACAAAACAGACTTCACAAAAAGAGCCATAAAAAGAGACCCAGAAAGTTACTTCATAATACTCCAGGGGAGAATCTATCAGGAAGACATAAACATTTTTAGCATATATGCACCCAAAATAGGAGCACCCAAATACATAAAGAAAATCTTGGAGGACTTCAAGAAAGATATTGACAGCAACACAATTATAGTAGGAGAGTTCAACACCCAACTGTCAAAAATGGATAGATCTTCCAAACAAAATATAAACGAGAATATTGTGACATTTAACAATGCCCTAGATGAAATGGACTTAACTGATATATTTAGAGCCTTTCACCCCAAAGAAGCAAAATACACATTCTTTTCAAATGCACATTGAACATTTTCAAAGATAGAGCACAAGAAAGGACACAAAACAAGCCTCAACAAGTTCAAGAAAATTGAAATCATATCAAGCATTTTCTCTGACCACAAGGGACAGAAACAAGAAACAAACTTCAAGGAAAAAAACCCAAAACACTTAAACTCATGGAGATTGAATAGCATGCTGTTAAACAATGAATGGGCCAAGAATGAGATTAGGGAAGAAATCAAAACGTTTCTGGAAACAAATGAAAATGAACTCACAACAACCCAAAACCTATAGGACACAGCAAAGGCAGTCCTGAGAGGGAAGTTCATAGCAATACAGGCCTACACACAAAAAACATAGAAACATTTCAGGTAAACAACCTAACCCTACACCTACAAGAACTTGAGGAACAACAAGAAAGAGAGCCCAGAGCCAGTAAAAAGAAGAAAAGGAAGAAAATAACCAAGATCAGAGCAGAATCAAATGACATAGAGAGTAAAGGCATGATTATAAGGATTAATGAATCCATGAGCTGGTTCTTTGAAAAGATAAACAATATCGAGAAGCCCTTAAGCAGGCTCATCAAGAAAAAGAGAAGACCCGAAGAAACACAATCAGAAATGAAAGAGGAGAGACTACAACTGATACCACCGAAATACAAAGGATTTTAAGAAATTACTATGAAGAACTATATGCCAAGAAATTTGAAAATCTAGATGAAATGGACAAATTTCTAGAAAAATATAACCTTCCAAAACTGAATGAAGAAGAAGCAGAAAGCCTAAACAAGCTGACAACAGCTAGTGATATTGAAACAGTAATCAAAATCTCCAGCACACAAAAGCCCAGACTGCATAATTTCACAGGAGAATTTTACAAAACATTTAAAGAGCTAAGCCCTATACCTCTCATACTATACCAATAAATCTAAGAAAAGGGAAGACTACCAAACTCTTTTTGTGAGGCCAGCATGATCCTAATCCCAAAACCAGATAAAGAATCAACAAAGAAAATTATAGGCCAATATCACCAATGAATCTAGATGCTAAAATCCTTAACAAAGTACTGGCAAACTGCATCCAGCAATACATCAAAAATGTCAAACACCATGATCAAATGGGATTCATCTCAGGGATGCAAGAATGGTACAATATTCACAAATCAATAAACATCATACATCATTTATACAAAAGGAAAGACAAAATTCACATGAACATAACAATAGATGCAAGAAAAGCATTTGATAAAATCTAGCACCCATTTATGTTAAAAACACTCAGAAAAGGGGGACTAAAGAGAGCATACCTCAACATAATAAAGACCATATATGAAAAACCTATAGCCAACATCATACTCAATGGACAAAACCTAAAAGCTTTCCCACTAAGATCAGGAATAAGACAAGGATGTCTGCTATCACCACTTCTATTCAACATAGAATTGGAGGTCTTAGCCACATCATTAGGACAAGAAGAAGAAATAAAAGTCATACAAATTGGAAAGCAGGAAGCAAAACTGTCATTGTTTGCAACTGTCTATGTACATGATAGTGTACACAGAAAACCCCATAGACTCCGAAAAAAAAAAAAAAAAACCTACCGAGCCTAATAAGGAATTTGGCAAAACAGCAGGATAAAAAGTCAATATTCAGAATTCAAAGGCATTTTTGTACACAAACAATAAAATATCAGAATCAGAAATCAGGAAATAAATCCCATTTGCTATAGCAGCAAGAAAATTACAGTACCTAGGAATAAACCTAACCAAGGGGGTAAAGAACTATAATCAGAAAACTACATAATTGTGAAGAAAGAAATTAAGGAAGACAAAAACAAATGGAAGTATGTACCGTGTTCATGGATTGGAAGAATTAACATCATCAAAATGGTCATACTACCCAAAGCTATTCATAGATTCAATGCAATCCCTATTAAAGTACCAATGACATATTCCACAGATATAGAACAAGCATGTCAAAAATTTATATGGAACCATAAATGACCCCAAATAGCTACAGCAATTTTGAGAAAGAAGATTAAAATAGGAGGGATCATAATACCTGATATCAAACTGCATTACAAGGCCACTGTAATCAAAACAGCCTGGTACTGGCATAATAACAGACACATGGACCAATGCATCAGAACAGAGAGCTGAGAAATAAACCCAAGTCTCTATGGTCAATTAATATTTGACAGCGGGAGAAGAAGCAGAAAATGCAGTAAAAGTAGCCTCTTCAACAAATGGTGTTGGGAGAGCTGGACAGGTACATGCAAAAAAGTGAAACTCAATCACCAACTTACAACATACACACAAATAAATTCAAGGTGGCTAAAAGACTTAAATATGAGTTGTGACACCATAAAAGTCCTAGAGGAAAATGTTGGCAGGAATATCTGACATTCCACACAACAATATCTTCACTGTAATGTCCCCTAAAGCAAGGGACATAAAGTGAAGAATAATGTGATCTCATCAAATTAGAAAGCTTCTGCATGGCTAAATGAAACAGCATTAAAATGATAAGAGAATCAACTGCATGGGAAAACATATTTGCCAATGACACCTCAGACAAGGGTTTGTTCTCCAAAATATATAAAGAACTCACATGACTCCACTCCAGGAAGACAAACAACCCAATTAAAAACTGGGCAAAAGACTTGAACAAACACTTCTCCAAGGTGGACATACAGAGGGCCCAGAGACATATAAAAAGATGCTCAGCACCACTAGCCATCATGGAGATGAAAATTAAAACCACAATGAGATATCACTTCATACCGGTGAGAATGGCCATCATAAACAAATCAACAAACAAGTGTTGGAGAGGATGCAGAGAAAACAGAACCCTAGTGTACTGTTGGTGGGAATGCAGACTGGTGCATCCACTGTGGAGAACAGTATGGAATTTCCTCAGAAAACTAAAAATGAACTGCCTTTTAGACCAGCAATTGCACTACTGGGATTGTTCCCTAAGAACCCTGAAACACCAATCCAAAAGAACCTATGCACCCCAAAGTTCATAGTATCACAATTTACAATAGTGAAGTGCTGGAAGCAACCTAAGGACCCATCAGTAAATGAGTGAATCAAAAAACAATGGCAATTTCACACAATGGCATACTATGCAGCAGAGAGTAAGAAGGAGCTCCTACCCTTTGGGATAGCATGGATGGATCTGGAGAGCATTATGCTAAGTCAAATAAACTAGGCAGTGAGGGGCAAATATCATATGGTCTCACCTTTAATTGCAACCTAATAAACAAAAGAAAATATCAAGGAAAATATAACCAGAGACATTGAAATTAAGAACAATCTGATAGTAACCAGAGGGGAGGTGGAAGGAGATAATGGGCGGAAGAGTTTTCATGAACAACTATAAAGGACACATGGACAAAACCGAGGGTGGGTGTGGAAGCAAGGGAGGGAGATGGGTTTGGCTGGGGTGGCAAGGGGAGTGGTGGAGGGTAAATGTGGACAACTGTAATTGAATAGCAATAAAATAATTAAAAAATAGAAAATAAATAAAAAGTGTTTCACTTGTTACTGAAGAGTTACAGGTAAAATATAAGAGATAATTTACAAGCTGTTTTTTAACCCATTGCAGAACATCATATTCATTGAGCAATGTTTTGGCCGCCATGGTTCATGTGAACACACTTGTTATGAAATGTAGAGACATGCCCTCTCCTTGAAGCCAATGTGGTAACTTTGTAGAAGAAAAATGACACAGGCATAGGGGTCAGGAGATCTGGATTATAATTCCAGATGTGCTACTCTGGACAAAATAACTTAGTCTTACTCACTAACCTTAGTTTCTTCATTTATAAAAAATTAATCATATTTCTTTTCCTATTTTGGAGGGTCATTTTAGATATAATATAATAACATATTATGTCTGATCACTGCATAAACATAATTTAACTTTTTTTGCTAAGTAACAAAATCCCATATCTTTCAAAACTTAAGATTGTTATGACAATAATAACCCCACAAACCCTATCATGAACTGACCAGTCCATTAGGCAATGGTAATTGTGTGGGTAGAGAGTATTTAAAATGATCACAAATCAAAATTCTTTCAAATAGATAATTGTTTTATTTCTGAAGTTGCCTACATACTAGCAATTACTATGAGATTAAAATTATAAATATTCTTTTTTTTTTCTTTTTTAGGGTTTAAATCTCTCACAGGTAAACAGAGGAAAAAACAACTCCATGTTTAATGTGGCTACTTTTCCTCAAGTCAGTATTTAAGATTTCAAGCCAGTATTTAAGATCCTGTCTTGACATATGAAAAGATGCTCAGCATCACTAGCCATTAGAGAGATGCAAATTAAGACCACAATGAGGTACCATCTCACACCAGTGAGAGTGGCCAACATAAACAAATTAACAAACAAGTGCTGGAGAGGATGCGGAGAAAAGGGAACCCTAGTACAGTGTTGGTGGGAATGCAGACTGGTGAGGCCACTGTGGAAAACAGTATGGAATTTCCTCAGAAAATTAAAAATGGAACTGCCCTTTGACCCAGCAATTCTGCTGCTGGGAGTACACCCTAAGAACCTTGAAACACCAATCCAAAAGAACCTATGCACCCCAATGTTCATAACAGCACAATTTACAATAGCCAAGTACTGGAAGCAACCTAAGTGCCCATCAACAAATGAGTGGTTCCTAGAACTATGGTACATTTACACAATGGAATTGTATGCAGCAGAGAGAAAGAAGGAGCTCCTACCCCTTGCAATGGCATGGATGGAACTGGAGAGCATTATGCTAAGTGAAATAAGCCAGGCAGTGAAAGACAAATACCATATGATCTCACCTTTACCTGGAACATAATCAACCAAAAGAAAAAAGCAAATGAAATATAACCAGGGACACTGAAGTTAAGAACAATCTTAACAATAACCAGAGGGGAGTGGGGAGGCGACAGTGGGGAGAGGGGATTACAGGAACTACTATAAAGGACACATGGACAAAATCAAGGGGGAGGGTGGAGGTGGGAGAGGGAGATGGGTTCGGCTGGGGTGGGAGGGTGGAGGGATGGGGAGAAAAGGTAGACAGGTGTAACTGAACAACAATAAAAAAAAAATCCTGTCTTGAAAACCTTAATTGAAGGTCAAACTGTGCTAATTAGGATAATGGGAATTTATGTATCTAAGTGTAAAGATCCTGGAGGGAGAGGAAATGCTTCCTGGGGCAGCTCCTCACTCAGGTGGGAATAAAAATATATATTGAGAAAGTGATACCAGTTTACTACTCTGAAAATATATTTAGAAGGTGCAATATTCCCCTCTGCTTGGAAAAGATTGGAAGCTGTGATGATGACGCTAAGGGCTTTACCAGGGGTCTGATATCAATAGGTATTCCCCTATCACTTAGTCTCTGTGTAATTCTTCCTTTTCACATGTATGTAAACACACTAACACATACACACACACACCCCTGTGATGACCTTTGGGATCAATTTTCCCTTTTAAGCCTGCCAGTGTGAGTTTGGTCCTGCATATCAGACAGCTTACCAGTTCTCTTTATCACCTGTTTTGTTATTCTCCCTGAGAAAAGAGAATACTCCTTTGATTGTCAGATTCTAGGATACTTTAGAACAAATTTACTGGTTGAGAGAGTAACAGCAAATTAAGAAGTTATATACATAGCATTGAGTGTAATATCAAACGCCCAAGAAAGTTTAATGTTGAAATAGACTTTGAATTAAAGTAGATTCTTACTCTAGAATTTCCCCTAACATCTGTCTCATGTCTACAAAACTAGGTCCCTTTTACAAGTCAGATAACAGCATAATAAATTTTATTATTTTCCCTTCCAGATACTGGGTTTGAGTTTATCCTTTGTTCACACTTTCAGTTCTGGGAATCATTAAAGCCCACGGTAAGCAAGGCTATAGGTGTGAAAGGTGAATCGAAATGTGTCCTAAGAATTTATATTTTTGAACTTTTATTATTGGGTTCTAGGAGTTTATTTTCATAATTCTGAAATATTAAGTGATAACTTCTCTTTGTTGTGTCATGGAGACACAGCATTTACAGTCTTTGGCTAAAGGAATTAGTGGGTGTAAGTCTATTACTTACCATTTTGGACTTCATAATATCCTTATGAAAGCCCTTCTCTCTGAGTTGGCCTGGAATTGAGACTCTCATGATATGGGATATGCCACACAAGAAGAGAAAAATCTGAAGTTCTGCCAACCTTCTGGCTTCTTTCTTAAGGACATTGACTAAGGGGAGCTGGTGGCACATGTGTTTAATTAGACAGGATAGATCTGTTAAAATGTATATTCTCACTCAGTAGATTCTATTGGGAGACAGCGATTCTGCATTTCTCACAGGCTCTCAGGTGGTGCAGAGGCTGCTGCTTTGTGGCCCACACATAGGACAGCCGTAAGTTTTGGTTTGGCTCACCAGAGGTTGCAGGCCTCTGCCAGGGCAGCAAGCACAAATCCTAGCATGAACTGATAGTCACTTGGTGTTTCTTCCACTTCTATCTCCTGTATGTGCAACTTCCTTAATTTCTTTTTGGTGAAGGATCATAGTGAAGGCACGGAGGGTCTCCTGGTACGAGTAGTACGTTGATAACTTAGGGTGTTAGCACTATTCCAGTATTCCACCATTCCATTTAATTTTCTAGATTTAAAACTGCAGTAGTGACGTACTTACTATCCAGAGGATATAGCTGGTGGTCAGAATGGTGTCACTGCCATTTTTATTCTTTTTTTCTTGATTTATGTTTAAATTTCTTAAGACATCCAGTCTCCATGGAAGACATTATCAGTTAGGTTGCTGATATTTTCCTTCCTTCCTCCCTTCTTTCCTTCCCTCCTTCCTTCCTTTCTTTCATTCCTTTCTTCCCTTCCTCTCCTTCCTCTTTCCTTCCCTAAAATGTTGATTAAGTGGTTTTATGTGCCTTGCACTCTATTAAGAGCTCGTAAATACTCCTTTGCATGGAAATCCTTTTACATAAACCCATGGGTGGAGCAAATTCATTAGTTGTTAATAACTACAGTGGGGTATCAGTAAATGGTACTTCCTATAAATATTTATCATCATTATTAATTGTTATCAATTTCCTATTTTCCTTTATATTCTCAGATGAGGTCTTCTGAGGGGATGTAAGTTGCAGAAAGAATTTTAGAGCATGTCCTCTAGTGAAAAGCATGCGTTTTAGAAATGACCTAAAAATATACAATAAATCTTGTTATCCTTTTGGGTAAGAACAACACACTAGGAGTTGGGGGACTTGGATTCCCATTCCCATTCAACTATTTTTAAATTGTAACCTGGGGAAGAATTCTTGCTTTTTTCTCATGTACAAAATAAAAACATCAAACTGTATAAATTCCAAAGCTCCAATCAGCTATAAATTTCTTCTATGGAAATCAACAAGGGATTTGGAATCAGAGGGCCTGATATGTCTGCTCACTAATTTGTGACCTTGGCAAAGTCACTCAGTGTTCCCGAAACCATGTTCCTCTAAAAACAGAAATAAATGATGCTACCTAGAATTGCAGACCTGGTATTTTAGCACAATACCTGGAACTTAGTAAGAACTAAAAGCTATTTTTTCAATGAATGAATACTTTTCTATCTTGTGAAAATTAAATGAGATCAGGCATGTAAAGAAATTTGGAAACTATATAGTACTGCTTCAACAATTGTTCATATATCTGTTACTAACTCAATTTGTGTTACAAAAATAAAGCTTTCTTGTGTTCTGGACTGAGCATGGCTCTTCATCCAGCATTATTTGTTAAAATGAGGGTATATCTCAACATTACTCAGCATACGTTACAACAGCAGAAAGTATGGCTAGAAAAAATGAGTGGGTATGCCATTTAATGAGCTATTGAACTTCCTATCAGAAAGCCAGAAACTCAGAGGGAGTCCAAAATAACAACTTGTGCATAACCAGCCAAACAATAAGGCCATACATATTTAAGAGGCAGAAATCTGTTCTTAGCACACCTACAAGATAGAATAAAAAAGCTAGTATTGGCTCAGACTTCCATTTAAGGTAACTTTATTCATCATTTTTAACACTTCCACTTTTCAGGCAACAGCCTCCTAATATGGACTTGCAAGTTTTATATGAGAATGGCAAGTTTTTTAAAGTATGAAAAGTTGCCTCTGTTGTCTTAGGTTGGAATTTCTGTGAAATGATGGTTTGATTTTCAACCTGCCGGTATTATATAAATTCCAGGGTGGTGGTTCACTTTGGTGCCTACCACCATCTCACCACTCTAGCTTTCCAACTTTTGCTTTCCCATTCTTGAAAGAATTGTTGGGGAAACCAGCTATATAGTTTGCTCTGATTTGATGATCAGTAGAATTCCCAGGTTTCCCATGAATGATTTCTCTCATTGAGAGTTACTTTGAGCTTGAGGTAGATTTCAATGTTCTCAAAGGACTAAAATTCCTTAGGTATGTGATATAAAGAAAAAACATTGCCTCTTTATGTCTGCTCCAGTTCATGCAGGCCAGTGGGAAATCTGGAATAAAGGTAGGCTAAGTTGACACTCTGGTTCCAATATTCACGAGTTCTATATTGCACTAAGAAACTTGCTGGTGGCCTCAGGGAATGGACTGGAAATAAGAGAAGGGAAAGACGCTGTGTAAAGAGGCATAGTAAATGAGAAGTAATGTTTTCTCAGGAAGTGGTATGGGCCAGATATTTTATTAGTAAGAACAGCAACAAAAATAGAAGCCATATTACAGAAAACAACTCCCTCGCCCTTTGAGATCTTTCTGTACTATGGCTCTTCTTTGCCTACCACCGTATTAGGAACTGTGGCCCTCAATGCCAGAGCTTGGTAAAAAGGAAAGGAACTATTTTAATTAAAAGCTACACAGGTTTACAATAATGGCAGAATTCTACCATTAAATTTCACTCCCTTTAGAAAAAAAGATACACCCCCACACACACAGTCCTGCCCTTTCCCCCGTTGCCCAGTCAGGCCAGTCTCAGAGCATGCCAGTCAGGAATACCACCCTCCAGAAGAAAAAAACAAGTCTGCAGCTCACTTCTCCCTGTTCCTCCCAGTAACTGTGCTCAGCTGAGCAGTCTCATGAAGTTCCCAGTACCATCAGCTGTGTCATTTTGATATCCAGCTCTTAATCCAAAACCACGTGGCACCTCCTCACCTTTTTGGTGATCCACCAGTAAGAGTCCTTTCACCCTTTTTCTTCCTACATGGTCTTACATTATCTCACATTGTCTCACATTGTCCCACATGGCGGCCTGCCTTTTTGTTTAAATTGTAGCCTGGAACCTCCTTGGTAACCCCATTGACAACTGCTCCCACAATCAGCTGCACCTGCTAGCATTCCCATATTCTCTGCCTTTCTTGGCTACCATAGTTAGTCTGGGCAGGTGTGGCCCAGCAGAGTGGAGCAAACTATCTCCAATCTTGCACAGGTACATTAACTGGGAGAGGGTGGAGGGAGATGCCTCCCTGCTACATCCAGGGTCAAAGTTATGCCTATCTCCCTGCTATTATTGATATGCAAAATAACTCTCAATCCCTGTGCTGCTGCTTTTTGAAACCCCCAAGCTAGGTTTGTGAAGGGCTCTCAGCCTATACCCCATTATAGCAACACCAATAAAAACAGACTGCCATTTAATTGAATTCCTACTATGTGTCAGGGACTATAAAAGTCAGGTACTATATATATCAAATTACTTATTGCTTCCAAAACCATGTGAGATTTTCACAGATGAGGAAATTGAGGTAAAGAGAGGTTTAGTGATTTACTCAAAGTTATATAACTAGAGTGATACAGAACTGGGATTCAAACCCAGGTCCATCTCAGCCTACAGTCCAGGGTCTTTCCATGTCACTATTCTATAGATCAGGGGTGTCAAACTCATTTTTACCAGGGGTCACATCAGCCTCACGGTTGCCCTCAAAGGGCCAAATGTAATTTTAGGACTGTATAAATGTAACTACTTCTTAACTAGGGGCAAGGAGCTCAGTGCTTCTGCTGCCAAGGTGCCAAGCCAGATAAAACAAAGTGGAGGGCCAGATTCAGCCCTAGGGTCTTGTGTTTGCCACCTGTGCTATGGAGTAAAAAGAAGTTCTCAAGAACATTTGAATGGTGGACTTGATTTTCTGGCTCCCCTGAATTCCAGGGCTGATATGAGGGAAGATGGCGTTGGCTCAGGGCTTACTGAGTGACCTATTTTTTCTGAGAGGACGAGAAAGCTTACATTTTTTTCTTGTTTAACACTAAAACTAATCTAGCATAAGTGGTAGGTGGAAAATAGACAGGGGGAGGGTAAGAATAGTGTAGGAAATGTAGAAGCCAAAGAACTTATAAGTATGACCCATGGACATGAACTATAGGGGGGTATTGTGGGAGGGAGGGGGTGGGCAGGACGGAGTTGAGTGAAGGGGCGGAAATGGGATAACTGTAATAGCATAATAAATAAATATATCAAAAAAACACTAAAACTAATCTAAATTGTGAAGTGTTGGCAAAAGGAAAGAGGAGTGGTGTTAAAGGTGGGGAGCATCCTGGTGATGTTTGCAAACTAATGGCAGGTGTGTATAGACCATGTACACAGATGCCCAAATGGGAAACACAGAGCCCAACACGTCATTAAAGCAAAGATAAGTTAAATATGGTTGGGTGGAAGTGATAGACTCCCAAAAGACTTCATGGAAGAGGTGGTTTCTGAGCTGTGCTTTGAAAGGGAGGAAGAATTCTGGCAGGCAAAAATGGGGGTATTCCAAAATGTCACATAACAAAACTCTTATCAGTGATGTCTCACACAAAAATGTGATTTTAATTGGGAGAAACTCACCCCATTAAGGCAGGCAAAGAAGATGCTTGCCTTACAACAACAAACAAATACCAGTGTGAGTATAAGGAGGAAAATAATCAAGATCAGAGCAGAATTAAATGACATAGAGAGAAAAACAATTCAAAAAATCAGTGAATCCAGGAACTGCTTCTTTGAAAAGATAAACAAAATTGATAAATCTTTAACTAGACTCATCAAGAAAAAAGAGAGGACCCAAATAAATAAAATTGGAAATGAAAGAGAAATAGTGACTGATACCATAGAAATAAAAAGATTGCAAGAAATTACTATGGGAGGAGAGGTGGGTGAGGGTCACTGTTTGAAAAATGGTGAAGAGATTATCAAGGAACATATATGAAGACCCATAGACATGGACAATGAGGTTAAGATTGACTATGGAAGTGGGGGTCGAGGTGGGTGGAGGTGGCCAAAGGGGAAATAATTGGAACAACTGTAAAGCATAAAAATAAAAAAATGAAAAAAAAATGAAAAAAGAAATCAAATGCTCTAAAAATAATAACGAATAATATGCAGCTAATAAAGAATTGCTACATGTAGGACTTTTAAGGGGTAGAATACCAATGGCTTAATACCTATTTGTTGAATAGATAAATGAATTAGTCAATAAATAGATAATGATTACCATATGTTGTGGATTTACTCTGCATGTGTATGATCTTATTGAGAAAACAGGTATTGTTATGGCCATTTTTCCACTAAAGGTGTAAAGCAAGAAATTAAATAATTTGTTCAACATAAGGTAGTGAATGTAGAGCTGGGATTTAAACTCATAACTACCCAACCACTAAAACCTATTCCATTAAGCTACTATTTGTTAAGCTAAAAGCTATAGATCTCTTTACTACAGATCGGCCAAAATTGACCCTTTGGAAAGGTTAAACCTGGTCATGTCCTTCTCCTACTAAAGCCTTGTATGTTTTCTAAGTACTCAGAGAATAAAACCCACACTCCCTCTCTCCTGACCAGGGTAAAGATGGTTCCACATGATCTGGCCCCTTCCTACCTCTGAGTCCTTACATTTTTTGCTTTGGGCTCTTGCTGTTTTTCTAGCCAACCAAGCTTGTTCCTGCCCCTGACAGCATTTGCTGTTTTCTGTCTGGTGTATTCTTTCCCCAAATCTTTCCATGTCTCTGCACAAAATGCCACCTCTTAGAAAGGCATTCAGTGGTCCCTGTCTAATTGTATGTTTTATTTCCTCACCTTATTATTATTCACTATCTGAAATTAGATGTTTCATTTACTTGTTTATTGTTTTTCATTCCTAGGAGTATGTGAGTTTCAAATTCCCTCCGTATTTTTGCTGTAGCCCAAGGCTCTAAAATAATGCCTGACATATAGTAAGTACTCAATTAATTTTGTTAAATGAATGAATGAATGAATGAATTCATCTCCTGAAGCAAAAGCTGAGTTCTGGTTGCAATCATAAAAAAACAACAACAACATTTCTTTTGTCTGGAAAATAGATTATACCTTGGAGGGTTAGGGAGATGAAAAAGAATGACTGGGTAACATGTTGTCACTTTAAGAAAGCACAAGATTGATCAAGGAACAGAACAGCCCAGCCTGTAAGAATAAGGCAGCGAAAGATGAAATGGAAACACAGAATCGAAAGGGTTGAAAATGTGTGGTTATATTCTCACTGGCTGGGTTAAACTTCATGACCTCAAAATGGTATTGGTAAAAACGAATTTTGGCCAAAGTTAGCTGATGACAAATTTGGCCATGGGGTCACAAGGCAGACATAATTTTAATGTAAACAACCTTCCCTAGTGAGGGCAGTATCTTATTTGTGAGTGTGGATCCAATGAAATATTTTAAAAGGCTGCAGAAATTTTGGCCAGACACAGAACTATACAAGCATCTATCTAAGCTCAAACCACTGCAGAATTCAGAATGACTTCTGAGTGTCAATTTGTAAACTCTTAGCTCTAGGGAATTTTAGGAGATGACAAATCAATTCCCATTCAGCTACTCATCCCAAGGTTAAGGTATCTCTGCAGCGTGATCTCTGAGATGCAGATGTAGTTTGAAATTTAACAGTTATTGTTTTGGGTCAGAAGTATAATCTAATGAAGTGTGCAGTTATATCCTATGGTGAGCACCTGAATGTTAATCTGCTGGGATTAAGGTGGAGGATCTCATCTAACCTTGTCATTTATATTGAATTTAACAATCCCAGTGAACACATTTTGAGTAGCCCACCTCATATGGATGCTATCTATTTCAATTTTCATTCTTATTCCTAATAGCTTAATACAGCTGAGTAACTCCCAGGGCTTTGGTACAAATCATCAGTGTTGCTTCCTGCTGTCAGTTATGGGCTGGTGCAGGACATGGCTAGAAATTTACCTTCATACAACACTCTCTATTTATACTGGGGATCCTTATTCCAGAGGTGATTGAGAAACCCAACAGTTAATTCTTCCCTGAGGGTCTCCTTGCACAAGCTCACAGAAGGCATTGGCAGATGTAGGATGTGTGAGAGATAGGAACTAGAAACATCTGTTTTCTTTCTTAATTAGAGCTAAACTGCTTTGAGGAGTAGTTTAACGTTGTTAGGGTAACTATGTAGGAGTTTCCGGTTTCCATATTTGGCAGAGCACATCAGGTAAGGCGTAATTCAATCATTGTTCATTCTTGTTTCTACCACTGTCTCCAGGGCCTAGGCACATGGTAGGCACTTAATTACAGCTTCAGTTAATGAAGTCAAATCCTGGAAAATGGGCTCCAATCAGAATTTCAGAGGTCAAATTCCAAGAGAAGTGTCGAGGTTAAGAAGCTGAAGATTAAATAATGCAACAACACATATTTGATCCCCAAAGGGCCACATACCTGTTCCTCTTGGAGCTGGGGGAACTATATCTCACCCCAAACCCTCTTTTGAGGTTATCCTGCTCTCTGGTAGGCAGAAAGAAACATTGCATCAGACTGGAAAGAAGAAACAAGAATTTTAAAAAATAAGGGAGAGGCTTAGGAACTGCCAGGACATGTTTAAATGTCCCAACATCCAAATCATAGGGGTACCAGAAGGAGAAGAGGAAGACCAAGAAATTGAAAACTTATTTGAACAAATAATGAAGAAGAACTTCCCTAATCTGGCATAGGAAATGGACTTTCAGGAAGTCCAGGAAGCTCAGAGAGTCCTAAAGAAGTTGGACCCAAGGAGGAACACACTGAGGCACATTATAATTACATTAGCCAACATTAAAGATAAGGAGAGAATCTTAAAAGCGGCAAGAGAAAAGGACACAGTTACCAACAAAGGAGTGCCCATAAGACTGTCAGCTGATTTCTCAAAAGAAACTTTGCAGGCAAAAAGGGACTGGAAAGAAGTATGTGAAGTCATGAAAGGCAAGGACCTACATCCAAGATTACTATATCCAGCAAAGCTATCATTTAGAATGGAAGGGCAGATAAAGTGCTTCTCAGATAAGGTCAAGTTAAAGGAGTTCACCATCACCAAACCATTATTATGTAAAATGTTAAAGGGACTTCTCTAAGAAAAAGAAGATAAAAAAATAGGAACAGTAAAATGATAAAAAAACTCACAGCTGTTAACAACCTAAAACAACAAACTAAGCAAACCACTAGAACAGGAACAGAATCACAGAAATGGAGATCACATGGAGGATTATCAGCAGGGAAGTGGGTGGAGAGAGAGGGGGGAAAGGTACAGAGAATAAGTAGCATAAATGGTAGGTCAAAATTACATAGGGTGAGGTTTAGAATAGTGCAGAAAAAGTAGAAGCCAAAGAACTTATATATATGACCCATGGACATGAACTAAAGGGGGGGGGAGGGGGTGTGCAGGGCAGAGGGGGAGTAAAGGGGGAAAATGGGACAACTGTAATAGCATAATCAATAAAATATATTTTAAAAACATTATCTCCTTATCTTTAATCTTTGCTAATGTAATTATAATGTGCTTCAGTGTGTCCCTCCGTGGGTCCAACTTCTTTGGGACTCTCTGAGCTTCCTGGACTTCCTGGAAGTCTATTTCCTTTGCCAGATTGAGGAAGTTCTCCTTCATTGTTTATTCAAATAAGTTTCCAATTTCTTGGTCTTCCTCTTCTCCTTCTGGTACCTGTATTATTCAGATGTTGTAACGTTTAAAGATGTCCTGGAGATTCCGAAGCCTCTCCTCATTTTTTTTGAATTCTTGTTTCTTCATTCCATTCTGATGCAATGTTTCTTTCTGCCTACTCGTCCACACTGTTGATTTGAGTCCTGGTTTCCTTCCCGTCACTGTTGGTTTCCTGTACATTTTCCTTTGTTTCACTTAGCATAGCCTTCATTTTTTCATCTAATTTGTGACCATATTCAATCAATTCTGTGAGCATCCTGATTACCAGTGTTTCGAACTGTGCATCTGATAGGTTGGCTATCTGTTTGTTGTTTAGTTGTATTTTTTCTGGAGCTTCGATCTGTTCTTTCATTTTAGCCATTTGTTTTGTTTGTCTGGTCATAACTGTTGCATAGTAAGGGGTGGAGCCTTAGGAGTTCACCAGGGTGGGGCAACCCATGCTGTTGCATTGTGACACTGTATGTGGGGCAGGGGTTCCAGAGGGAACAATGCTGCTTGCTCCAGTCTCTGCTGGTTTTTAGTCACTTCCCCCATTTCCACAAGCAAATAAGGGCCCTTCTGCTGCTGATTCTCAGGTGGATGGGTGTGTGTACATTGTAGGACCCTGTGGGTCTCTCCAATGAACTCTCCCCTGAGGCTTCGAGTTTATCTCACTGCTTTATCAACCCCCACAGGTGTTTTCAGTCAGAGGTTTGAGGCTCTATCTCCCCATGCTGGAACCCTGGGTTTCTCGTTCTGTCTCACTCCCTAGTTGCTTCTCCTGGTTTATCTGCACATGAATGTGGTACCCGCCCAGTCTTCATGCCACTGCCTTGCCGGGTCTGCCATCCGCCGCCTTGCCACAAGTCCTCTCCACCCCGGCAGCCCAACTCTGCTCATCCTACCAGTCTGTATGAATGCTTTTTCTTTAATTCCTTGGTTGTGAGACTTCCACACAGTTCAATTTTCTGTCAGTTCTGGCTGTTTTTTGTTTTTAAATTTGTTGTTGTCCTTCTTTTGGTTGTGGGAGGAAGCACAGTGTGTCTACCTACACCTCCATCTTCGCTGGAAGTCCTGGATTTCTTCTTCTTAAGACTCAGGCAGCAGACAGGGAAAATACTAATACATCAACTCCTTTATTTTAATCAAGTAGACATTTAATAAATTATAAAATTCATCTGGCTGTTTCTCCTGACCAGCACAAAGTTGTAGACTGATTTGCAATATTGAGCTAAAACAAATTTGCTACCTCTACAATGCATATTAGCAAGTAAATTTATTATTCCACCTGTCAAGATTAAATAATCACAGACAACCTGAGGAATTATCTCCTACACACATTTCACCTGTCTTAAGACTAACATTTTTTTCATGTGAGTTCTGCAGAGACAGTCCTAGTCCTAAGCTGGAGCAATAGGACTGATTGGCAAGGTGCATTTCTTTGTTCATGAAATCACCCATCACCATGTGGCATGAATGACCACTCTAACATTCATTTAACAAATACGTGTTGCATTACTCCTCCATGCTAGGCACTGTTTTAGGATAAAGCGATAAACAAAAAATATTTTTAAAATCTCTTTATTGGGGGATCTTACAGCCTGGCTAGCAAGATCTTTTTTATTATTCAGTCTATCAATGTCCTTGGTATATTGAGTAATAACAAAGAAGAAATTAAATAAATAAAGCAGTAAATGAAAGTGAGAATTATTGGGGAATAAGGCAGGCAGTTACAGTTTTATATATGGTGGTGGCCATGGAAGGCCAAACAGAGGGAAGCATGTAAATATAGACTTCAAGGAAGTAGAGAATGAGCCATGCAGATATCTAAGGGAAGAGCAATAGGGTGGAGGAGTTAGGAAGTTCAAAGGTCCTGGGGGAGGAACAAGCTTGGTGAGTTTGAGAAACAGAGAGAGGGGTGTGTGGCTGAAGAAGAAAGAGTGAGTTATAGAGTAATATAGATGAGGATAGAGTGGCAGTTCAGGGTCAGACCACGTAGGGCTTTGAAAATTATCAAAGGGAGTTTAAGTTTATCTTTGGCTGAGGTGGGAGGGAGGAGGTTACATGAGAGGGCTTACAGTTTAACAGGTTAACTCTGGCTCCTGTGTGTCTATTGAACACTTAGGGAGCATATACTTGAGTATCAGGCTTGAAACCAGGTATTGGGAACCCAAAGTTGAACAAGATCTGGTCCCTCCTTTCAGTTCACAGACTGCAGTAGCTATTTTTATAGGTTGCTATGAAAATGAGTAAATGTCTCATTTAATTCAGTCTATGGGCAAGGACCATGGGTTATAAGTGAGGCTGTAATTTTATTCCACTGCTGAGTGCCTCTACCATTCCTATATATTATCACCTTGTGTTTTTTTGGTGGCAAACACATTTTTCACAGTCTTATCCATTACTTTCCCTAATCTGACCAATAACTCGTTTGTTAGTGCTGAACCAGGACTGGTATATATATTCAACTAAAATTGTACCATAACAAGATACATTTAATCAGATCTCCAAAATTCACTTTCTCTCTAAAGAAAAATGCATATTATCCAAAGGAGACTTACCACTTTCTTGAGAAGAGAGCACGTAAAAAGAGCAAAAATCACTTCCTTTCCCCTTTCCCCTACAAATTGTCATTTAAATCATTGTACACAAGGCCTGAGGCATAATAAATGTTCTCAGGCCAATCTGGGGGTAAAGTATCTCGCACAAGAGCCAAAAAACAGCCTCTCTAATACCTTCCAGGACATGATGTCACTTCTTATTGTTGCTGTGTCTATATAGTTTGTAAATTCCCTTCCACCAAAAGGAGAAAAGGAGGGAGGTTCACACATGATATATTAATCAGACTTGGTTTTATAACAAGCTAGCATAATGTCTCAGTGGCACACAAAAATCAGCATTACCTCTTGTTCAAGTTTTGGTAGATCAGTTGGTGTCATCTTATTCAGGCTGTGGGTTGGGTTCACATCTGGAGAATGGGGCACATTCTTGTCATCAGAAGCTCCCAGAGTTAATGAGTTGAATGTGACCCCAAAAATGACATATGCATGCCCTAACCCCTTGGGCCTATCAATGTGAACTTATTTAGAAAAAGGGTCTTTGCTGATATAATTAAGGAGTTTGAGGTGAGGTCATGATTTGCAATCCAGAAGGGGCTTACGTCCAGTGACCAAAAGTCCTTATAATTATGAAACAGAAGAGGAGAAGACAGGTAGAGGAGAAGGACATGTGCAGGGTGATGCAGCTTCAAGTCAAGGAACACCTGGGGCCATAAGACTGGAGAGGCAGAAATGATTCTTCCTTAGAGACTGGAGAGGGAGGCCAGCCTTGCCAATACCTTGATTTCAGACTTCTGGCCTCTAGAACAGGGAAACAAAAAATTCTTTTATTTTAAGCCACTAATTTTGTGGTAATTTGTTACAGCAACCACAAAAAAATAATTATACACTGATAACTAGAAGCATACAGAATCTTACAGTATAGGCTTAGAATTCACATATTGTCACATCTATCCCCCTTACATCAGCCAAAGCAAGTCACCAGATCAAACGCAAATTCACAGGACTTGGAAATACACCATTCCCATGGAGGTCAGAGAGAAGTGAAAGGAGGTGATTTATTGCTGAATAATAATCTAATCTACCACCCTTTATTTTTTGTTGTTGTTGCTTTGCTAGCATTTGCACACTGGAATGCAGAGTTACAATACTTCTAAATCCAGAATTTCAAGAGACAACTCAGCACTTACCCATGGATTACCAGACAGAGAAAAATGTGTTCCAGGATAAAAAAGGACTACAAATTACTCATAGAAAATACAGTGGATATGAGATAGGTCCTCAAGGAGGAGTTGGTAGAGATCTCTAAGCCTCCCATCATTATGCAGGTTTCCAACACTGTAGATAGAAAAGATATGCCATGTAAATGCATCTCTTTATTGTTACCTATAGAGTTTGCACTAAAACCTGATGCTCCTCTGGTCCAGGTGAGCTAGATTGAGATATGAAGAGGGGTCTGCTTTTTACCTCTTTGCTTTCACCACGTCTTTTTTAGAATGAGTCTTGGACCACTTTTATCAGAATTTCTTAGTGTGCTTATGACAAATACAGATTCTTGGATCTCACCTCTTATCCACTGTGTCAGAATCTCAGAATTTCAGTACACGTTTCAGGGAATTTTGATCCCCAGAAAACTGTAAGCAGCACTGTTGCTTCTCCACTTATATGAAATTGCACCCTTGGCCACCACCCATCCGCAGTTGTGAACAGTCCTCTTCCCTCGGGCGACATGGGAGAATCGTCCTGAGCCATCATGGTAGGAAATTTCTTTGAACCTTAGTGCTTTCTTTCTAAGGTTCATAAATATTTTGTCTTCTATTCCACAATACATTTGATCTAATGAAGATGAATATTATCCCCTGGTCTTTTAGTTCAATTAACAATTCTTTGCTATATTGAGTCACAACTTTGTGCCTCTCTTCCCGGGCCATTCCTGAAAGGCCTCCTTTGTTTTCACTTTGATAAATGAAGATGGGGTGGGAGACGGAAGGGATTTATCACACTATCTTTTCTACAGAAATCTAGATATGTTTGTCCTGAAAGTATTTGGCATTCACAACTCTAGTCAACCTTTTTGTGAGATTTCAGGTGAAAAGACTTTTGTCTAAAGCAGGGGTATCAAACCCATGGCCCATGGGCTGCATGCAGCCCAGGATGGCTATGAATGTGGCCCAACACAAAATTGTAAATTCGCTTAAAACCTTTTATTTCCTCATCATTATTCATTAGTGTTTGTGTATTTAATGTGTGGCCCAAGACAACTCTTCTTCCAATATAGTCCAGAGATGCCAAAATATTGGACACCCTTGTCTAAAGCTTACATCATAGTAGATATATGATTTGTTTCTTTAATAGAAACAATAAAAGTGGCAACAACTAACCTTTTTTTGAGCACTTGCCACATGCCAGGCCCTAGGCTAAACTTCGTATCTGCCTTATCTCATCTTACTCTTTTTACAGCCCTGAGGATTGCATATCATTATTGCCCCCATTTTGCAGCTGAGAAACCTGGGCCTCTCAGAGGTTATATATTCAATAGCTGACCCTAATTCAATAATTTCAGATCTCATTCTCTCAGGCCACATCCTCATTTTGCTCAGCCTTCCCAGGATTCCCCTTGCTGAGGGCCAAGATAGAATTACCCGGCTTATTGTCAGACCATGAAGATCACCTGAAATAACTTCCTGGGAAGAGGAGATTCTGGAGACATAATAAGAGTCATCACCTTTGCCCTTGGGCATCCCACTGCTTTATTTTACCTATACATTACTTACCTGAGCATTGTCCACACATTATTTATATCTTCATTACATTGACACACACTTGTGTCCCTGGAGTCCAGTGGGAGATAACAGTATATAACATGGATATAAAACATAGATATATAACATGGTGGTAAAACAATGGGGGAAATTAAGTAGGATGAGGAAAGTGATATACATCAACTATAATTTAAAAAATTTAAAAATATGAAAATACTTTTAAAAAGAGAGTGGTGGAGTTGAAGATGTTATTTTAAATAAGGAGTAAAGGAAGGACTCCTGATAAAGGCACATTTGAGCAGAGATGTGAACGAAGTAGGGAGGGAGCCATCAGAATAACCAGGGGCAAAGTTTCTACCCTGAGGAAACAGCCAGTGCAAAGAGAAACAAAGAGATCAGTGTGGAGATCTCCAGTGGAGCCATCAGTGAGAGAGAGAGATATAGCAGGTGCAGTCTGGGGAGATGGAGAAGGTGGGGAGATGGGGAAGGTGAGGACTGGAGGACTGGTCACACAGGGTCCTGTATAGACCATGGCAGGGAGTCTAGGTTTCATTCTATGATGGACAGCAGGGAGTATAGAGCAGAGAGAGACATGCTTTAGTAAACCTTGGACAAGACCACTGAGGTTGCAGTACAGAGAAGAAATGACAGAGTGCTGATGAAAACAGAATCCAGGAAGAACAGGGAGTTAAAATTTTTGTGTCTCTTCAGCATCTGTGCTCACCTCAGATAAAAGCTTTTGAATACTTGCAAAATACATAGGATTACCAAGGAAACAGATCTATGAAATGAAGTCAACCAAGTTACCAGTCAAATTAAGTTACCATTACCAACAATGATGGTAACCAATGAAATTATCATCAGGGAATATACGTCTCTTTATGAAGACATTAAATACCTGAATCTAGTGGTGATCCACTATAATTTCAACTATGTGATGAACATAAAGATTATTTCAAGATATTTTCAACATCTGTAGTGTGTGAAGAGTTCTATGACTTATAACAAGCCACAGATTCTACTTGAAGTGCTGTGGTTTGCTATATATAGACATAGTTAAAGGAAATGCTCAAGTTCAATTAAAGGTTAGTAAACATGAAGATGTATATTTTTTCATTAAAGTTTATGGATCCCCCTTTCACCCCTGAATTCTATGCATTGACCCAGGTTAAGAATCCATTAATTAGGCTTCTATTGCATTATTCCAGGTAGATGATGAAAGCCTAAATTATGGTCAGTTTAATGGGATTAGGGGCACAATGAGAAAAACTCAAGTAATTCTAATGCAATGCAGCTACTTTTTAAAACCAAAATCCCAAGCCATCTTTAAATTAATGAACTAGGCCTTTGCTCTAAAAAGACAGAAAAGAAAACCCATATATATGTATATGTACATATAGTCTAGTGAGCTAACTAAGCACTGGGGTAATATCTTGATCTTCCCCCTATCTCCACAGTGCTTAGAACAGCTGTGAAACTGATTTGAAGTAGAATTTAGACCTTGCTTCCAGTCCTGGTCATGTAACTTTTTTTTTGTCATGTAACTTTTTTAAAAAAGTTGTTTTCCCCTCCAATAAAATGGAAGTAGTTGAGTACATCCTTAGAGAATACTAGTACATAGGTAGCAACAAAGGTTAATTATGAGGGGTGCTGCAATTGATTAGTGCTGTCTGTCATGACCATGATCAATGCATTTTCACTAGCCTAATGACAGGGATTTTAAGATGTTGAGAAAGGGGGATGTTAGGAGATGCTGCTTAAAGAGAATTTAGGGGGGTAGATCTGACTCTGACACATGACAATGATCCTTATAAATGTGCAAAGGGTGGTATGAGAGTGAGCTTGCTCAGGATTTTATTTGTGCATTCACCTTATCTTAAATCTTATATACAACATTTTGTATCATTCTCCTTTATAACAAATTATCTTGTTTTTATTTTGAGAAAAAGTATGCTTATTCCAATTTCTTTGTCTCCAAACATTGTGTGCCTGGGAATTTAAATGTGACTGTGGAGAGGGCAATTTTCTTTGCTCTCTATAGAGACATTGGTGATTTTTGTTATGAAATGTCATTCTCATCATCAAGTTTGCACTTGTTATAATTTAAAATTGTCAAATGATCCACACCCAGGTAGAAAAAAGAAGGTCACAATCTATTGAAAAGGATGGTAGACCCTTAAAAATAGCATTGCTACTAGACATTAGTACTGTAGTTTATAAATAATTCATCAATTACATGGCTTTGAATAGTTCTATCAACTCCACTAGAAGAGGTAGCAAATTATTCTTCAACACAATCGTTGGTTTTTATCCATGAAAAATAGTATACATCAATACCATGGCAAATAAGAACTGAAACTACAACCAGGTAATCTGTTAGAAGAGTTTTGTATATCAAAATCTGTTGCATACTTTGTAAAATTATCTCTCATGTCACCACTACATGGAGTCGTTGTCCTTGTTAATTTTATTGATGGGTAGGTTTGTCAGTCAAGTTCAAATGTGGTTCTGAAATTCTGCATCAGACCCAATAAAACAGTATAGCAACCCTGGCCAGTGTGGTTCATTTGGTTGGATCATCATCCCATAATTGAAAGACTGTGGGTTTGATCCCTGGTCTGGGCATGTATGAGCTTTTGTTTGGGTGTACAAGGGAGGAAACCAATTAATGCTACTCTAGCTCATCAATGTTTCTCTCTCTCCCTTCCTCTCTCCCTTTCTTTCTCTCTGAAAACAATGAAAGAATGTCATCAGTTGAGGATTGTAAAAAAATGTTTTATCAAAAGACTAACAAAAACATAGTTGAATCAGAGTGCATAGAAACTTAATTATTAACTCTATGAGAAAAGCATTTCTTTTACCACAGTTGATTGGGTGTATGAATTTGTTTTCTTACCTGGCCATTATAGAAATATATATATAATTACAGATGAGGAGGTAGATAAGACAGGAGAAGGAAGGGCAGACAAAGGGAAAGAAGAGAAGGAAAGATATAGGTAATAGGTTAAATAAATGATGATGACGATGATGATATATAGATAGACATAAATAGATGATAGATAAATGATAGGTAGATGATAAATATTGGATGGAGGAGTGATAAAGCTTGGAGGGAGAATAATGTTCTATATATCAAAAAAACTAGCATTAAGATTCAGGATGCCAAATATCTCAAGAATTCATTTTAGTGACTATTGGTCTCACTTTCTAAACAAGCATGATGAATGAAGTAAAGCAACCTCCTAAAAAATGAGATGAGTAAAAGAGATATTGTCTAAGTCACACTCAAACATCCGCACAGTTAGACACCAAATCAGTGAAAGTGTTTGATATAGGTATCACTGGAAGGTGCTAATTTAGCATGACAGCAGTGAATAAAAAGAAGTTGAAAAGTAACTGGAACTAAAAGTCACTACTTTCTCTCCTAAGTGTCTACCTGTACATAACCATACTACAATTTGAAGTGAAGTTTTGTTGAATCAAAGACAGTGTGAAAAGATGCTCAGCTTCACTAGACACCAGAGAGATGCAAATCAAAACCACAATGAGATACCACTCCACACTGGTCATAATCGCCAACATAAATAAATCAACAAACAACAAATGTTGGAGAGGATGTGGAGAAAAGGAAACGCTAGTGCACTGTTGGTGGCAATGCAGACTGGTGCAGCCACTGTGGAAAACAGTATGGAATTGCCTCAGAAAACTAAAAATGGAACTGCCTTTTGACCCAGCAATTCCACAGCTAGGATTATACCTTAAGAACCCTGAAACACCAATCCAGAAGAACCTGTGCACCCCAATGTTCAGAGCAGCACAATTTACAATAGCCAAGTACTGGAAGCAACCTAAGTGTCCATCAATAAATGAATGGATCAAAAAACAATGGTACATTTACACAATGGAATACTATGCAGCAGAAAGAAAGAATGAGCTCCTGCCCTTTTTGACAGCATGGATAGAACTGGAGAGCATTATGCTAAGTGAAATAAGCCAGGCAGTGACAGACAAATACTATATGATCTCACCTTTAAGTGGAACCTAATCAACAAAACAAACAAGCAAGCAAAATGGAACCAGAGACATTGAAATTAAGAACAACCTGACACAGACCAAGGATAAAGGACATTGAAAGATCCGAGCATAAGAAGAGTGCTTAAGGACAACAAGGTCCCTTGGACCAGAGAGGGGACCAGGGCAGCTGAAGCCCACGGCCCAGGGTCTGCTGCAGGATTCTTGGGAGAGAGCCAGGCTGGGCTGTGTGAGAGGCCGGGTGCTTGTTTGGACCAGGGGGGCTTGAATAGGAAGAATTTCTCAAAAAAAAAAAAGAAAATAGAGGCACTCAGTGGCTATTTAGAGAACTCTCCAGAGCAGCCCGTAGCCTCTTGCGCCCCTACCCCCTCAGCCCCTGGACTGTGAGCACCGGATAAGCAGCCCCAGCACACACCTGAAGCCAGGTTGGCATGCACCCAAATCAGCAGACTGGGCGCCCACAACTGAAACCATGGGTGGGTGTGCACCCTGATCAGCAGCCCAGCTGCCTGGGCGCACAGGACCAAAGCTCCCAGGTGGGTGCGTACCCCAATCAGTGGCCTGGGGCCCACACCTGAAACCCTGGGTGGGCACACACACCAGAAACCTCCGGTGGGTGTGCACCCAGATCAGTGGCTTGGCTGTCTGGGCACACAGACCCAAAGCCAGGGATTGGTGCGCAACCCGATCAACGGACTGGCTTCCCCCAGGGGAACACACCTGAAACACGAGTTCTGAACAACTCCCACCTAGCCCATGCACACAGAGACCTGCAGGGCTTACTTGCTCTCTAGGAAGAAGGCAGAATGCCCAGCAAAGGGGAGCTGTAGGGCTAGGGGATGCTGCAGTCCCTAGAAAGACTTGACCCAGTAGGGGGTTGAACTACCCTGAGGGAGCACTGAGAGCCCATAGCATCTAAGACAGCAAAGAGCAAGAAAGTTGATTGTGAGTTGCCCCTAATTGGTGCAACTCAAGGACAGCACAACTGGTGAACTAAAGGCCTAGTGGGGAGCAGAAGGACCCTGAGGAACTGGACAGGAGGCTGGACAACAGCGAAGAGTGTGGCTCAGGAAGGGAGAAAAGTGAAACCAATCCCTCCAAACACCCTGTCCCATTTCGCAGACAGGAAGACCAGCAGAACTGACCTGACCTTTTTAAAACCAGCAGAAGACTCCCCGCGCAGCGCCCCTAAATTCCATCTTCCTTCTGTCCTTCTTTCTTTTTTTATTCCTTCTTCCTTCCATCCTTCACTTTTTTATCCCTTCTTCTGGCCATCTTTTATATATTGTTTTATTTTAATTTTTGTTAAAATTCCTTCTTCTTATCTCTACTCCGATCTTCTTTTATTCCTTCTTCGTTCCTTCCTTCCATTCCTTTTCTATTCCTTTTTCCTTCCTTCCACTCTCTCTTTTTTCTTCTTCTTTTCGTCTTTCTCCTTTTCCCACAGGTGAGACAATAACACCGGGAGCTCTGAAAATGCCAGAGTTAGAACCTGTTAGACCCATAAACGTCAGCTCAAGACGAGTGAGCTCAGGAGATTAAGAAGATGGCACCACTGAATCCCACTGGCATTCTAACATACAAAGTTCATATTATAAACCCATGGAGTCACAATCGATCAATTTAAGAAGCAGAGGCTAAAAAGAAGAGTATCACAAACAATTGGAAGACAAAGAAACAATCCCCAAATGAAAGGAAAGGAGGAAGCCTCAGAAAGAATGCTAAATGAAATAGAGGCAAGTCAATTATCAGATACTGAGTCCAGAGAAATGGTTATCAAGAAGCTCACTGAGATCACAGAGAACTACCAGAAACTACAGGGAAATTACAATGAACACACTGCAAACATAATCAACATGAAAAAGGAAAGAGAAACCACCAAAAGGACCAAGAAGAAATGAAGAATACAATTTCTGAACTGAAAAAACAGTAGAAGGAATCAAAAGCAGACTTGATGAACCAGAGGATCAGATCAGCGAGTTGGAGGACAAAGTAGAAAAAAAAACACCCAGAAAAAGCAAGAAAAGGAAAAGAGGCTCAGAAAGAATGAAGAGGGATTAAGGGGAATGCAGAACAACATGAAACGTAATAATATCTGTATAAAAGGGATACAAGAAGGAGAAGAAGAGAGCAAGGGATAGAAAACCTGTTTAAAAGAGTAATGATGGAAAATTTCCCTAATCTGATGAGAGAAAAAGGCACACAAATCCAGGAAAAACAGAGTCCAAAGCAAGAGGAACACAAACAGGCCCAATGCAAGACACATCATAATTAAAGTGGCAAAATTCCAAGACAAAGAGAGAATCTTAAAGGCAGCAAGGGAGAAACAGGAAGTAACATACAAGGGAGCCCCAATGAGGTTAGCAACTGACTTCTAAATGGAAACGCTCAAAGCCAGAAGAGAATGGCAAAAAATATTCTAAGTAATAAGAACGAGAGGCCTTCAACCAAGGCTACTTTACTCAGCAAGGCTCTCAATCAGGATAGAAGATCAAATAAAGAGCTCCCCAGACAAAAAAAAAAGGCTAAAAGAATACAGCTCCACCAAACCAGTTCTGCAAGAGATGCTAAAGGGACTGCTTTAAGCAAAAGAAGGAAAAGAGAAAGAGAAAGGAACACGGGTATGAAAGAATGGCAATGAATAACTACCTACCGATAATAACCTTAAACGTAAATGGATTAAATGCTCCAATCAAAAGAAATACAATAGCTGAATGGATAAGAAAACATGACCCACACTTATGCTGCCTACAAGAGACCCACCTCAGGACAGAAGACCTACACAGACTGAAAGTGAAGGGCTGAAGACAAATTTTCCAAGCCATCGGACAGGAAAAAAAAAAAGCAAGAGTAGCAATTCTCATATCAGACAAAATAGACTTCAAAACAAGGTCCATAAAAAGAGACCCAGAAGGTCACTTCATAATACTGAAAGGAAGAATTCACCAAGAAGATATAAACATTGTAAATATATATGCACCCAACATAGGAGCACCCAAATACATAAAGAAAATCTTGGAGGACTTCAAGAAAGATATTGACAGCAACACAATTATACTGGGGACTTTAACACCCCACTATCAAAAATGGACAGGTCTTCCAAACAAAATATCAACAAGGATATTGTGTCACTTAACAATACCCTAGAGGAAATGGACTTAAGTGACATAAATAGAGCTTTTCATCCCAAAGAAGCAAAATACACATTCTTTTCAAGTGTACATGGAACATTTTCAAAGATAGACCACATGATAGGACACAAAGCAAGCCTCAACAAATTCAAGAAAATTGAAATCATAGCAAGCATTTTCTCTGACCACAAGGGACTGTAACTAGAAACCAAAACCAAAGGAAAAAACCGAAAACACTCAAAATCATGGAGACGGAATAGCATGCTATTAAACAATGAGTGGGTCAAGAACGAGATTAGGGAAGAAATCAAAAACTTCTGGAAACAAATGAAAATGATCTCACAACAACCCAAAACCTATGGGACAAAGCAAAGGCAGTCCTGGGAGGGAAGTTCATAGCAATACATGCCTACTTTAAAAAGATAGAAACATTTCAAACAAACAACCTAACCCTAAACCTACAAGAACTGGAGGAACAACAACAATGACAGCCCAGAGCAAGCAGAAGGAATGAAATAACCAAGATGAGAGCAGAGTTAAATAACATAGAGACTAAAAGCACAATTGTAAGGATCAATGAATCCAGGAGCTGGTTCTTTGAAAAGATAAACAAAATCGACAAGCCTTTAAGTAGGCTCATCAAGAAAAAAAAAAAGAGGATCCAAATAAACACAATTCCAAATCAAAGAGGAGAGATTACAACTGATACCACAGAAATACAAAAGATTGTAAGATATTACTACGAAGAACTGCATGCCAAGAAATTTGAACACCAGGTGAAATGGACACATTTCTAGAAAAATATAACCTTCCAGAACTGAATGAAGAAGAAGCAGAAAACCTGAACAGGCCAAAAACAGCAGACAAAATTGAAGCAGTCATCAAAAAACTCCAACACACAAAAGCCCTGGACCAGATGGTTTCACAGGAGAATTCTCCAAAGCATTTAAGGAAGAGATAACCCCTATCCTTCAAGACTATTACAAAAAATCCAAAATGATGGAGGACTCCTAAACTCTTTTGATGAAGCCAGCATCATCCTAATCCCAAAACCAGATAAAGACACAACGAAGAAAGAAAAATTCAGGCCAATATCGCTGATGAACATTGACGCTAAAATTTTCAACAAAAAATTGGCAAACTGCATCCAGTAATACATCAAAAAGATCATACACCATGACCAAGTGGGATACATCCCAGAGATGCAAGGATGGTACAATATTCGCAAATCAACAAACATAATACATCACATAAACAACAGCAAAGACAAAAATCACAGGATCATATCAATGATGCAGCAAAAGCATTTGATAAGATACAGCACCCATATCTGATAAAAAACACTCAGCAAAGTGAGAATAGAGGTAGCATTCCTCAACCTAATAAAGCCAACATCATACTCAATGGACAAAAACTTAGAGCTTTCCCACTAAGATCAGGAACAAGACAAGGATGCCCTCTCTCACCACTCCTATTCAACATAGTATTGCAAGTCCTAGCCACAACAATCAGACAAGAAAAAGCAATAAAAGGCATCCAAATTGGAAAGGAGGAACTGAAACTGTCACTGTTTGCAGATGACATGTTAGTGTCCATGGAAAATCCTATAGACTCCACCAAAAAACTACTCAACCCAATAAATGACTTTGGGAAAACATCTGGATACAAAGTCAATACTCAGTAATCAAAGGCATTCTTGTACACCAACAATGAAACATCAGAAACAGAAATCAGGGAAAAAATCCCATTTGATATAGCAATAAGAAAAATAAAGTACCCTGGAACAAATCTAACCATGGAGGTAAAAGACCTGTACTGAGAAAACTACACAATACTGAAGAAAGAAATTAAGGAAGACACAAACAAATGGAAGCATGTACCATGCTCATGGATTGGAAGAATTAACATCATCAAAATGGCCATACTACCCAAAGCGATTTATAGATTCAATGCAATCCCTATTAGAGTACCCATGCCATATTTCACACATATAGAACACACATTTCAGAAATTTATATGGAACCATAACTGACCCCGAATAGCTGCAGCAATTTTGAGAACAAAGAACAAAGCAGGAGGGATCACAATACCTGATATCAAACTGTATTACAAGGCCATTGTCATCAAAACAGCCTGGTACTGGCATAAGAACAGGCACATAGACCAATGGAACAGAACAGAGAGCCCAGAAATAAACCCAAGTCTTTACATTCAATTAATATTTGACAAAGGAGGCAGGAGCATAAAGTGGAGCAAAAATAGCCTCTTCAACAGATGGTGTTGGGAGATCTGGACAGCAACGTGCAAAAAAATGAAACTTGATCATCAAGTTACGCCATACACGAAAATAAATTCAAGGTAGATAAACGACTTAAATATCAGCTGTGACACCATAAAAGTCCTCGAGGAAAACATTGACAGGAAGATCTCACACATTCCATGCAGCAACATCCTCACAGACATGTCCCCTAAAGCAAGGGACATAAAGGAAAGAATAAAGAAATGGGACCTCATCAAAATAAAAAGCTTGTGCATGGCTAAAGAAAACAGCACCAAATTACAAAGAGAACCAACAGTATGGGAAAACATATTTGCTAATGATACCTCAGACAATGGCCTGATCTCCAAAATATATAAAGAACTCACACAACTCCACTCCTGGAAGACAAACAATCCAATTAAAAAATGGGCAAAGGACTTGAACAGACACTTCTCCAAGGAAGACATACAGAGGGCCCAGAGACATATGAAAAGATGCTCAGCTTCACTAGCCATCAGAGACATGCAAATTAAAACCAAAATGAGGTACCATCTCATACCAGTGAGAGTGGACAACATAAACAAATCAACAAACATATGTTGGAGAGGATGTGGAGAAAAGGGAAACTTAGTGCACTGTTGGTGGGAATGCAGACTGGTGAGGCCACTGTGGAAAACAGTATGGAAAATCCTCAGAAAACTTAAGATGGAACTGCCCTTTGACTCAGCAATTCCACTGCTGGGATTATACCCTAAGAACCCTGAAATACCAATCCAACAAACCTGTGCACCCCAATGTTCATAGCAGCACAATTTACAATAGCCAAGTACTGGAAGCAACCTAAGTGCCCACCAGCAAATGAGTGGATAAAAAAACTATGGTATATTTACACAATGGAATCTATGCAGCAGAGAGAAAGAAGGAGCTCCTACCCCTTGCAATGGCATGGATGGAACTGGAGAGCATTATGCTAAGTGAAATAAGCCAGGCAGTGAAAGACAAATACCATATGATCTCACCTTTAACTGGAACATCATAAATAGAAGAAAAAAGGAAACAAAATATAACCAGAGACATTGAAGTTAAGAGCAATCTAACAATAGCCAGGGGGGAGTGGGGAGGGGATAGTGAGGAGAGGGGATTACAGGAAGTACTATAAAGGACAGATGGACAAAATCCAGGGGGAGGGTGGAGGTGGGTGAGGTAGGTGGATTGGTCTGGGGTGCCATGGAGGGATGGGGAAAAAAGGAATAAAACTGTAAATGAATAACAATAAAAATTTTTTAAAAAAGAAGATATATGGTAATGTTTTGGGAACCACCCTGCCTGGTTTGAGAAGCTGTAAGCCCCATGGTTAAAGCTGTCAGAGACCTTGGGACCACAAGCCACTTTCCCTGCTTGGCCCTGAGCCTGATCAGGTAGCCAATGACGGGTAAGATTCCTCAAGCGAGGGATGACCTAAAACAGTCATGGTCACGAAGAGTCCACAGAGAGGACTTGGGGGGCTATAGAAAAAGGGGGTGATGGACCCTTGCCCATGGGCTTTGACATAGCCTGAGTCCTCATTCTGTCTTCAAGAAGTCTCCTAATCTCTTGGCTGCCCTACTTCCCCTGCCTGATTTAAGCCTGAAACAATGCCAGATGTGGGTGTGGCCCTGTGCTGGAAAGGGAAGGTTCCCTGGGGCGATCAGGCCCTAGAAAGAATGCGTAAAATCCTGTGAAACCTGCTTTGCTAATACCCTCAATTTAAATGATAAGGGTCCAAGCCTGAAATAAGTGTGTTTCCCAAAGTCTTATAACCCTTTAGCTAACTGACCCTGACTCAGAATAAGCCCTCAGAGTTCTTTGTTTGTTATCTATTGTTGATCCTTACTGCCTTACAATAATTGATGAGCTTTACCTGTATTCCTGTGCAAAATGAACCCAATAAAAGCCCATTGAGGAAATGGCTCTTGGTCCTTCTCCTTTGAGAGATCAGCTACCTTTCCTCCCCAAGCAAAATAATAATAATAATAAATATAAATAAAAATAAGAACAACCTGACAGTAACCAGAGGGGAGGTGAGAGGGGATAATGGAGGGAAAGGTGGGAAGGGTTTCAGGAACTACTATAAAGGACACATGGACAAAACCAAGGTGGGGGTGGGATCACGGGAGGGAGTTGAGGATGGGTGGAGTGGGGGATGTGGTGGGGGGATAAGGGAGACAGCTGTACTTGAAAAACAATAAAATTTTTTAATTAAAAAATAAAGAATATAATTATTTGCAGAATTTTCTCTTTATCCTTGATACTGGCATTCTAAAACGCATTAAGGAGTGGAGGCTACAGAATTTATTCTAGTAGCAGAGTCTTTGTCCACCAATGTCTTTTGCAACCTTCATTATTTTTTGAAAATTTTTACCCCTGCTTATTAAAAACAGTAGCAATTTGACTTGAAGTCTACAATTTCTGAAATTTCTCCCTTGCTTTAAGCAATTACTGTCGGCTTGTTGATGGAGGGGTGGTGATAGGAGGGATATAATTTTCATGTCTTGGAAAAGAGATGTTAACATTTAGTGTTCCCTTTCATAGGTCTTTGTCATATTTGTGGTTTAAACAAAAGCACACAAGATGAAAAAATAAAAAGTGAGTGTGAGCAATTAGTCCCTTATTTCCCATAATCCTAATTATGTTGGAGACAATATCAGAGTGTACCTGGACCATCAAACTTAAATGAGAAAGATCCAGGCTATGATCTTGGTCAACTATTGTGTAACCTCAAATGAGTCCCGCTACCTCCCTGGGCATCCATTGTGTTGTCCTGAAAATGGGGTGCCTGAAAGAGTAAATCTGCTGGGTGTATTTTAGCTCTGAGCACAGGGCCAAATGCAGAAGTTAAGAGTGTGGATTTGGCACATAGGCAAGCCTTCCACTACCAATAGCTTTGTCTATGATGTTTCTTCACTTCCTTAAGCCTCAGGGTTTGTTTTTTTTTTTTAATCTGGAAAATGGGTTTAATTATAATATTCACTTCATAGAAGATAGTTTAGATAAAGCAACCTGAAACAATATATAGTCCATACATAATACTTGATGTTCTTTGAGTTGTTTTGTAGTGATGACTGGGATTTTAGTTTTTTACCAAAAGGTGTTATGGGAGAGAAACAAAGTGGGAAGAGAGTCATGTGAAATGGCTGTTAAGTGGTGACCCCCAGTCACATCATATAATGGTCCATGTCCTGGTCCATGTGACTCAGGCCTACTTGGGAGATTATGGAACAAAGATAAACTATCCTACCAATTTCTATTTGTTATACTACTTTTATTTAATTGTTCAGTAACACTTTTATGTGTTCGGTAACACTATGTAAGTGTTCAGTAACTCTTAAATAAAATAGGAGGCAGAGTGAACTTGGAGAAAGAACAGGAATGAAACAGAAAACACTATCACTTTTGATAGAAATCTTTAAAAGATATGGAATGGCTTAAAAGTTTTTCATTTGTTGAACTTTTTCAAAATACAACTTACTAATTGGTAAGCCGTCTGCTCTACATGTTCAAACTTCAATTCCATATTCATCTGTTTCTGAGGTTCTGACAAATTGTGAGGTAGCAGAAATGCTCATAAATTCCACAAGAACACAAATGCACATGTGTGGCTTGAGTCTGTGATGAGAGCAAGAGTTCCCTCGGGCACACTCATTATTATTTCTTGATTTAAGAAGACAGACTTAGTGTCCTGGACAAGGAAACTAACCCCAGAAGACAAGAGGATAGGCCAAGTTTTCTAAAATCAGGTTATAAAATATGAAATTGGTTTTTTGGGGCCCATGTATTGTAGCATAATAATGTCTGTGCCTTGAATTAAGGCTATGTCACTTGTTCCATGAGGTGCTTGTGTTTTCAAGAGGAGCTTTATGTGCAAAATGAAATAGAGGTGTAACAGAAATGCAGGATTTTCTCAAGATGTGGTGCTTTGAAGAAAAGTGGTTTGTTGTGTGGGCCTGAAAGGAACTGACTTTTGTATATAGAGTAAGGTTCCCTTCAACCACTATGACAGATCTATCTGGTTTTTACTTAGTTTGAAATAACATGTGCTTGAATATAAGTCAAAGTATTTTTCTCAAAATTTCACCATTCACTAAATACAGAATCTCCTTATGTACATATCCTTACAAAGTTTCTTAATTATTTTATTTTGAACAACCAAGCATGCTTAGGGGAAACCTATGCTGAAAAATCCTCAATCAATTCTAGTTTATACTTGAAGAGGCCCCTGTAAAGAATTAATTTCTTACATTTAATGTCCACTTGTCTGTATACACAGATTGAGTATTTATTTCTGGACATATGACCCTTATAATTGCAAAGCTTCCATGTTGTAAATGGGTCTTTTAAAAATATCTTTAGAATAAAATAAGAGCAGGTAGTGGCATTGGAGAGATCACAAATGTAATTACTGCAAAATGAGTGGAGAAAGTGTTTTCTTAATGTTACACAAATAATACTTCTAGACTGGGTTAAAATATCTCAAAGTAGCATAATTCCTGGGTTCCTAATGGGGTGCATATTAAATTAAGACACAGAGGTGACATACTCTAAGAAACTGTTAGGTGATACAAAGTGGTTCTAGTGATGACTAAGACACTGAGTCAGAGGTATGTCAGTACTTTCAGGGTTTGCTCAGCTGCAGAGAGCTACCTTATCCAGGAGTGTACCTTTCTAAGGACAGCCCACATTCAGTGACTGATAAAGTCTGGGTCCAACCTAGAACAACCCTAATGTGTCATGTATAGGCCAGAACACTCCATTGGGGTATGCAAGACTTTGCTGGGCCTGCTTCAAAACAAAACTTTTCTCTTCTCTCAACCCTGTTTCCCATCCCCCTCCACATTCCCATCAAGAAACCCACTGATCACCAAACTCCATCTCAGCATTCACTTCTAGAGTACCCAACCTGCATAAGCAGGTTTGAGGGCAGAGAGAAAAGGGAAATTAAATGCTCTTTTTTAGGCAGACTATGTGCAAGGTATCTATTAGACAGCTAAAGGCAGAAGTTAAGGAAACAATTCTGTATGTGAGCCTAGAGCTCAGGGAAAAGCTCCAAAGTAAAGATACAAATTTGGGAGACAGTAATTTGCAGATGGAATTTAAAGCCATAGGACTTGATGCAAGCCCTGAGGGAGCAAGTATAGAGGAGAAGAGAAAAGTTTTAAGGACTGAGCCATAATATTACAAAGTCAGAAGAGAGAGAACCCAACAGAAGAGACTAAAAATAAGCTGTCAGTGAACAGAAGAAAAACCAGGTGAGTGTGGTATTCTCGAAACCAGTAAAGAAAGAGTTTCATAGAAGTGATCAGAGATGTCAATATGCTGAGACATTGCATAAGATGAGGACAGAGAGGTAAGGTAATTGTTAGATTTGCCCAGACAGTGTCATTGCCAGCTTGACAAGAATAATTGGGTGGAATGGTCTGAATAAAAAGCCTGATTGGAGTGTTGTCAAGAAAGATTGGACATAAAGAAGTGATAAAAAAAGATGAAGAATTCTTCAGTCATGCTAACAGGAAAGAAGAGAAATGGGGTCTGCCTGAGGGAGAAAGAGGAATTAGGGAAAGCATTTTAAGGAGAAAAATAATTTCAGTATGGTTATAATCTAATTGGTGTGACCCTGTAGAGAGTAAATAATAATGATGATGATGATAATAATAATAACAACAATAACACAAAAGGGAAAGATGAAGGTGACAGGAGGCAAGTCCTGGAGTGGGTGAAAAGAAATGGCATCTGTTGCATAGTTGGAAGGACCAGGTATGAGACAGGACACCTCCTCCCTTGAATCAGGAGGAAAAGAAAAGAAATGGGTGAGCTGCAGGCTGGGGTAGCTCTGAGCTGGAAACATGAGGGCATTGTTTTCTGGTTGCTCCCAGATTCTCAATGAAAAAAGCAGCAAGGTAATCATCTGAGAGCAGGAAACATCTTGACTTTCTAACACCAATAAGCATAATTATTTATTCCTTTGTCATCATCCCCACTTTACTCGTCTCTCAATAGTGGACTTTGAAATGCTTCTGACTGGCCACATCTCACTCTCCTTCCCTTTTCCAACAGTTCATGACCTGTGTGTTGGGCCTCCCTGATTCCTTTTGTGTTGTTCATTTTTTAAAATGAGCTCAGTCTCTGGGCAACACAATCTAGTTTACAATCATGCCATTTCTTCACACATGGGTCAGTTTCTTTTCAATTCTTATGGCCCATTGATTTAGCTCCTTATTCCATTTGCTTGGGTGGGTTTTATTCTTAGGCTTTTGTCAGGCTGTATTTGTCACCAACCAATGTGTGCTTTCCCCTGTTCAAAGTTCAAATTCTGCAGAAAAAAAAATATTGGCTCCAAGTGGGAATATTTAGATATTAAAATAACTTGTTCAGCTCTCTAAATATGTTTGTACCACTGGAGGCCATTAATAATCACTTCTATTAGTTTCCCAGGGATCCCGAACTGCTTGAATCCTAAAACATTCTTTAGCAGTAGTACATTTGTCCAATGAGAAGTCTGCAGTCATTTGCCATTGAACACTCATCCTATAAATCTTCTGCACAAAAAAAAGTCCTACTATCACTGTGGGAGATCTCAGAGACCCCCAGTGCCCCTGACATGCCAGAATAGGCCAGGCTCTGGGCCCACATTGCTAGGCTTTGAGTCTGCTTCATCACTCCTCACCAGTAATCTACATTATCTAACCATTCTATTCATCAGTTTCATCATCTCTGACATGGGGAGAGCAATATTCCCCAACTTCATAGAATTTTGTCAATCAACAAGTTAATGTACTTAACTTTTTTTTTGACATATATTCTGGGAAGAGAGAGTTTAGTCAATAGGAAGTGCTAATTTTACATTAAAAGCCCTGAGAAATGTTACAGAGATTAATCTTTAACTTTGTTACTTTTTCATTAAAGTTATTTAGCCATAAAAACATCTTTAACCTAATGAATATTAAAGTGTTTTTCAACAGAATGCAGTCTTGGTATATGTATTAGTTTGCTATGGCTGTAGTAATGAAGTATTACATACTGTTGTCAAAAGAACACATTTATTCTCTATGGTTCTGAAAGCCAGAAGTCTGCACTCTAGGTGTCAGCAGGACTCCCTATGGAGACTCTAGAGGAGGAAGGCCCTGCCTTGCCTCTTCCTGTCCTCTCTAGGTTGCCAGCAATCTAAGGTGTTCTCTGACTTGCAACTGCATAGCTCCAATTTCTGTCTTCACATGGCCTTCTTTCCTGTGTCTCCTCTTGTCTTTATATCCCCCTCTGTCTCTCTTTATGGGAACACAAGTCATTGGGTTTAGGGCTCACTCTAATCCAGTATGAACTCATCTTAACTTGATTACATCTATAGAGACCTTATTTCCAAATAAGGTCATAGTCTCAGGCACCAGGGTTTAGGACTGGAACATATCCTTTCAGGGGTGCAATTTAACCCACAACAGTATATATGAGACAAATAGGTCCAGCCCTACTTTATTTGGTCCAAACCCCACCCACCATTTACTATGATCTAGCTCAGTATCATTCAATGTCTGGCCCAGTGACTGATGCCTTTTGTGAACTGTGTGACCAGGTCTGGGGCATGCTAAGTATAGAAGTGGAGGGTAAGCTTTCAGAAACTTCCAGAGCAATTTGACATGGCCATGACATCCAAGCAGGTATTCAGTGGATTTACCTTGTTATAAAGGAAATAGGCTACTTTGAATGTTGTCCAGCTTATCTAGTAAGTCACATGTGGCCATGGTATTGGTCATACCATGGATAAGAAAATTTTAAAAGCTTTGCTCACTACAGATCATTTGAGATGCACTGACGTGGCTAACAGACTGTGTATGATCACAAATGGAAAAAAAGTTGGCCATCTTCCACTTTTCCCTAGGCATTTTACATAAACCCCAGTCACCATGTCAACCCTTGGGTCCTAAACAAAGAATTATTTTTATTAATGTTAATTAATTGTTCTAGATAATTCAAAGGTTTCTCTTTTTCTTTTAAAGAACACAATCTAAAATAAATTTTTACTAAAACATTCCAGGCAACATAGTATGTTCATTGTTTGCAAACAGCTTTGTGATTCTGTAGATAAGGGCTTCTTTGTTTGAGACACAAACCACACCAATTCAGAGCATTTTAACTGCCTTTGGTGACGTAAGTGAAATATGGAGTTCATCATGTTTCACTGCTATTTTCACCAATGAACACATTTACTGTTGATGATTCTGTGGATTTTCCTGCATTTACAACTTCTGCTTCTGAATATTTGTGCATTATGGCAAAGATATTAACACTTTGAGGAAACGGTCACTTTGGAAAATTGCTTTTTACATCAAAAAATCATACTATTTAACTCATAGTGAATTATTATTCTAAGAATAAATGAACATCAAAATCTAATATTACCTTCCTATTTTAAGAATAGTAGTATATTGGACTAGGTTTGGATAACAATTTTTGTTTGCTTTGTTATTTTATTTTGTAATTGTTTGCCTTGTTAACAAAAATAATGTTTTCACTAAACCTGGGCTACAAATAAGTATATAGATAAAACTGTACAAAATGGTATAAAAGAAATTACTCTTCTACTCCATACCCTTAGTCCCCTAACTGCAACTCTGGAGGCAATGAGTTTGTTAGGAGTCCTTTTAGAAAGAGTCTCTGAACACATATGTGTGTATGTGTGTCCAGGTATTATGTATATCCATAAAACCAAAACAAACCACAGCATACTGTGTCTACCTTCAACCCCTACTGCTAAGAGCTTCGGAGATAGTTTCATGCCATGTGGTGGCACTCTTCTAGGATGACCCCCAGTGAACCCTTCTATTGTGCTGTCCCCCTCCCACATTTAGTAGGGCTGACCTGTACGCCAACAGGATACAGCAGAAATTACGAGGTATGCTTTCCAAAACTAGGTCATAAAAGCATTGTGGTTTGCTCATTGATCTTCTTCAGATCACTCACCCTAGGGGAAGCCAACTGACATATTGGGAGGGCACTCAAGCAGCCCTACAATGAAGCAAGGAGGCCTACAACGAGGCCTCCTGCCAATCACTATATGAGTGAGCCATTTTGCGAAGGGATCTCTCAGTCTCTAGAAAGCCTTCAGATAACTGCAGCCCCAGCCAATCTCTTATCTACACCCTCATGAGAGAACCACCCAGCTAAGCTATTCCCAAATTCCTGACCAACAGATACTGTAAGATAATAAAACATTTGTTTTTTTGAGTCACTAAGTTTGGGGGTAATTTTAGATAACTAATATATACCAGCAGTTGTTATTTTTGTTTGTTATTTGCAGAGGCTGGTAACAAAAAACAGCAATCCTAAAATTCAATGACTTAAATAAAGGATTGTTTTCCTCCCATAAAATAGTTTGGAGATTATGAGGCACAGGCTGGTAAGAAAACTGCTCCACACAGTCTTTCAGGTGCCCAGTTTCCTCTGTCTGTTCTGCTGTCCCCTAGGATACTGTCATTATCTGTAAAACTAAAGCCAGTTGCTATCCTGTCTATATCCCAGTTCACAGAAAAGGGAAAACAATGAAGTCCAAGGCAAGAAAGTTTCTTTTTTTTTATCATTTTTTTTACTGTTGTTCAAGTACAGTCATCTCCATTTTCCCACCATTTTACCCCACCCCTCATAAAAAAATAAAATTAAATGAAAGCTGCACCCATCTCATCTGGGGAGCAGTTAATCATATGGCCACTTGGAGCTGCAAGGAAAGCTGGGAAATTATTTCCCTAATGGACCAATTGTACAGCCAATGAAGAATGGGAAGTAAATTTCAGAGGGCCACCATTCTTTTCCATATTTGTAGTGCTCCTTTGTTTATATTTATATACTTTTATTTAGGTAATCACTGAATGATGGCCATGAGATACGGGGCTCATTAGGCTATTGTAATAAATTACACTGAGAATGAATAATCGGGAAGAAAATTTAGCATCACATTACAGTTGTGAGAAATCTGCACAAAGTAACTGGGGACAGTATGAATACTTGTGGTCTTGGAGGTGAGTGAGAAAATGACCTGCACCTGGGCAGAAACATGAATCCTACTGAGTGCAAAGTATAAAAGTCAAAGCAACATGTGTCACAATTTCTCAAGGAGTATTTTTTCACCTCAAATTTGTTAAGTGTGTACACTACAGAGTCTGCCTACCTAAAAGTATGGTTCTTAAAGTGTGAACCTTGGAAAATACACTCAGCACTGTTTGTTAACTTAGAAATACAAATTCTTGTGCCCCATCCCAAACCTGCATGATCAGAGCCTCAGGGATGGGACCTAGCCAACTGTGGGGAATCTGTTGCTCTCTAAAGTTTGAGAATTATCCATGTAAGACTAGAAGCAGCATATGCCACTTACTACCTCTTGCTATGTTGCGTGTAACTGAACCTCTTTCCTTTAATTGCTCCATCTAGGAAGTGGAAAAATAATAGCATTTATCACTGTTATGATGAGCACTGAAAGAGCTAAAATGTATAGTGATTTTGAAAAGGCCTCTCATATATTCAGCACTCAAAAGTAGTAAATATTATTGTTGCTTTTGTTATTTTTATTTTATAGAATTTTGATTTCACCAGTTTGTGGTCCAAAATGAGGTGCTGACTTTTAATATGCAAGCAAAATGACTCTGAGACACAGTGCTTCCTACTGAGAGGATGTCTTCCTTCCTCCTTGAGGCCATTCTCCCCTACAGTCACTCAAAGGCCCTCAAAATGCCTTCTAATGTCTCATAGTCAATGACCCAGCAGCAACCAAACAGACTGACTGAACACTTTATGCGTGGAAATGAATAAATAACAAGTCTACATGTGTATTGACCACTTGTCCAACCAATATGGCCAAACATTCTGAAAGGTTTTTTCACTCTGAGCTCTCACTTTTATTAAGCAATATATTGGGTGCTGGAGAATCAGGAACAATACCAAGAATTCCCAATACTGGCATGGGTCCACCTAGGAGACCTGGAAACTGGGTGATATAAGGGACAGGAATACTCTGATGCTCTGTAAAATGCCACATATGTAACCCTTTCCTAGCATGGACACATGGACACATGGACTGTTCCCATCAGGGCTTCCTCCTAAGAGGATGACCTCAGGTGCAATGAACAGAGGAGGGGGACAGCAATCCTTCCTTTACCAAAGCACTGTCTACAGTGAAGCAATGGTCCTCCTTGCTTTGACAGTGGGCTAGAAGTCTGCAGACCCTCCTGAGCTGCATGAGAGTATGAATATCTGCTTTCGAAATTATTGCCTGGATTTGAATAATGAGTTCTCTTTACCCCCAGTTGGTATCAGGTCTATAGCTACTGCTTTAAAACGTTGAGTTTTTTATAGGTAGTAAAATCTCTGACATTTCTCTTAGCACTATTTTTTCTAATATATATCCTCAGGAAAGAAAAACAAAACAGAAATAAACAATAGCACTATATCACACTAAAAAGTTTTTGCACAGCAAAGGAAACCATCAACAAAACAAAACAACAAAACCTACTGAACAGAAATGACATTAATGACACTTTCAATGAGGGGTTAATATCCAAAAATCTATAAAGAACTTATACAACACAACAACAACAAAAACAAAACAATCCAATTAAAAATTGGGCAGAGGACCTGAATAGACAATTCTCCAAAAAGAATATACAGATACAATAGACATATGAAAAAACACTGAAAGCCACTAGTCATCAAAGAAATGCAAATTAAAACCACAATAAGATATCACCTTCTACCTGTCAGAATGGCCATCATCAATAAATGCACAAGTGCTGACAAGGATGTGGAGAAAAGGAAACATTCATGCACTGTTGGGGGAATGCAAATTAACACAGCCACGGTGGAAAACAGTATGGAGGTTCCTCAAAAAATTAAATATGGAACTGCCTTATGACCCAGTGATGCTACTTCTGGGTATATTTCCAAAGAAACCTGAAACACTAATTCAAAGGAATATTCATTGCAGTATTATTTACAATAGCCAGTATATGGAAGCAACCCAAGTGCCAATCAATAGAGAAATGGATAAAAAAAAAAAGTGGTGGTACATATATACAAGAGAATAACACTCAGCCATAAAAAGGAATGAAATCTTACCATTTAATACAGCATGGATGGACCTAGAGGGTATTACGCTCAGTGAAATAAGTGAGTCAGAAAAACACAAGTACCATGTGATTTCACTTATGTATGGAATGTAAAGATGGCTTAGGGGGAGAATGGTAGGGCGAAAATGGAGACAACTGTACTTGAACAACAATAAAAATGTGAAAAAATTAAAAATAAATAAAAATAAAAAGAGCAAAATAACAAACAAACAAAATAGAAACAGACTCATAGATACATAGAACAGACTGCCAGAAGGGAGGGGTTAAAGGGGTTGGGTGAAAAAGGTGAAGGGATAGAGAAGGGCAGATTGGTAGTCACAAAGTAGTCACCACGATATAAAGTACAGTATAGGGAGTATAGTCAATAATATTGTAATAACTATATATAGTTCAAGGAGGGTAGTGGAAATACTGGGGGGAGACAATCTGTAAAGTATGTGATTGGCTTAACACTGTGCTGTACACCTGAAAGTGATACAAAGTAATATTGAATATAATCTGTAATTTAAAAAATAAAATTTAAAAAAGGAACAATTTTTTTTCAGGTTTATAGATTGATCACAATGCCAGTTGTTAAGTTATTTTTCTTTTTTAATTGAGATATAAATTGTATTAATCTTAGGTGAACATCAAAATGCCTTTATATAAATGATTACCATAATAAGTGTAATTACCCCCATCACTACACAAAGTTACAATTGTTTTCCTTTTTCTTTTTAAAAATGCAATACTATAGTCACCATGCTGTATTTTACATCCCCAGGGCTTATGTTGTAACTAGAAGTTCATACCTTTTGACCATAAAGTCTCTTTCTACCTTAGTGTTAGGGAGCAATGTAACCAGGAAGAGGTAAGAATTATCTTGAGCACATGACACCCACTTAATAAGTGAGAAAAATAGAGCAGAATGCACACAAGCACAGCTAGTATCCTAAGAGGAGTCAGGTGCACAAATTCCTATTCCAAAATAACCTGAATGGCAGGGGTTATGGCTCCAGCACGAGCTTTATCAAGGGACTGCATCATGTTATAAAATTGTGGGAATAAGTTGTTTATCTCTTCAATATCTATCTCCACTCCACCCACAAAAAATTCAGGTTCCTCATTTTTCTTTGGGGAATTCATCCCTCAGCCCTTTCAGCTATGTATTTCAGGTGGGGTTCTCTTTAAGCCTCTATTTCCAGTCAGAGTCTCTAATTGGCCTAAATCACATTGGATCAATAATGAGCACCTAACCAGATGAGAGCCAATAACATACAGGAAACTTGTTAGAAATGAAGACTGCACTCTAGACTTCTTGTGTCAGAACTCTGTGCACAGGCCCAATGATCCACACTTTTATACGGCTTCTGCATGATTTGGATGCACACTAAAGTTTAAGGAGCACTGTTCTTGATGATATAGTAAGAGGTTAGAAAATGAGGTATTATAACTCAAGTACTATTATTCTAGAGTTTTTAGTACCACAGGCCAATCTATACCTTTCTTAGTAAAGATGGCCTGAATTTGGATTTTATATTTCTCATCCCAGCTTTAATCTTTGTTCTGATAGTTGCAAAATCAGATGAGTTGGCTTAATTAGAATCCTTCCTTACATATCCAAAACATATTGACCTTTATGATGAATCTGTCTCTTGAGACATTTCTGTGAAGGACAAAGAGACTAAACAAGGACATTTTGTATGCAAACTCCTTATTATAGGGATGAGAAAACCCAAGAGCTGTCCCTTAAACCTCCCTAGCCAGCTAAAATCCTTCTGATCCAGTTCTTTCCACTATACTTAGCCACTTATGTGTACTCAGACTCACAAGTGGCTAAGATAGAATTATGACACTGTTTCAAGGAGCATTCAAGCTTTTGTGTCTCAATTTCATCATCTGTGAGATGGTGAAAATGATTCTAGTTTCTTTAGATGGCTCGTATGAGGATTCAGTGAGAATTATTATGGAAAGGACCAAGCACTTAGTAAATACTCACTAAAGAGTGTCCATTAAGAATCATTGCTGTACCCTTGGAGGTCCCAGCCAACATGGAGGCATAGGTAGACATACTGTGTCTCCTCGCACAACCAAAAGAAGGACAACAACAATTTAAAAACAAAAAACAACCAGAACTAACAGAAACTCGAACCACATGGAAGTCCAACAACCAAGGAGAAAACAAAGAAACATTCATCCAGACCAGTAGGAGGGGCAGAGATGGGCAGACAGGGTGGACTGGAATCACAGCAACCAGACCAGACCCAGAGACGTGGCAGATTGTGGGACAAACGGGGCAGGCAGTGCAACTGCTAGCAGACCCCTCCGTCCCACATTCACACATAGATAAACTGGGAGAAATGATGGGGAAGCGAAACAGACTGCGCAAGCCAGGGCTCCACCTCAGGGAAATAAAGCCTCAAACCTCTCAAACCCCAGAGTTGCTCCCTCTCGCCCCCCCCCCCATACAGCATCACAGTGCAGTGACCAGCATTACCCCGCCCTGGTGAACACCTAAGGCTCCTCCCTTTTACACAACAGGCACACCAAAACAAACAAACAAAAAAATGGCCCAAATGAAAGAACAGATCAAAGCTCCAGAAATAATACAGCTAAGCAGCAAAGAGATAGCCAACCTATCAGATGCACAGTTCAAAACACTGGTAATTAGAATGCTCACAGAATTGGTTGAATTTGGTCGAAAATTATGAAAAAATGAAGGCTATGCCAAGAGAAAAAAAGGAAAATGTACAGGGAACCAATAGTGATGGGAAGGAAACTGGGACTCAAGTCAACGGTGTGGACCAGAAGGAAGAAGGAAACATCCAACCAGAAAAGAATGAAGAAACAAGAATTCAAAAAAATGAGGAGAGGCTTAGGAACCTCCAGGACATCTTGAAACGTTCTAACATCTGAATTATAGGGGTGCAAGAAGGAGAAGAGGAAGAACAAAAAATTGAAAACTTATTTGAACAAATAATGAAGGAGAACTTCCCTCATCTGGCAAAGGAAATAGACTTCCAGTAAGTCCAGGAAGCTCAGAGAATCCCAAAGAAGCAAGGCCAAAGGAGGAACACACCAAGGTACATCATAATTACATTAGCCATGATGAAACATAAGGAGAGAATCTTAGAAGCAGCAAGAGAAAAGGACACAGTTACCTACAAAGGAGTTCCCATAAGACTATCAGCTGATTTCTCCAAAGAGACCTTATAGGCAAGAAAGGGCTGGCAAGAAGTATTCCAAATCATGAAAGGCAAGGACCTACAACCAAGATTACTGTATCCAGCAAAGCTATCATTTAGAATGGAAGGGAAGATAAAGTGCTTCTCAGATAAGGTCAAGTTAAAGGAGTTCATCATCACCAAGCCTTTATTATATGAAATGTTAAAGGGATTTATCTAACAAAAAGAAGATAAAAAATAGGAACAGTAAAAATGACAGCAAACTCACAATTATTAACAACCACACCTAAAACACAAACAAAAGCAAACTAAGCAAACAACTAGAACAGGAACAGAACCACAAAAATGGAGATCACATGAAGGGTTATCAATAGGGGAGTGGGAAGGGGAGAGAGGAGAGAAAGGTATAGAGAATAAGTAGCATAAATGGTAGGTAGAAAAAAGACAGGGGGGAGGATAAGAATAGTATAGGAAATGTAGAAGCCAAAGAACTCAAAAGTATGACCCACGGACATGAACTATGGGGGGCGGAATGTGGGAGGGAGGGGGTGGGTGGGATGTAGTGGAGTGAAGGGGGAGAAATGGGACAACTGTAATAGCATAATCAATAAATATATTTTTTAAAAAAGAATGATTGTTAAATCCATCATTGCTACTGCACTGGCTATAGGAGCAGCTATATGCAGTAGCTGCATGTGTAGTGGGTTGCATGAGCCAGGGAGTGATCTAGGAGAAGCGCCATCACATTTGCACAGTGAGTTATCCACCCACTAATTTCTAGGAACACCCTGAATTCTCTCAGCCAGTCACCCTAACTAAAACAGCTCCAATGAGCATTGCAGTGTAACCTCTCATTTCATCTTCATATCAGAACATGTGTTCTTCTCCTTTAAGACCTTCTTTCTTCTTTTTTAAAATTTTTATTGTTATTCAATTAGTTGTCTGAATTTTCTCCCCACCCCTCCACCCCACTCCAGCCAAACCCACCTCCGTCCCCCACCTTCTTCCTCCCCCTTGATTTTGTGCATGTGTTCTTCATGTGTTTTTAGTAGTTCCTGAAAACCCCTCTCCCCCTTCTCCCCTTCCCACACCCGTCTGGCTATTGTTAGATTGTTCTTAACTTCAATGTCTCTGGTTACATTTTGTTTACTTTTTTCTTTTGTTGATTATGTTCCAGTTAAAGGTGAGATCATAGACCTTCTTTCTTCTTAAGGTAGTGAGGCTCCTGCTGATTAGAAGTTGTTAAAATACCGTCAAAACAATTCAAACATTAGGTCATTCTTGCTGAAGAACCAGTCTGTGTAAATCAGTGGGTGTCCCACTCATTTCTACTGGTATTTAATTCATGGTTGTTCCAGGCTGAGGAAGCTAGTTTATTAGGGATTTTGACTTCCTGTCTTCTCTGGGCCATCCAGATGGGGTGCTGCTCTGGAAGGGGGGGTGAGGCACAAAAAGCCCAGTAATATTTTATAATTTCATTTATCTTGCCTGGCCCTAAATAATTTAACTGGCCTTTCAGCATAGCCAGTGACACATAAGAGGTATTTTCATGATATATCTTGGAGCAGAAGCTTGTAGCCAAATGAATAAAATGGTCTGTTTAATAACTATCTGGATTTGAATCCCAGTTCTGCCACTCAATATATGCATCACTTTGAGCAAGATATTTAGCCACTTAGTGCCTCAGTTTATCCATCTTTGAAATGAAGATTGATAGGGTCAGGCCAGTTTCCCAGCCTGCCTGACTGCTCATGACTCAGTTATCCCAACTGGCTTGATAGCCTGTGGCTTAATTGAAACTCTCTCCCACTGCACACAATAGACATCTGGTGCCAGCCACCATGGCCAGTGGTCAGACTGACCCTCCTGTACCTGAGAACAGTCCAGCCCTTTAACTAACGCATTGTCCCAGCTCACATCCTGAAACCCTGAGGCACCCGCCCAGAAGAATAAGAGACTAGTCACTTCCCTATCCCCTTGCAAACCCCATGCTTTTTCTTTTAAAAAACCCATTCCTGCCTCCCTCCACCCCAGGGCTGCAGTCAATCCTGACTCAGCCCACCTATAACCACAGCATCAAGTAAAGGCACTTTGATTAGATCATCCGGTTCCTCCTGCCTCTGTTTCTCTCTCACATTTCTAACAGGGATTATGGAACCTATTCATGGATTAATAATTAAATAAGTTAACTTCGTTGTGTGTGTGTGCATGCATGAGCCAAATCTGTAGAGGTGGGACAGTTATTAAAAGCTTTCCAAAGTTGGGGATATGTAACTGGGTTTTGAAGGATAAATACAAGTTTGCTAGACAACAGAGAAAATGGCATTCCTGATAGGCGAAAGAGCTTGTAAAAAAGGTGAAGAGTTGGAGCTCCAGTGGCGCAATTGGTTAGCGTGTGATACTTATAAAAAAGTAAAGACTGAAGAAAAGAACAAATATTTCTTTCTTTTTTCTTTTTTTATTGTTATTCAATTACAATTGTCTGCATTTTCTCCCCATCCCTCCACCGCACCCCAGCCAAGCCTACCTCCCTCCCCCTTTATTTTGTCCATGTGTCCTTTATAGTAGTTCCTGACATACTCTGTTTTCTCTTCAGAATGCACAAATCTTTCGCTTTTTTATACTAGTTCCTGTAAACCCCTCTCCCCACTGTCCCCTCCCCACTCCCCTCTGGCTATTGTTAAATTGTTCTTAACTTCAATGTTTCTAACGGCTGAAATTAGGATGCCTGAGTGCCTGTGGCTCTCCCTTAGCACTTACATACTATATGGAGCCCTTATTATCAGTGCACTGACCCACTACTTTATTATAATCCATTCATATCAGTGTCCTTCCCACCAGACTTGAGAGCAGGTACCACGGCGATCTTTTTTCTTTCTTTCTTTTTTTTAACTCAAGAACAGACCAGGAAAAAGCATGTTTAAATTAAGTCTCATCCTAATAGAAGGAGACATGAGGTTAAAAAGAGTTATCTTTGTCAGTGATCATCACCATTTCAAGTGTTTTCATTTTTATTTTTAAGGTAGTAATGTTTATATTTTTTAAAAATTTTATTCCCATCCCCCATCTTGCTCCCATTTGGCAATCATCAGCTTATTCTTTATACCTATGGGTCTGTTTCTCTTGGTTTATTCATTTATATTTTTTTAAGATTCCATATATAAGTGAAATCATGTGGTAGTTTTCTATCTCTGTCTGACTTACTGCACTTAGCATAATATCTTCTATATCAATCCATGCTGTCACACATGGCAAGATTTCATTTTTTTTATTGCTGAGTAATATTCCATTGTGTATATGTACCACATCTTCTTTATCCATTCATCTATTGATGGACATCTAGATTGCTTCCATATTTTCACTATTAATAGTAATGCTGCAACAAATGTAGGGGTGTGTAATAAGTTAATGTTTATAAATGAGTTATAAACAAGTTGTTTATAAAACCATCAATAAGTAAAAATGAATAATAACAATAAATATGTGCCTTTTACTAAGAATTTCTTTGTGCCAGACTTTACGCTGAGCACTTTACAGTTAATAGCTAAAATTCTTCCAACCATAAATCAGCAAAGTAGTGTGATAGTAAAAATAAATGATAATGATAGTATTATTAATAAAAATGGCACGATGATAATAATACATGCACTAGGCACTATAGTACTATGTCTAATCTTACAAAAGCTAATTAGCGAGGTTCTATTACAACCTCCATTCAGCAGATGGGGAAACTGAGATGCAGAAAGGGTAAATATCTTGCCCAAAGCCACACAATGATTAAGTGGCAGAGTTGGAATTCAAATTCTATTCTCCCTGATTCCACATCCCAAGCTCCCAATTGCACACCAACTCAAAACCATATGAATATTGCCTCATAAAATGAAGATATCAATGTTTGAATTTTTTTGAAGCATGGGATGGATCAAAAATGTCAACACCATTTTTTTCTTCAGGAAAAATAATACCAAACAGGGGATGCCCAAGTGGAATGAAGAAGGATAAAAGCTCTCAGTTGGCTGTCTTGTGGCCAGTCTTGTGTGCTCCATGAAAATGAGGGACTGTTTCCACAGTGAAAAATTATTCCATTAGTAATAAGTTTTAAAAACTATAGAGTCAGCACCTTCTAGAAGATAGACAGTTGGGTAATGATTTTTTTTAAAGTAGAAAATTTAATAGCCCTCAATTATGTGACAAGTGAGTTACATTTAAAGGTATCCTGCATATGAACTGAGGAATGTGAGCAATTGTAACTGGTCTGCATATTAATCTCTCCTCAAACCTATTGGAGAGGTAAAGAAGCCATAGAGGAGAAGTATGCAAGCTGACGTAAACCTAGTCAGTCCACATGTAAGCAGTGTGACTAATGACCAGAGACAGACGGGACAGTGGGTTCACAGCCATCACTAATCCATCACTTGCTATATGCTGCTTCTGTGGTCAGTCCTTCCCAACACTGTTCCAGGTCCTTACAAAAGTGTTTTGGCTAGAACCCTATTAACTCCATTTTACAAATCTGGAAACTGAAACCAAAAGATAGTAAACAACTTTTCCAAGTGATGACTGCCTGATGAGGGGCCAAACTCGAATTCCTACTGAGGTCTGTGCACTTGCAAGCCAGAGAGACTTCCACTAGACATGTTTCCTTTCTAACAGAAAAGCAAAAAGGAAATTCTAGGGTTTGAAGGCTCAGTTATAAGGGAAATGACTTTTTATTTTCTTTGCACAATGACACATTTAGGTAGAGGTATAACTTTTCTTAGAAGAAGAAACAAATTGAAGCCTTGCTGTAATGGGACTACTGGTGAAAAGACAGACTAATGACAAAGTTTGGGCAAATCTTTTCTGGGTACCAAGTTCAAGAGATAAATTTGTGTATTTACCTTTATATATTGGTGTTTTATGCCAACCTGGTGTAGAGTTTGTGCTCCATACATATTCACTCAGTTGGTTTGAATCTTATTTTCCTAGTTTCCAAACTCCATAGGTGGAAGCAAAGACATTTTAAATTCTGTGAACTCTGGGAGAATGTCTGGCATTTCTTTGGTATTCACCATTGCCCTCCAAAACACAATGGTGAGCATGTATCAGCTGAAATCAATAAATTAATACAGACACCACAGGAAATTCTCTTACAGTAAGCTTGAAATTCAATATCTGATTTTGGGAGGTCACAAAGGACTGACTTATATATTGACACCAACTGAGACCAAAATAGTGGCTGTATTCCTGGAAATTTTTATTAAGTATGATTGAGAGAAAAAAGGCTACCATAAATTCAAATTTTAAAATTAAGACACTGTACATTTTTGACAGTGGGGTATTAAAATCCCCTACTATAATTATATTCCTGTCAATATCTTTCTTGAAGTCTTCCAAGATTTTCCTTATATATTTGGGTGCTCCTGTGTTGGGTTCATATATATTTACAATGTTTATGTCTTCTTTATGGGTTCTTCCTTTGAGGATTATGAAGTGACATTCTGGGTTTCTTTTTATGGCCCTCGTTTTGAAGTCTATTTTGTCTGAAATGCGTATTGCTACACCAGCTTTTTTTTTCCTGTCCATTTGTTTGGAATAATTATTTCAAACTCTTCACTTTCAGTCTGTGTAGGTCTTTTGTTCTGAGGTGAGTCTCTTGTATATAGCATATGTGGGGGTGCTGATGAGAGCTTTGCTGGATAGAGTACTCTCAGTTGCAGGCCTTTGAATTTCATTACTTGGAATATTCCTTGCCATTCCCTGCTGGCTTACAGCATTTCCATCGAGAAGTCAGCTGCTAACCTTATTGGGGCTCCCTTGTATGTTACTTCCTATTTCTCCCTTGCTGCCTTTAAGATTTTCTCTTTGTCTTAGAATTTTGCCATTTTAACTATGATGTGTCTTGAAGTGGAACTCTTTGGGTTCCTCTTGATGGGGACTCTCTGTGTTTCCTGGATTTGTATAACTTTTTCTCTCATCAAATCAAGGAAGTTTTCCATTGTTACTTTTTCAAACAGGTTTTCTATCCCTTGCTCTTCTTCTTCTCCTCCTGGTATACCAATTATATGGATATTATTACATTTCATGTTGTCCTGCAGTTTCCATAACACCTCTTCATTCTTTCTAAGTCTTTTTTCCTTTTCTTGCTCTTTCTGGGAGTTTTTTTCTACCTTGTCCTCCAGCTCACTGATTCGATCCTCTGCTTCATCGAGCCTGCTCTAGATGTGGAAAGAGAATTTGATAAGGTACAGAACCCATTTATGATAAAAACACTCAGCAAAGTGAGAATAGAGGGAACATTCCTCAACATAATAAAGGCCATATATGAGATACCTACAGCCAACCTCATACTCAATGGACAAAAACTTAGAGCTTTCCCAATAAGATCAGGAACAAGACAAGGATGTCCGCTTTCACCACTCCTATTCAACATACTATTGGAAGTCCTAACCATAGCAATCAGACAAGAAAAAGAAATAAGAGGCATCCAAATTGGAAAGGAGGAAGCCAAACTGTCATTGTTTGCAGAAGACATGATAGTGTACAAAGAAAACTCTATAGATTTCAAAAAAAAAAAAAAAAGCATTGGACCTAATAAGTGAATTTGGAAAAACAGTGGGATACAAAGTTAATATTCAGAAATCGAAGGCATTTTTGTACACCCACAATGAAATATCAGAAGTCGGGGGGGGGGATCCCATTTGCTATAGCAGCAATAAAAATTAAATACCTAGGAATAAACATAACAAAGGAGGTAAATGACCTGTACTTGAAAAACTACACAACACTGAAGAAAGAAATTAAGGAAGACAAAAACAAATAGAAACATATACTGTGTTCATGGATCAAAGAATTAACATCATCAAAATGTCCATACTACCCAAAGCAGTTTGTAGATTCAACAAAATCCTTATTAAAGTGCCAATCGCATATTTCACAGATATAGAACAAGCATTTCAAAAATTTATATGGAAATATAAATGACCCTGAATAGCCTCAGCAATTTTGAGAAAGAAGAACAAAGTAAGAGGGATCACAATACCTGATATCAAACTGTATTACAAGGCCACTGTAATCAAAACAGCCTGGTACTAGCATAAGAATAGACACATAGACCAATGGAACAGATTAGAGAGCCCAGAAATAAACTCAAGTCTATACGGTCAATTAATATTTGACAAAAGAGGCAGGAGCATAAAATGGAGCAAAAATAGCCTGTTTAACAATTGTTGTTGGGAGATCTGGACAGCTAGATTCAAAAAAATGAAACTTGATCACTAACTTACACCATACACAAAAATAAATTCAAGATGGCTAAAAGACTTAAATATAAGTTGTGATACCATAAAAGTCCTAGAGGAGAACATAGGCAGCAATATCTTCCATGCAGCAATATTTTCACTAATATGTCCCCTACATCAAGGGACATAAAAGAAAGAATTAACAAATGGGATCTCATAAGAAAAAACTTCTCTGCACAGCTAAGGAAAACATCATTAAAATGATAAGAGAATCAACTGTATGGGAAAATGTATTTGCCAATGGTATCTCAGACAAGGGCTTGACCTCCAAAATATGTAAAGAACTCACATGACTCCACTCCAGGAAGACAAACAACCCAATTAAAAAATGGGCAAAGGACCTGAACAGACACTTCTCTAAAGAGAACATATAGAGGCCCCGAGACATATAAAAAGATGCTCAGCACCACTAGCCATCAGGGAGATGAAAATTAAAACCACAATGAGATATCACTTCATACTGGTGAGAATGGCCATCATAAACAATTCAACAAGCAAGGGTTGGAGAGTATGTTTAGAAAAAGGAACCCTAGTGCACTATTTGGAATGAAGCTGGTGCAGCCATTGTGGAAAACAGTATGGAATTTCCTCAGAAAACTAAAATTGGAACTACCTGTTGACCTGGCAATTTCACTGCTAGGATTATAACCTGAGAATCCTGAAACACCAATCCATAAGAACCTATGCACCCCAATGTTCATAGCAGCACAACTTACAATAGCCAAGTACTGCAAGCAACCTAAGTGCCCATCAGTAAATGAATTGATCAAAAAACTATAGTACATTTACACAATGGAATACTATGCAGCAGAAATAAAGAAGGAGCTCCTGCCCTTTGCAACAGCATGGATGGAACTGGAGAGCATTATGCTAAGTGAAAGAAGCCAGGCAGTGAGGGACAAATAACATATGGTCTCACTTTTAAGTGGAACCTAATCAACAAAACAAACAAGCAAGCAAAATAGAACCAGAGACATTGAAATTAAGAACAAATTGACAGTAACTGGGAGGGGGGGTGTGGGAGGAGATAATGGGGGGAAGAGAGGGAAGGGTTTTCAGGAACAACTATAAAGGACACAACCAAGGACAAAACCCATGGGCAAAACCAAGGGCAGGTGGGAATAGGGGCAGGAGGTGGGGTGGCTGGGGGGTGAGTAATGGGGGTAAATGCACACAACTGTACTTGAGCAACAATAATTAATTAGTTAATTAATTAATTAATTAAAGTTCTGCTTACTACAAATCTATATACAGAAAGAAGAAATAATGGAAGCCCCAAAACAATGGTTGAACTCTACCACCTTGTATGAATGTAAAAATTATAATAATTGTTATAGTCACTGTTATGTGGAATTAACTTAGTAGCTTGATCAAGTGGCCAGAAGCTTCTTTAAGAGAATTATCTTTTGAGGGGAGAGTAAAAGTGTAGTTTTCATTTGTTTTTCTAGAACTGCTTTTTCATAGTCACAAGATTCTAGTATATAGAGGAGTTTGGGTCAAGGATGTTCTCACCAATCACAGATAGGCTACAGATTCTTTTAGCAGGAGAACAGGGCCATGGTAAGTACAACAATGGTTCCCCAAATATAATCATGTCCAAATCCCCCAAAACTGTTACTTTTACATGGCAAAGAGATCTTGCAAATAGGATTAAATTAAAGGTCTTTGGATGGAAATGTCTTCCTGGGTCATCCATGTTGGCTCAGTGTAATCACAAGGATCCTTTAAGATGGAAGCAGGAATTTAGAGACAGAAGAGAGGTGATGATAAAGTAGAGGTCAGAGTGATAAGACTGCTGACTTGGAAGGTGGGAGAGGCCACAGGCCAAGGAATGCAGGCAGCTATAAAAGCTGAGAAGGACAAGGGACAGATTCTCCCCTGGAGCCTCCAGAAGGGATATAGTGAGACTTCTGACCTCCAGAAGTATAACATAATGCTCTTGTCTTGTTTAAGTCGCCTAGTTTGTGGTAATTTATTTTATTACAGAAGTCATAGGAAAGTAATACAAGGATTAAGCTCCTTGTCAGCAACCTCTGCTAAAGGGAGGTGCATTTCCTGTTGTGAGCTTAAGAAAATATTCTACATGCCTGGAAGCCCAAGTATCATCTTTGGCTACTTATGATTTACCTTAGGGTTTCTAAACTTCAACACCATTTTCATTTTGGAGAGATAATTCCTTGTTGGGAGGGAGTTATTTTATGCATTGTAGGATGATTAGCAGCATCCCAACAGATGCCAATAGTAATTCTTACCTTTGGTCCTAACCATCAATAATGTCTCTAAACATGGCCAAATGTCCCCTGAGGGGGAGAAAAGATGGTAAAATTGCCCTCAGGCTGAGAACCACTGCACTAGCTTGATTATTTTCTTCTTGACTATAAAATTTCTGGTGACAGTGAACAAGCCATCTTTCTCCCATAAATTCATAAACTCATAAATCCGCCAAACCCTGAAACACAAAAAAAATATGCATTAGTCAGAGTCCTTTTGCTACACAGTTATAGGGCCAAAAATCCTTGCCTCAAGACTAGATGGAAACACCTCATGGTTTACACCAAGAGATCAGACAGGATTTAGTTCTGGCTGAAACCAAGCTGATAACCCAAAGCAAGATATTAATCCACTCAGCCTAGCTAGCTCATACCTTAAGCCAGTTACTCTCAGTAGATGGCAAATAAAGTGATTTAGCAAACTGAGTAAGAGGGCTTTCTTCCCCCCTCCCCTTTACTTGGACAAGTTAATTGGCAATCCAACTCACAACAATTTCTAGTTTAAATATCCCAAGATGTGTTGAGATGAAATGTGCTAAAGCCTGAGTAAAGGAGAGGATGAGCTCTGTACCTCTTCTGGCTCCAGGATGTGGGTGTTTTTGGACATGGAAGCAAAAACAACCACTACAAAGCCAATTCTTCCTGCTCTGGGTCAAAATGCCTGTCAAAGGATGCCTGAATTCACATGAGAGAGAAAGACAGAGGATAGGATGGAAAGGTAGGACAATGTTATAAATTGATTATTAGTGTCCTTTCAAAATCTATGTTGAAACCTTAACTCCAATTGCAGTGTATTTGGAGATGAGGTCTTTGGAAGGTAACTAAGTTTAGATGAGGTCATGAAAGTAAAATCCCCCTGATGGGATTAGTGTCCTTATAAAAAGAACAAACTAGAGCTGGCTTACTTCCTCTCTTCATCATGTAAGGACATAGCAAGAAAGTGACTGTAAGCCAGGAACAGAACCCTCACCAAGAACCCAGCCATTGTGGCACCCTGATCATACACTTCCAACCTCCAAAACTCTGAGAAATCAATGTGTTTTGTTTAAACCACCAAGTCTATGGTATTTTTATAGCAGGCTGAGCAGACTAAAATAGATGAGCAACCAAACCACAAAAATTTTATCAAGAGATATAAAGACATCAAAATATTTTCTAAGTCTCTGGGAGTAATAATCAACAACACCACCAAATATGGGATTTCTGCTTATTAAGTTATTTGATTCTGCATGAAAATAATGAGTTAGGTTGAAAACAAGAGCTCAATTCTCACTGGCTGTGTGATTGTGGACCGGTCTCTTTGTTACTTTACTTTTGTGTTTCCATATTAAAGTGGAAATAATAACACCTGCCTTGATGGAGCATCATAAGAAGAGAATAAAATCACATATATGAAAGTGCTAGGTATGTGGTCAGCACTCAACAAAGCTAAGAAGGCTCCCCTCACTCTCTAGAAAGATGGTGGCAAGGTAGATGGGAGCTGATCCCAGTTCTCCCTGTGCCCAGCTGGAACACCTAGCTGATCTTCTGAGGAATGGAGTGAACAGCCAACAGAATCCCAGCTTATATGAAGTTTGGAGGCCAATTGTAGAGGACATTGAAAAAACAGACAGTGAGGAGATTGTGCAGGGACAGTAAGGTCCCTTGTATCTGTGCAGGGACCTAGGCTGCTGTGGCCCCCGGCCCGGCATCTGCCACAGGATATGGGGAGGAGTTAGATCATCAGCTCTCTCCCCTTGCAGAGCAGGGAGAGCAGCCCACAACCAGGAGGGACCTGGATCCTGGAAGTCACTGGGGGGAATAGAGATGAAGTGGGAGACACACAGAGGCAGTATACCTCCCCTGGGAGTGTTGACACTGGCTAGGTCATTACCAGAGATTTTGGGGTGCTGGGCGACACCTGGAGAAGGGAGAGGAGTTGGGTTGTGTCAGATCCTGACCCAGATAGTCTCCAGACTGCTTAAAAAGTTGGGCTGTGTGAAAAGCCGTGCATGTTAAGAACGGTGAGCAGCTGCTTCATAAGGAACTTGCAAACAGTGGCTGGCTCGCCCTGAGGGTGATCTGAGCTGTGCACCCAAGATTGACGCACACTTCATGCCCAGAGATTGGGTGGATGATTTGAGCCACGCACCCGAGCTTGACTTATGAAGTGCACTCAGAGATTGAGTGGCGCCATGTGCCCAGAAGCTGACTGGCTCTGCTTGCCCAGCGGTGGTCTCCAGCCATAGTGAGCTGCAAAAGAGCAAGGAGGAGGTGCACCGCATAGGCCTTGGCACAACAGGTGAATTAAAGGCACAAATGGACAGTGGGGGCCTGGCAGTTCATGGAGGACCTTGGACGGAGGCCAGAAAACTATGAATATTGAGGCCCAGACCTGGGCCCCATCCACGTAAAATCATAGGAAGGGAGAAAAGCGAAGCCCAACCCCCCTCTTCCTGTGGCATCCAGGAAGGCCAGCAGAACTCACTCAATGGGTTTAGTCAGCAGGAGGCTTTTCTTTTTCTTTCCTCTCTCTTCTTTCTCCTTTTTTTTTCTTCCCTCAACTGAGACAATAAGACATGGAGTTAGAAAGGTGCAGAGCCAAATCCAAAGGGGGATCACAAGGCTAACCCCCAAACTTGAGAAACTGAGACAAATGTCACTTTGCTATCCCATAGAAGTGGCATTTTATTGTTTACTTACATTATTTTTATTTTACCACTTCTATTTGATTACTATTTTTAAAATTTTTCTTCCTTATGTTTAGTTTTTTTTTTCTTTTATTTCTCTGTTGAATTTCATTGTTTCACTGGTTTTCCTTATTCTCTCTTTATTGTATTTTAATTTTCCTCCTTTCACTTAACTCATGTTCTCATAACACACTTCTCTTGATTGTGTAATTTCTACTCTGGCTATCTAAATCATATATTTCTTGTCATATTATTGTTGTTCCAGTACTATTGTAAATAATTGTTGTTCCATACAATTGTACATACACAGCAACCCTCCCAGATCTCAGGCCACTTCACTTTATTCCTGAGCATTATTATTGTGGTGGTTAACTCTATTCTCTCGCACACTAGGCCTACTTTCTATCCTGTACTCTCACTATATCTCATCACATAACCTTGCACAAGCACTCTGTTTTCTGGATTCAGCTCACAATCCTCCTCCCCTCCAACAAGAGTCTTATCTTTCCTTCACCTTTTATAAAAAGTTGATAGTTGGGTGAAATATCACAGTTAATGCTATACTTATCCAAAGAATCTCCTATCTCTTCTCTACTTGCTGGTACTTTAAAATCAATAGAATACTCTCCCCCTGTCGTAATCTGTGTTGCCGAACCCCTGCCATTGATCACATACAAGAAGAGGTGGGAGCTGTCAACATCAGCATACCCCATGAAGGAGAAAAACCAACAACAAAGGAACCACCAACAGATAAAAACCCACGTGCAACAAGAGAGCCAGCACAAATAGAAGAAAGGAGATACCTAGCGCATCTAAACAAGGAGGTCAAAGAGACCACAACATTGAACCCTGTAGAATGCCTACCATAGAAGTTCACCCTACAAAGACAGCTAGCAAAGCAAAACATCAGGAACCACAGACACAAGCAAAAACAGTCACCTAAAATAGGGAGACAACAAAAGAACATGTAATCAAAAAGAATTCAAGACTCCCCACTAAAAAGTTAAATGAAATGGAGGTAAGCAAACTATCAGATATAAAATTCAAAATAATGGTTACAGAGATGCTCAAGGAACACAGAGACAACTACAGGGAACTGAATGAGAACTACAACAGTATGAAAAGGATATAGAAACTATAAACAAAAAACCAGGAAGAAATGAACAATAAAATCTCAGAAATAACAAAAGTAGAAGGAATTAAAAGCAGGCTAGGTGAAGCAGAGGATTGAACCAGTGAGCTGGAGGACAAGGTAGAAAAAAACAACGAGAAGGAGCAAATGAAGGAGAATCAGTAAGAAAGAAGAGGTATTAAGGGAACTGCAGGATTACATGAAACGTATTAAATTCCATATAGTAGGGATACCAGAAAGAGAAGAGGAAGATCAAAGGATAGAAGACCTGTTTGAAAAAGTAACAATAGAAAACTTCCCTGATTTGATGAGAGAAAAAGTACCACTAATTCTGGAAACACAGAGAGTCTCAAACAAGAGGAACCCAAAGAGGCCCACTTCAAGACACATCATAATTAAAATGGCAATATTCAAAGACAAAGAGAGAATCTTAAAGGCAGCAAGGGAGAAACAGGAATTAATATACAAGAGATCCCCAATAAGACTAGCAGCTGAATTCTCAATGGAAATGTTCCAAGCCAGAAGGGAATGACAAGGAATATTCCAAGTAATGAAAAACAAAGACCTATAACCAAACCTACTCTCTCCAGCAAGGCTCTCAATTAAAATGTAAGGCCAAATAAGGAGCTTCCAGACAAAAGAAGCCTCAAAGAATACATCTCCTCCAAACCAGCTATGCAAAAGATGCTAAAGGGTCTGCTGTAAGAAAAAAATGGGTAGGGGGAGACTGTGAGATAAAGGAACACCGGTATGAAAAACTGGCAATGAATAAGTACATATCAATAATAACCTTAAATGTAAATGGATTAAATGTTCCAGTCAAAAGACACAGAATAACTGAATGGATAAGAAATCATGACCCACACATATGCTGCCTACAAGAGACCCACCTCAGAACAAAAGATCTACAAAGACTGAAAGTGAAGGGATAGAAATAAATATTACAAGCAAAGGGACAGGAAAAAAAATCCGGGGTAGCAATACTCATATGGGACAAAATAGACTTCAAAACAAGGTCCATAAAAAGAGACCCAGAAGGTCACTTCATAATACTCAAAGGAAGAATCTATCAAGACATAAAAATAGTAAATATATATGCACATAACATAGGAACACCCAAATGCATAAAGAAAATCCTGGAGGACTTCAAGAAAGATATTGACAGCAACACAATTATGGTAGGAGATTTTAACATCCAACTGTCAAAGATGGACAGATCTCCCAAACAAAATATCAACAAAGATATTGTGACATTGAACAATACCTTAGATCAAAAGGAATTAACTGATATATAGACAGCCTTTCATTCCAAAGAAGCAAAACACACATTCTTATCAAATGCACAGGGAACATTTTCAAAGATAGTCTACATGATAGGACACAAATCAAGCCTCAACAAATTCAAAAAAATTGAAATCATAGAAAACAATTTCTCTGACTACAAAGCACTGAAACTGGAAACCAACCTCAAGGAAAAAAACCAAAAACACTCAAACTCATTAGAGATTGAATAGCATGCTATTAAACAATGAATAGGTCAAGAATGAGCTTAGGGAAGAAATCAAAAAGTTTCTGGAAACAAATGAAAATGAACTCACAACAATCCAAAACTTATGGGACACAGCAAAGGCAGTCCTGAGAGGGAAGTTCATAGTGATACAGGCCTGCCTAAAAAAGATAGAAACATTTCAATTAAACAACCTAACCCTACACCTACAAGAACTCAAGGAACAACAAAAAAGACAGCCCAGAGCAAGTAGAAGGAAGAAAATAACCAAGATCAGAGCAGAATTAAATGACATAGAGACTAAAAGCATAATTCTAAGAATCAATGAATCAAGGAGCTGGTTCTTTGAAAAGACAGACAAAATTGGCAAGCCTTTAAACAGGCTCATCAAGAAAAAAAGAGAAGGACCCAAATAACCACAATCAAAAATGAGAGAGGAGAGATTACAACTGATACCACAGAAATACAAAGGATTGTAAGAAATTACTACAAAGAACTATATGCCAAGAAATTTGAAAACCTAAGTGAAATGGACACATTTCTGGAAAAATATAATCATCCAAAACTGAATGAAGAAGCAGCAGAAAGCCTTAACAGACCAATAACACCTGATGAAATTGAAACAGTAATCAAAAAACTCCTGACACACAAAAGCCCTGGACCAGACAGTTTCACAGGAGAATTCTATGAAGCATTTAAGGAAGAGCTAACCCCTATCCTTCACAGACTATTCGAAAAAATCCAAAAAGACAGAAGACTCCCAAACTTGTTTTATGAGGCCAGCATCATCCTAATCCCAAAACCAGATGAAGACACAACAAAGAAAGAAAACTTCAGGCCAATATCACTGAAGAACACAGATGCCAAAACCTCAAAAAAAATATTGGCAAGCTGCATCCAGAAATACATTAAAAGAATCATACACCATGACCTAGTGGGGTTCATCCCAGGGATGCAAGGATGGTACAATATTCGCAAATCAATAAACATAATACACCACATAAACAAAAGCAAAGACAAAATCACATGATCATATCAATAGATACATAAAAAGCATTTGATAAGGTACAGCACCCATTTATGATAAAAACACTCAGCAAAGTGGGAATAGAGAGAGCATTCCTCAACGTAATAAAGGCCATATACAAGACACCTACAGCCAACATCATACTCAATGGGCAAAAACTTAAGAGCTTTCCCACTAAGATCAGAAAAAAGTCAAGGTTGTCCACTTTCACCACTCCTATTCAACATAGTATTGGAAGTCCTCACCACAGCAATCAGACAAGAAAAAAAAATAAATCACCCAAATTGGAAAGGAGGAAAGAAAGCATTCACTATTTGCAGATCACATGATAGTGTACATAGAAAACCCTATAGACTCCATACAAAAAGTATTGGACCTAATAAGTGAATTTGGCAAAACAGTGGGATACAAAGTTAATATTCAGATTCAAAGGCATTTTTGTACACCAACAATGAAATATCAGAACGAGAAATCAGGGGGGAAATCCCATTTGCTATAGCAGCAAGAAAAAATAAATACCTAGGAATAAATCTAACCAAGGAGTTAAAAGACCTGTACTCAGAAAACTACACAATACTGAAGAAAGAAATTAAGGAAGAAACAAACAAATGGAATCATATACCATTATGGGTTAGAATAATTATCATCATCAACATGGCCATACTACCCAAAGCAATTTATAAATTGGACCCAACACCTATTAAAGTACCAATGGCATATTTCATAGATATATAACAAACAATTCAAAAATTATATGGAACCATAAATGACCCCAAATAGTTGCAGTAATTTTGAGAAAGAAGAACAAAGTAGGAGGGATCACAATACCTGAATCAGACTGTATTGCAAGGTCACTGTAATCAAAACACCCCAGTTTTGTCTTGCATAAGAACAGACACATGGACCAATGGAACAGAATAGAGAGCCCAGAAATAAACCCAATCTCTGTGGTCAATTAATATTTGCCAAAGGGGCAGCCGCATAAAATGGGGTAAAAATAGCCTCTTCAACAAATGGTGTTGGTAGAGTTGGACAGCTACATGCAAAACAGTGAAAGTTGATCACAAACTTACACCATATACACAAATAAATTCAAGATGGATAAAAGACTTAAATATAAGTAGTGACACCATAAAAGTCCTAGAGGAAAACATTGCCAGGAAAATCTCAGACATTCCACACAGCAATATTTTCACTGAATCTCATCAATATAAAAAGCTTCTGCAAGACCTGGGTCTTGCAAGTGTTTTTTACTGTTACACAGACCAATTCAGACTGAAGCAACCTCTTGAATACTGTTAGAGATATTAGGAAGGGGGAAGATCTCCTTCTGTTTGGAAAGTTGGCTATGCATGTAGTATAAGCCTGGAGGTGTCAGCAGCTAACATGATGAGAAAGCCTATAGAAACTTTTAAAACATGCAGAAGAAAACAGAACTAAGAGATGTAGAATGACTGATAACAAAGTTGACAAAACAAAATTAAGAGATGTAGAATGACTGACAATGACTGATGACGATGCCAGCTGTTCCTGAAGCTAATTGGTTCCTTGACTTCTCAAGGATTTTGGTTTTTGCATATTATGCTTTATTTCTTTTAATATATTTTATTGATTATGCTATTACAGTTGTCCCATTTTTCCCCTTTATTCCCTTCCAACCTGTGCACCCCCTCACACCCACTTCTCCCCCACCTTTAGTTCAAGTCCATGGGTCATATATATATAAGTTCTTTGGCTTCTACATTTCTTATACTATTCTTAACCTCCCCCTGTCTAATTTCTACCTACCATTTAGGCTATTTATTCTCTGTACCTTTTCCCCATATCTCCCTGTCTCACTCCCCTTCTGATAACCCTCCATGTGATCTCCATTTCTATGTTTCTGCTCCTGTTCTAGTTGTTTGCTTAGTTTGTTTTTGTTTTGTTTTGTTTTGTTTAGGTTTGGTTGTTAATAGCTGTGACTTTGTTGTCATTTTACCACTAAAATTGTTTCTTCTTTTTTATAGATATCCCTTTAACAATTCATATAATAAGGGAGTGGTATTAACTTCAATGTCTCTGGTTATATTTTGTTTGCTTTTTTCTTTTGTTGATTAGGTCCCAATTAAAGGTGAGATCATATGGTATTTGTCCCTCACCACCTGGCTTATTTCACTTAGCATAATGCTCTCCAGTTCCATCCATGCTGTTGCAAAGGGTATAAGCTCCTTCTTTTTGTCTGCTGTGTAGAATTCCATTGCATAAATGTACCATAGTTTTTTGATCCACTCATTGATCCACTCATTTGCTGATGGGCAATAACCAGAGGGGAGTGGGGAGGGGATAGTGGGGAGATGGGTTTTCAGGAACTACTATAAAGGACACATGGACAAAACCAAGGGGGAGGGTGGAGCTGGGGGAGGGAGATGGGTTTGGCTGGGGTGGGGTGTAAGGGTGAGGAGAAAATGCAGACAACTGTAATTGAACAACAATAAAAAATGTTTAAAAAATAAAATGAAATAAAAAATAAGAGCTTGGTGATGATGAACTCCTTTTATTTGACCTTAATTTGGAAGCACTTTATCTGCCCTTCCATTCTAAATGATAGTGTTGCTGGACAGAGTAATCTTAGTTGTAAGTCCTTGTCTTTTATGACTTGGAATATTTCTTTCCAGCCCATTCTTGCCTTTCTTCCCCTTTTGAGAAATCAGGGGAGAGTCTTATGGGAACTCCTTTGTAGGTAACTCTCCTTTTCTCTGGCTGTTTTTAATGTTCTCTCCTTATCTTTAATCTTGGGTAATGTAATTATGATGTGCCTTACTGTGTGCTTCCTTGGGTCCACCTTTTTGGGACTCTCTGAGCTTCCTGGACTTCCTGGAAGTCCATTTCCTTCACCAGATTTCCTTCATTATTTGTTCAAATAAGTTTTCAATTTCTCGCTCTTTCTCTTTTCTTCTGGCACCTCTATGATTCAGATGTTGGAATGTTAAAGTTGTCCCTGAGGTTCCTAAGTCTCTCCCCTTTTTTTTGAGTTCTTGTTTCTTCATTCTGTTCTGGTTGAATGTTTCTCCTTCCTTCTGCTCCAAACCATTGATTTGAGTCTTGGTTTCCTTCCTGTCACAGTTGGTTCTCTGTACATTTTACTTATTTAATTTTTCTTAGCCTTCATGTTTTCCTCTAATTTGCAACCATATTCAACCAATTTTGTGAGCTTCCTGATTACCAGTGTTTTGAATTGTGCATCTGATATGATAGCTATCTCTTCGTATTTTAGTTGTATTTTTTCTGGAGCTTTGACCTGTTATTTCATTTGGGCCTTTTTTTTTTTGTTTGCCTGGGCATGCCTATTGTGTAGTAAGGGGCAGAGCCTTAGGTTTTCACTAGGGTGAGAATCCCATGTCACTGAGTTATGACACTCTATTTGGGTGAGAGGTCCAAGAGGGAACAGTGCCACTTGCTCTGCTCTCTGTCAGCTTTCAGTCACTTCCCCAATTACCCACAAGCAAATTGGGCCCTTCTAGTGCTGATTCCTGTGTGGGTGGGTTTGTGTACATTCTAGGACCCTGTGTGTCTCTCCAACAAACTCTCCTGTGCCTCAACTCTCACTGGTTTTTCCAGTCAGAGGTTTTGAGAATTTATGTCCCCACACTGGAACCCTGGGTTGCTTGGTCTGTATCACCTCCCAGTTGTTCCTCCTGGCTTTTCTGCATGTGAATGAGGGACTGCCTTGTTCGCCAGCCACTGCCTCACCTGGTCCTCCAGCCTTGTCATGAGTCCTTTCCACCTGGCTGCCTGTCTCCACCACTCCTACTGGTCTGGATGAATTTTTCTTCTTTAACTCCTTGGTTGCCAGACTTCCATTCAGTTCAATTTTCTATCAGTTCTCATTGCTTTTTGTTTTTTAATTTGTTGTGGTCCTTCTTTTGGTTGTGTGAGGAAGCACAATGTGTCTACCTATGCCTCCATCTTGGCTGGAAGTCACTTCTCAGGGATTTAAGCCAATTTATGTTTATATTTCACTCTCTACAGACTCTTATTTAATACACACCCCCACCAAGTAGTTCAGGATTTCACCCAAGTGAAATTGCCTATGTTCATATATTAGTTTCTCCAGCCAAACAGAGACTCTATAGCTGCTGTTCAACTGCTGCTGGACCAGCCCAGGGCTGACTAATTGGGAATGTGTCCTGAGGTCCAAGCCACCACCACCACTGTCATGTGCAGGAGAGACTCACCACAGCCACTGTCTCACTGCTAGTTGCAAAGCAGTTTCACTGTCAGTCAGATAATGCCCTTTCTTAGACTATTAAAGCCAAACCATCCCATTCTTATAGACAAGGAAAACTCTCCTTCTTCCATGAGATACTGAGCGAAGGATGCAGGGATAGCCAAACTTTATCCAGTTACAAAGGTTCCAACTGTTACTTGCTGCCTGAAGTGCCCCAAACATGAAACAATAGCTTTGAATGAACAATAGTTTCATGAAACATGAAACTTCTTTTCTCCCTTCAACCCCAACCATGCTCTTTTCCAGAAGGCCAGACCAGCACTTTTACTGAAATAGCATTTGAGAGGTTTTCCTCATCAAGGAAGTCAAAGACACAGATAACAATATTGCGTAATGAAAGCAAGGGAAGCTGAAGTGGAAGTGGAAGGTTCAAATGAAATGCTGTCATGATTTGTGATAATTATGGCACCACAGCATTTAGAAAGGACAGTCAGTAATGAGAGGTTTTATTTTATTCACAAATTTTTCCTGATGTGAAAAATGAAACTTTCTTTTGCTACTTAACTGCCAAATAAACTTTGAAAAACATACCCATTAAAAAAATGAATCACTTGGATACTGACCAGCCTATGAGATGAAAAAGAGTTCACATATTTTGGAACCAGTGGTATTTGGGGAGATGGTTGACATACCAGGCTAGACTTTTTGTATCTGCAGTCAATGTCCACCTTTTAATGAGCAAACATCCTCCTCCATGAGTTACCTAAGATGAATCCTACTGTGTTCTTTTGGCAATATTTCTGACATAGTTACATCTTTTATTAATTTCTCTACATTCAAGTCAGAATATTTGTACTGAGTGAGTGACTATCATTTGAAAAGGTCTAGACTGGAAGAAGGAAAGAATTTACAGATGGTTAAGACCAAGGTGCCTCAGTTTCTGTCTGCTCAAATAACTCCAACAACATTATTACCCTATCACTTGTATACATCAATAGGAATGCAAAGAAGGATCTAAAATGCTACTTTTTAAAATGAAAATATAAAGTAGATTTGGTACTTTATAATTTGGTAACATATAATTACCAAATCTACTCTTTTCCCTTAATGCTGACTAGTCTTGAAATCACGAACCTGTAAGGAATCTGCCATGTGTCTGGAAACCAAAGACTGCAGTTTCTCAGTCCACTGATTCCTCTCTCCCTTTCTCTCCTCTCTCATCTCTCCTCTCTCCTCTCTCTCTCTCTCTCTCTAGATTACTTTCTGCTTTTTCTAAGGCTTCCTCCAAAGGCTTCATTCAAAGCTAACTGTCTTCTTCCCTCCAAGCTAAATGGAAAACATAGGACTAAGACATCAGTCTGTCTCATGAAACATAAATGTCCCAAGTTCAAGAAAAACAACCACAAACATATTAGACACAAACAGAGTCTCATTTTTAAATCTGATGGCCAAAACTAGGCCAGGTGTCTACCTCTGATCCAATCACCTCATCTAGAGGGGTGACACAATAAAATACAAACATTGTCTTTAACAACCGAGTTATATGGGAAGTAACTCAGAATCACAGATGGTAGCTTTTAACAAACTGTTTCTGTCATTCCAAATTCAAATGCAAGTCCCCCTCCTTTCTTGGCTATGCTCCCTTGCCATCATTAGCTGATTACAGCTGTGAGCCTGCCCTCCAAATCCTAGCCTCCAGAAAGCTTGTTTCCCTTTAAGTGGAGCTCAGCTGATAGTTGTTCTTTCCAATGCAAATTTTACACATGCAGGCCCTGGAACTTAAAAGGAATCTTTAACTCCCATTAAATAACATAATTCCTTAGCAGGACTGTATCTCCTGGGAAGGGATGTCTTCTATTGAAATGCCATGTTATGACAAGCATGACAGACTTGAAGGGGATCTGTTCTCACTCATGATATCACTTAAATTAAGTTAGGTGGAGTGTGTGTGTAGGCATTCAAAGAAAAGCTCCTTGGGGCCCCTGTCCTATTATTGTTGTTAATGGATCTGAGTTATGACTGTCTTCTCCTAAAGATGATAAATCTTATTTCCACACTGCCTACATCATGCAATGTATGTAATACATGATTCCTGAGCAGAAAAGCCAGTTGGCCTGCATGCATTAAACACTAGTTTGCTATTGTATTTCTTCTTTCTTCTTTACTAGGTCCAGGTTGGCTTGAAGTAGCACCCCAACCTTAATTTCTCACAAATGCTACAAGGGTCTCTCCTGTTTTCAGTTCAGCCTTCACCAGAAGGAAGAATCCTGAGATGTCTCTAATTCCCAACATGTGCCTCAAACTCGATTCATTGTCCACATTTCTTTGGGGGCAAAAGCTCAACTTGCATGTGATCATTATTGGTTATCATCAGAGATGTGATGTGAAAAATGGGCTCTTCAGTCCCATTCAGTGCACCTTATCAATTTTTAACTGTAAGGTAAGTCAACCTTCTTATTTGCTATTCAAGAAGAATAGATGCAGGATTTAATTGGTTCCAAGTCATTAGGACTCAGTTTCTCTTTGTCTCTTGGTACTGCTTTCCTAGCAGGCAGCCTTGTGAAGGTGCCTGGCAGTTGCCATATCCCACACTCCCAGCTTCACACCAGAAGAAAGCAAGATCCAGTTTCCAGTGATCCAACAAAAATCCCAGAAGTTCTACCAGCTTAGTTTCAGCCATTGATGTCAAGAGAACAAGATGCTGTGATGGACCAAACCTAGTTTGTAGGTCTATCCTTGGAACCAAGGGTAAGTCCACCCCTACTGAAACAATAGGGAATGATGTAAAAGTAGAGGTAATTCTCCAAAGGACAATGAAGATGCTGCCATGAGAAAAAAGAGGAGTATATTATACAACATAAACACTAAGTCCACTTGTAATCAACATTAGTCATTTTAAGGAGCCATAACAGAATATCACAGATCAGCTGGCATAAACAACAGAAATGTATTTTTATTTTCTCATAGTTCCAGGGGCTAGAAGTCTAAGATCAAGCTGCTGGCAGGGTTGGTTTCTAGTGAGCCCTTTCCTCCTGACTTGCAGAGGGCCATTTTTCCTTTCTTTATTCTTAGTTGTCCCAATTTTGTTATCCTCTTTATCTCCCTCTCCCTGCTCCCTACTAACCTCCAGCATTCCCCCCACCACCACTTAGTTCATGGCCATTGGTTGTATATATAAGTTCTTTGGCTTCTCCATTTCCTATACTGTTCTTAATCACACCCTGTCTATTTTGTGCCTACCTATTATGCTTCTTGTATTTTATTTAATTACTTTATTGTTGTTCAATTACAATTGTCTGCATTTTCTCCCCACCACTCCCCAACACCCAAGCCAAACCCACCTCCATCCCTTGCTTCCACCTTCCCCCGTCATTTTATCCATGTGTCCTTTATAGTAGTTCCTGAAAACTCTTCTCCCCTCTGTCCCCTCCAACCTCCCCTCTGGCTATTGTTAGATTGTTCTTAATTGCAATATTATGGGTTATATTTTGTTTGCATTTTTCTTTTGTTGATTATGTTCCAGTTAAAAGTGAGATCATATGGTATTTGTCCCTGACCTCCTTGCTTATTTCACTTAACATAATGCTCTCCAGTTCCATCTATGCTGTCCCAAAGAGTATAAGCTCCTTCTTTCTCTCTGCTGTGTAGAATTCCATTGTGTAAATGAACCATAGTTTTTGATCCACTCATTTGCTGATGGGCACTTAGGTGGCTTCCACACCTGGCTATTGTAAATTGTACTGCTGTGAACATTGGGATGAACGGGTTCTTTTGGATGGGTGTTTCAGGGCTCTTAGTGTATAATTTCATTGCTGGGTCAAAGACAATTCCATTTTTAGTTTTCTGAGGAAATTCCATACTGTTTTCCACAGTGGCCTCACCAGTCTGCATTCCCACCAACAGTGCACTAGGGTTATTGTTTCTCCGCATCCTCTCCAACACTTGTTTGTTGATGTGTTCATGATGGCCATTCTGATTGGTGTGAGGTGGTATCTCATTGTGGTTTTAATTTGCATCTCCTTGATGGCTAGTGATGCTAAGAATCTTTTCATATGTCTCTGAGCCCTCTGTATGTCCTCCTTGGAGAAGTGTCTGTTCAAGACTTTTGCCCATTTTGTAATTTTTTTTTGTCTTCCTGGAGTGGAGTCCTGTGAGTTCTTTATATATTTTGGAGATCAAACACTTGTCCAAGTTATCATTGGCAATTATGTCTTCCCATATAGTTGGTTCTCTTTTCATTTTAATGCCGTTTTCTTTAGTCATGCAGAAGCTTCTTGATTTGATGAGTTCCCATTTGTTTATTCTTTCCTTTGTGTCCCTTGCTTTAGGGGACATATCAGTGAAGATGTTGCTGCATGGAATGCCTGAGATTTTCATGCTGATGTTTTCTTCTAGGACTTTTATGGTGTCATGACTTATATCTAAGTCTTTTGTCCACCTTGAATTTATTTTTGTGTATGGTGTAAGTTGGTGATAAAATTCATTTTTTTACATGTACCTGTCCAGATCTCCAAACACAATTAGTTGAAGAGGCTATTTTTACTCCAATTTATACTTCTTTCCCCCTTTGTCAAATATTAATTGACCATAGAGAGTTGGGTTTATTTCTGGGCTCTCTGTTCTGTTCCATTGGTCTCTGTGCCTGTTCTTATGCCAGTACTAAGCTGTTTTGATTACAGTGTCCTTGTAATACAGTTTGATATCAGGTATTGTGGTCCCTCTTGCTTTGTTCTTCTTTCTCAAAATTGCTCTAGCTATTCAGGGTCATTTATGGTTCCATATAAATTTCTGAAATGTTTGCTCTATATCTGTGAAATATGTCCTGGGTACTTTAACAGGGATTGCATTGAATCTATAAATCGCTTTGGGTAGTATGGCCATTTTGATGATGTTAATTCTTCCAATCCATGAGCATGGTACATGCTTCCATTTGTTTGTGTCTTCCTTAATTTCTTTCTTCAGTGTTGAATAGTTTTCTCAGTACAGGTCTTTTACCTCCTTGGTTAGGTTGATTCCTAGGTAGTTTATTTTTCTTGTTGCTGTATCAAATGGGATTTCTTTCCTGATTTCTGATTATGGTATTTCAGTGTTGGAGTACAAGAATGCCTTTGATTTCTAAGCATTGACTTTGTATCTGGCTGTTTTGCCAAATTCATTTATTAGGCTGAGTAGTTGTCTAGTGGAGTCTATGGGATTTTCTATGTATGCTATCATGTCATCTGCAAACAATGACAGTTTTACTTCTTCCTTTCCAATTTGGATGTCTTTTATTTCTTTCTCTTCTCTGATTGCCGTGGGTAGGACTTCCAGTACTATGTTAAATAGGAGTGGGGAAAGCAATGTCCTTGTCTTGTTCTGATCTTAGTGGGAAAGCTCTGAGTTTTTGCCCATTGAGTATGATGTTGGCTGTAGGTTTCTCATTTATGGCATCCATTATGTTGAGGAATTCCCACTTTGCTGAGTATTTTTATCATAAATGGGTGCTGTACCTCTTCAAATGCTTTTTCCGCATCTATTGATATGATCATGTTATTTTTGTGTTTTGTTTTGTTTATGTGGTGTATTATGTTTATTGATTTGCAAATATTGTACCACCCTTGCATCCCTGGGATGAATCCCACTTGATCATGGTGTATGATCTTTTTAATGTATTGCTAGATGTGGTTTGCCAGTAGTTGTTGAGGATATTAGCATCTACATTCATGGACAATATTGGCCTGATTTTCTTTCTTTCTTGTGTCTTTATCTGATTTTGGGATTAGGACAATGCTGGCTTCATAAAAAGAGTATGGGAGTGTTCCATCTTTTTGAGTTTTTTCATATAAGATGTGGAGGATAGGGGTTAGCGCTCCCTTAAATGCTTTGTAAAATTCTCATGAAACCGTCTAGTGCAGGGCTTTTGTGTGTTGAAAGCTTTTTAATTACTGTTTCAATTTCATCTGCTGTCATTGGTCTGTTCAGGCTTTCTGCTTCTTCGCTCAGTTTTGGAAGATCATATATTTCGAGAAATTTGTCCATTTCACCTAGGCTTTCAAATTTCTTGGCATATAGTTCTTCGAAGTTGTTTCTTACAATCCTTTATATTTCTGTGGTATTAGTTGTAATCTCTCCTCTTTCATTTCTGATTGTGTTTATTTGGGTCCTCTCTCTTTTTCTCAATTAGCCTGCTTAAAGGTTTGTTGATTTTGCATATATTTCCAAAGAAGAAGCTCCTCAGTGTATTGATCCTTGGAATTGTGCTATTAGTCTCTATGTCATTTAATTCTGCTCTGATCTTGGTTATTTCCTTCCTTCTACTTGCTCTGGGCTCTCTTTATTGTTGTTCCTCCATCACGGAGCTTTATGTCTGAGCCCTGGGTCCGCCATGGATGAAGAATAAGTCCACCAAGACATGATCTGCTTGGGGAAGAAAGGTGGCCGATCTCTCAAAGGAGAAGGGCCCAGAGCCTTTACCTCCATGGGCTTTCATTCGGTTCATTCGCACAGGAATACAGATAAAGCTCATCAATAATTGTCAGGCAGTAAGGGTTAAACAATACATACCTTACAGAGAACTTTGAGGGCTTATTCTGAGTTACAATCAATTAGTTAAAGGGCTATAAAACTTTGGGCACCAGACTCATCTCAGGTCTGGACCCTTATCTTTTAAGCTGAGGGTACAAATTAAGTAGGTTTCACAGGAATGTATGTATTTTTTCTTAGGCCTGATTTCCCAGGGAATCCGCCCCTCCCAGCACAGGACTGCACTGCCCTCTGTTATTGCTTCAGGCTTAAGTCAGGCAAGGGGAGTAAGGCAGCCAAGAGATTAGGAGACTTCTTGCAGACAGAATGAGGACTCAGGCTATTTCAAAGCCAAGGGGCGAGGGTCCATCACTCCTTTTTTCTATAGCCCCCGAGTCCTTCTCTGTGGGCCTATTCCATGACCATGCCTGTCTTAGGTTGCTCCTCCCTTGAGGATTCTTACCCATCATTGGCTAACTGGTCAAGCTCAGGGCCAAGCAGGGTGAAGTGTGCAGAGATGGCACACCTGCCAGGGAAATAAGCTTTGTCTCCTTAATGGTTTATGGTCCCAACTCTGACTCAGCCTTAACCATGGGGAGTTACAGTTTCTGAAACCAGGCAGAGCAGTTCCCAACATTCCTCAAGTTCTTATAGGAATAGTGTTAATTGTTTATTTGAAATGTTTCTATCATTTTTATGTAGGCCTGTATCACTATGTACTTCCCTCTCAGGACTGCCTTTGCTGTGTCCCATATGTTCTGGATTGTTGTGAGTTCATTCTAATTTGTTTCCAGAAACTTTTTGATTTCTTCCCTAATCTCATTCTTGGCCCACTCATTGTTTAATAGCATGCTATTCAATCTCCACGAATTTGAGTGTTTTGGAGTTTTTTCCTGGAGGTTGGTTTCTAGTTTCATTCCCTTGTGGTCAGCTTGAATTTGTTCAGGCTTGTTTTGTGTCCTATCATGTGGTCTATCTTTGAAAATGTTCCATGTGCATTTGATAAGAATATGTAATTTGCTTTTTTGAGATGAAAGGCTCTATATATATCACTTAAGTCCATTTTATGTAGGGCATTGTTAAATGCCAGAATATCTTTGTTGATATTTTGTTGGGAAGATCTGTCCATTTTTATGGGGTGTTAAAATCCCATACTATAATTGTGTTGCTGTCAATATCTTTCTTGAAGTCCTCCAAGATTTTCATTATGTATTTGGGGGCTCCTATGTTAGGTGCATACATATTTACTATATTTATGTCTTGATAGAGTCTTCCTTTGAGTATTATTATGTCACCTTCTGGGTCTCTTTTTATGGACCTTGTTTTGAAGTCTATTTTGTGTGATATGAATATTGCTATCCCGGCTTTTTTTTCCTGTCCATTTTCTTGGAATGTTTGTTTCTGTCCCTTCACTTTCAATCTTTGTAAGTCTTTTGTTCTTAGGTGGATCTTTTGTAGGCAGCATATGTGTGGGTCATCTTTTCTTATCCATTCTGCTATTCTGTGTCTTTTGATTGGGGCATTTAATCCCTTTACATTTAAGGTTACTATTGATAGGTACTTACTCATGGCCATTTTTTCATACCTGTGTTCCTCTCTCTTTCACTGGTTTTCTTCCTGTTCTTCAAGCAAACTCTTTATTATCTCTCGCATAGCTGGTTTGGAGGAGGTATATTCTTTGAGGCTTCTTTTGTCTGGGAAGCTCCTTATTTCGCTTTCCATTTTCATTGACAACCTTGCTGGATAAAGTAGTCTTGGTAGTAGGCTTCTGGTTCTCATTACGTGGAATATTTCTTGCCATTCCCTTCTGCTTTGGAACGTTTCCATTGAGAAGTCGGCTGCTAACCATATCAGGACTCCCTTGTATGTTACTCCTTGTTTTCCCTTGCTGCCTTTAAGATTTTCTCCACGTCTTGAAATTTTTCCATTTTAATTATGATGTATCTTGAAGTGGGCCTCTTTGGGTTCCTCTTGATTGGGACTCTGTGTTTCCTGGATTTGTGTGACTTTTTCTCTCATCAAATTAGGGTAATTTTCCATCATTACTTTTTCAAACAGGTTTTCCATCATTACCTTTTTAAACAGGTGTTCTATCCCTTGCTCTTTTTCTTCTCCTTCTGGTATCCCTATTATATGGATATTATTTTGTTTCATGTTGTCCTGCATTTCCCTTAATACCTCTTCATTCTTTCTGAGCCTCTTTTCCTTTTCTTGCTCATTCTGAGTGTTTTTTTCTACCTTGTCCTCCAGCTTGCTGATTCAATCCTCTGCTTCATCAAGCCTGCTTTTGATTCCTTCTACTGTGTTCTTCAGTTGAGAAATTATATTCTTCATTTCCTCTTGGCCCTTGTTGATAGTTTCTATTTTCTTTTTCATATTAATGTAGTTTGCAGTCAGTTCATTGTAGTTTTCCTGTATTTTTTTGTAATTCTCTGTGAGCCCATTGAGCCTCCTGAAAACCATTGCTTTGAACTCAACGTCTGATAGTTGACTAGCCTCTATTTCATTTAGCATTCTTTCTGAGGCTTCCTCCTTTCCTTTCATTTGGGGATTGTTTCTCTGTCTTCCCATTATTTGTGAGACTCTTCTTGTTAGCTTCTGCTTCTTAAATTTATCTGTTCTGACTCCCTGGGTTTATGGTGTGAACTTCTATGGTAGAAAATCTATGAGATTCAGTGGTGCAGTCTCCTTGATCTCCTGAGCTCCCTGGTCTTGGGCTGTCATTTATGTTGGCTCTCTGTATGTCTTTAGGGGTTGGTTTTTGTTGGGTCTTTCTTTGGGTGCTCCTTCCCTCCAGATGGTTAACTGAGGGTCACTCCATCCACCACGTCTTGCAGGTGCAGGTGTGGGAAGGTTGTGTTGAAGCTGATTCTTCTATGTGTACGAGGTCTTGAGGCTTCTCTCTTGCTCCTGTTCAGGTTTTCTGAGTAATTTCTCCACCTTTAATTTTATTTCCTGATAGGTCCTGGGTTGAGTTAGTGTGACTTCCACTCCCTCCCTCACCTTCTTCTGTTATCTGTTGGTGGTTGCTTTGTTGGTGGGTTTCCTCTTCCAGTAGGTATCCTGGTGTTCACAGCTTCCACCTACTGTTTTTTGTGATTTAAAAAAAAAAAAAAAAAGCCTCCTGCTGGCTTTAAATTGGCCAAGCCAGTTCTGCTGCTCTTCCTGGTTGCAGCATGCTGAGGGGGAATTGGTTTTGCTTTTCTCCCCTCCTGAGCTGCACTTGCTCAGCCTCCAGTCCAGTTCCTCAGTTCGCTGCTGGGACCCCAGTTCCCTTCGGTGCCCAGCCTAGGCCTTCAGTCCATCAGTCAGTTCCTTCCTTGAAGTGCACACATTAGGGGCAAGTCACACACCACCTTCTCACTCTTTGCTGTCCTAGATGCTAGGGACTCTCAGTGCCCTTCAGACTAGTTCAGCCTTCCCACTGAGTTAAGTCTTTCTGGGGATTGCTGACTCCCTGAGTCCTGCAGTTCTCCTCTGCAGAAGCATCTCCGTGTTCCTCTTAGAGAGTCAGTCGGCCCTGCAGGGCAGGGGTGCTGCCATAGTTAAGGCTGTGGTTGCAGGTGTTCCCCTCCTCTGCTGCTTCCCCCTAGGCGCAGGGGTTGGGTACACAGTGCCTCTGGGCAACGGAGTCATGCATGCTCCATCCTGGGCCTGGGGGTGTGACAGGACAAGCAGCCGCTGGGCTGGCAGGTGGATGCATACAGTCCCTGGGGCTGTGGTTGTGAGCTCTCACCCAGGTAGCCACTGGTCCTACAGGTCTGGGTGTGCACTCTCCCCAAGACTTCAGGTGTGAGCTCAGGGCCTTCCAAGCCAACAGGGGGAGTGCCACCCTGCTGGGCATGATAAGAGGCACAGAGGCCAGAGCGGCTGCTTCAGGAGAATTCTCCAAACAGCCTCTGAGAGTCTCTTTTTTCACATTTTCTTTTTGAAAAATTCCTCCTGTTCAAGCCTGCTGGTCCATACAAGGGGCTGGCCTTTCACATACCCCACCACTCCAACCAGGCCAGGGACTGACCAGGCCAGGCTCCGTCATGGCCCAACTCTCCCTAGCCAGCATCCACAGTATCCATGGATGCATACAGTGCCCATGCATTTCCCACTTCGTCCTTATTCCCTTCCCTGCGACTTCAAACAACGAGGTCTCTCCTGGTGCTGCTCAAACTTTGTTTGGCAGAGAGGGAGCCATTGACCTGGCTCTCTCCCAAGAACCATGTGGCAGACCCAGCGTATGCTGGACCTGCAGTTGCAGCCACCCTGGTCCCTGCACTGGACTCGGGGACATTATTGTCCCAAAGCACTCTCCTTACTGTCTGATTTTTCAATGTCCTCTACAATTTTTGGTCACCAATCTTCATATATGCTGGGGTAATGTTGGCTGTTGGCTCTGTTCCTCAGAAGATTGGCTAGGTGCTTCACTGGTATGCAGGAGGAAGTGGACTCTGCTCCCACCTATCTCACCTCCATCTTCCAAAACAACCCTATTATGCTTTTTATTCCCTGTATATTTTCCCTTCATTCTCCCCCTCCACCTCCCCAATGATAATCCTCCACATGATCGTTATTTCTGGGATTCTATTTCTGTTCTAGTTGTTTGGTTAGTTTATGTTATTTTTATAGGTTCACTTGTTGATAGTTGTGAGTTTGTTGTAATTTTACTGTTCATAGTTTTTATCATCTTCTATTTCTTAGATAAGTCCCTTTACCGTTTCATGTACTAAGGTCTTGGTGATGATATCCTCCTTTAACTTGACCTTATCTGCAAAGCACTTTATCTGCCCTTCCATTCTAAATGATAACTTTGCTGGATAGAGTAATCTTGGATGTAGGTCCTTGCCTTTCATGACTTCAAATACTTCTTTCCAGTCCTTTCTTGCCCATAAGGTTTCTTTTGAGAAATCAGCTGATAGTCTTATGGGAACTCCTTTGGAGGTCACTCTCTCCTTTTCTCTTGCTGCTTTTAAGATTCTTTCCTAATCTTTAATCTTGGCTAATGTAATTATGATATGCCTTGGTTTGTGCTTCCTTGGATCCAACTGCTTTGGGACTTTCTGAATTTCCTGGACTAACTGGAAGTCTATTCCCTTTGCTGGATTAGGGAAGTTCTCCTTCATTATTTTTTCAAATAAGTTTTCAATTTCTTTTTTTTTTAAATTATTTTATTGTTGTCCAATCACAGTTGTCTGCATTTTCTCCCTACCCCTCTAACCCACCCCAGCCAAACCCATCTCCCTCCCCTGCTTCCACCCTCCCCCTTGGTTTTGTCCATGTATCCTTTATAGAAGTTTCTGAAAACCCTTCTCCCCACTGTCCCTTCACCCCTCCCTTCTGGCTATTGTTAGATTGTTCTTAACTTCACTGTCTCTGGTTATATTTTGTTGCTTTTTTCTTCTGTTAATTATGATCTCACCTTTAACTGTAACATAATCAACAGAAAAAAAAGTTTTCAATTTCTTGCTCTTCCCCTTCTCCTTCAGGCACCCCTATGATTTGGATGTTGGAATGTTTAAAGTTGTCCCTGAGGTACCTAAGCATCTCCTCATTTTTTTGAATTCTTGTTTCTTCATTCTGTTCTGGTTGGATGTTTATTTCTTCATTTTGTTCCAAATCCTTGGTTTGAGTCCCAGTTTCCTTCCCTTCACTTTTGGTTCCCTGTATTTTTTCCTTTATTTTACTTTGTATAGCCATCATTTCTTCTTTCATTTTGCAACCAAGCTCAATCATTTCTGTGAGCATCTTGATTACCAATGTTTTGAACTCTGCATCATTTAGGTTGGCTATCTCCTTGTGGCTTAGTTCTTTTTCTGGAGTTTTGATCTGTTCTTTCATTTAGACCATATTTCTTTGTCTTTGTGCACCTCTTATATGGTAAGGGATGGAGCCTTAGGTATTCACCAGGATGGGACAACCCTTTTTGCTTTATTGTGGTGCTGTCTGTGGGGGAGGGGTCAGAGAGGGAACAATGCTACTTGCTGGCTCTGTTCTAGCCCTACTTTCCATCACTTCCCTCACTTCCCACAAACAGATTGTGGCCTTTCAGATGCTGATTCACAGATGGGTGGGTTTGTGTACATTCTAGGACCTGGTGGGCCTCTCCCACAGATTCTCCTGTGATCCTGAGAGTTTCTCCCACTGCCACAACTCTCAAATTTTTACATCCAGAGGTTTTGATTCTTTAGTTTCCCATGCTGAAACCCTGGGTTCTGTGGTCTGTCTCACTTCCCAATGGGTCTTCCCAGCTTATCAGCCCATGAATGTGGGATCAACTGGTCCACCAGTTACCTCCTTGGCTATGCATCCTCTCTGCCTCAGCTTCCTGTCTCTGCCCCTCCTACCAGTCTGAATGAATGTTTTTTAACCCCATTGGTTGTCAAACTTCCATGAAGTTTGAATATCTGGCAGTTCTCATTGTGTTTTGTTTTTAAATTTGTTGTTGTCCTTCTTTTGGTTGTGCAACAAAGTGAAGCATTTCTACCTATGTCTCCATTGTGGCTGGAATTCCTGGCTATTTTCTCCAAATCTTTGGTGTATCAGTACATGAGCAGATCCCTCTACCTTCTTCTAAAAGCAATGGAAAAATGTCATAAGGTGATGATAAAAATACATACATACATACATACATACATACATACATAGTAAATGTTAACAATAAAGAGACAATCTTAAAGGCAGCAAGAAGGAAACAAGTCACATACAGGGGCATCCCATAAGGCTATTGGCTGAATTTTCAGCAGCAATTTTTCTGGCCAGAATGCAGTGACAGGAAATATTTTAAGTGCTAAAAGAAAGGAAGCTGAAACCTAGAATATTATACCTGGCAAGGCTATCATTCAGATTTGAAGGAGAGGTAAGAAGTTCACCAAAAAACCAAAAACTGTAATCTACCACACTAAACTGGTTCTATAAGAAATGTTAAAGGGTTTTCACTTAAAACAACCAAAAAAGTGTTTAACAAAATGGCAATAAGCATATACATATTAATAATTATTCTAAATGTAAGTGCATGAAATGCTACAGTCAAAAAACATAGATAGGGTAACAGAATGGATTAAGAACACAAAGATCCATTTATATGCTGCAGGCAAGAGACTCACTTTAGATAAAAAGACACACACAGATTCAAAGTGAGGAGACAGAAAATATATTCCATGTAAATAAAATTTTTTTTAAATCTCAAGTAGCCAATTTTCCCAACACCATTTATTGAATAAACTGTCTTTAGCTCATTATATGTGCTTGCTTCCCTGTCAAATATTAATTGATTATAAAGGTGTGAGTTTATTTCTGTGCTCTATTCTCTTCCATTGATCTACATGTCTCTTTTTATGACAGTACCATGCTCTTTTGATTACTATGGCCTTATAGTATAGTTTGATATTAAGTAGTGTAATTCCTACAACTTTGTTCTTTCTCCAGATTGCTGTTTCTTTGTGGGGCTTTTTGTGGTTTCATATAAATTTTTGAAATATTTATTCTAGTTCCTTGGAACATGTCTTTAGTATTTTGATAGGAATTGTGTTGAATCTATAGATTGTTTTGGGTAGTATAGACATTTTAATTATGTTAATTGTTCCTATCCATGAACATGGCTTGTGCTTCCACTTATTTCTACCTTCTTCAATTTCTTTGTCTTATAATTTTCCAAATACAGGTCTTTTACATTATTGGTTAGATTTATTCCTAGGTATTTCATTCTTTTTGAAGTAATTATGGAAGCAATTGTTTCCTTAATTTCCCTTTCTTTTAGTTTGATATTGGCAAATAAAAATGCAACTGATTTCAGGACATTAATTTTATATCCTGCTACTTTGCTGAATTTGTTACTCAGTTCTAGTAGTTTCTTAGTAGAACCTTTGGGGTTCTCTATGTACAGAATCATGTCATCTGTGACTAAAGACAGTTTTACCAATTCCTTTCCAATTTAGATGACTTTTATTTCTTCTTCTTGCCTGATTGTTGTGGCAAGAACTTCTAGTCCTGTGTTGAATAACAGAGGGGAAAGCAAACATCCTGCCTTGTTCCCAATCTTAAGGGAAATGCTTGTAAATTTTGCCTGTTGAGTATGATGTTGGCAGCGTATTTGTCATTTTATGGCTTTTATTATGTTGAGGTATGTTCACTCTATTCTTACTTTGCTAAGTGTTTTTTATCATTATTGGTACTGGATTTTATCAGATGCTTTTTCTGTATCTACTGTTATAATCATATGCTTTTTATCCTTCATTTTGTTTATGTGGTGTATCACAATTATTGATTTGTAAAGTTTTACAAACCATTCCTAGAATAAATCCCACTTGACCATGGTATATGATCTCTTTGATGTATTGCTATATAAATGGTTTTGGGACAATTAGACTGATACATGCAGAAAAATGAAATTAGACCACCTTCTTACACCACAGCAAGAATAAATTCAAAATGGATAAAAGACATAAATGTTACACCCCAAAACATCAAAAATCCTAGAAGAAAAAATAGGCTGTAAAATCTCAGACATTTCTTTTAGCAATATTTTTTTCTGATATATATCCTCAGGTAAGGAAAGCAAAAAAAAAAAAATGGACTATATCAACCTAAGAACTTTGTGCACAGCAAAGGAAATCATCAATAGAAAAAACAACCCACTAAATGGAGAGTATTCACCAATACATTTAATAAATGGTTAGTATCCCAAATTTATAAGAACTGGTAAAACTCAACATCAAAAAAAAATCCAATTAAAATATGGGCAAAGGGTCTGAATAGACACTTCTCCAAAGAAGACATACAGATGAACATCAGAGAAATGCAAATTTAAGCCACAATGAGATATCACCTCACCTGTCAGAATGGCTATCATCAATAAATCAACAAACAAGTGTTGGCAAGGATGTGGAGAAAGGGGAACACTTTTGCACTCTTGGTGGGAATGCAGACTGGTGCAGCCACTGTGGAAAGCAGTATGGAGATACCTCAAAAAGTTAAAAATGGAACTGCCTCATGACCCAGTGTTTTCAATTCTGGAAATTTATCAAAAGAAACCCAAAACACTAATTCAAAAGAACATAGGCGCCCCTATGTTCACTGCAGTATAAATACTGAGATAAGGAAGCAGCCCAAGTATCCATCAGTGGATGAATGGATAAAACAACTATGAAGCATTGACATAATGGAATACAACTGGGCCTTAAAAAAAGAAGAAGAATTTACCCCTTGCAACAGCATGGATGAACCTGGAGAACTTTATGCTAAGTGAAATAAGCCAGTCAGAAAAAGACAAATATCATATGATTTCATTCACATATGGAATCTAATGAACAAACTAAACCAACAAGCAAATTAAAGACAGACTCATAGATAGAGAACAGGCTGACAGTTCTGTGGTAAGGGGTTTAGGAATGGGAGGATGGAGCAAAAAAGAAAACGGGAAAGGATGGTATATGGGAAATAAATGGTTATGAAAAATATACAACAAAAGTTTAAGTGAGAAAAAAATGCTAAAGTACCAATAATCATATCAGACAAAAAGACTTTAAAACAAATAATGGAAAAGAGACAAAGAAAGATATTACATAATGATAAATTAGTCAATGAAGGAAGAGGGTTTAAAATTATAAATATCTATGTACCCAACACACAAAAAGGTCTGTCCAGAAAAAGTCTATCTATTGTTAACATAATGAGAACAGTTTGTACAACATTGATGTAACCAGGCAGCCAAGGAGAGTGGACTGGAATACATATGTATGAACAATGATGACTTTACTATAGTAGTCAGTGGGAGTGGTAGATATCATTGAGTGAGCGTGTGTACTGTGTGACCATCACATTCAAAATGACTGAGTGAGCAGAGCAACAAATCTGCATCAAATTTAGCATTAAGCTTGAACATTCCTGTGGGAAACTATTAAGTTGATTCAGAAGCCATGGGCAACTGGTGATTGGCAGCTTCATCATGAAAATGCACCTGCTCATGCATCATGCCTCATGCAGTTTTTTTGATGAAACATCAAATCACCCAGGTGACTCTGCCTCTCTACAGTCAATATATGGCACCCTGTGACTTCTAGCTTATCCTAAAACTAAAATCACCTTTGAAAGGGAAGAGATTTCAGAACATCGATAAGATTCAAAAATAAAAAGAGCAGCTGACGGTGATTGGAGGAACTCTATGAGGTCCCAAGGTGCCTACTTTTAGGGGTACTGAGGCATTATTGTCCTATGTACAATGTTTCCTGTATTTTGTATCTTCTTCAATAAATGTCTTCTTTTTCATACTACATGGCTAGATACTTTCTGGACAGACCTCACATACCCACCTAAGTATATAAGGCAAATATTAATGGACATAAAGGCAGAAGTTAACAGTAGTATAATAATAATTGTAAGCATTAACACCCCACTTACCTAGTGGATGAGTCATTTAGACAGAAAATTTAAAATGAAATAAGGTCACATTTCACACTGCCAGCATCATATTCAATAGGCAAAAATTACAAGCATTCCACTTAAGTTTGGGTACAAGACAGGGATGTCCGTTTTCACTTCTCTTATTCAACATAGGACTGGAAGTCTTAACTACAGCAATCAGACATAAAAAGCATGCAAATTGGAAAGGAAGTAGTAAAACTGCCCTTTTTTGCAGATGACATGACTTTGTACATAACCCAAAAATCCCACCAAGAAATTACAAGAATCAATAAATGACTTCAACAAAGTAGCAGGATATAAGAATAATATGCTGAAATCAGTTGCATTTTTATATACCAATAACAAACTATCAGAAAGGGAAATGAAGAGAACAACCCCATTCATAATTGCTTTGAAAAGAATAAAATTACCTAGGAATAAACCTAACCAAGGATGGAAAAGACCTGCATTCAGAAATTTATAAGGCATTAAAGGAAGATATTGGAGAAGATACAAAAAAGTGGAAATACATAACATGTTCATGGATAGGAAGAATTAACATCATTAAAATTTTCATACTACCCAAAGCAATCTAGAGATTCAACACAATTCCTATCAAGATTCCAGTGACATATTTCATAGAACTAAAAGAAATATTTCAGAAATTTATATGGAACCACAAAAAGCCCTGAATAGTAACAGTGATCCCGAGAAAGAAGAACAAAGTTAGAGTAATCACTCTACATAATATTAAACTGTATTATAAGGCCATAATAATCAAAACAGCATAGCACTGGCATAAAAACAGACACATAGATCAATGGAACAGAATAGAGAGCCCAGAAACAAACCTACACCTTTATAGTCAATTAATATTCAACAGAGGAAGCAAGCACATAAAACGAGCTAAAGATAGTTTATTCAATAAATGGCGCTGGGAAAATTGGACAGATATGTACAGAAAAGTGAAACTTTCTTACACCACACAGAAAAATAAATTCAAAATGGATCACAGACTTAAATGTTAGAACCAAAGCCATAAAAATCCTAGAAGAAAATAAAGGCAGCGAAATCTCACACCTTGCTCATAGCAATTTTTTATCAGATATATCTCCCCAAGCAAGGGAAACAAAAGAAAAATATAAACAAAGGGAATATATGAAACTAAACTGTTTTTGGCACAGCAAAGGAAATCATCAACAAAATAAAAAGAAAACACACAGAATGGGAGAACATATTTGCCAATATATCTGTTAAGGCATTAATATTCAAAATTTGTAAAGAACTTACAAAACTCAACAGCAAAAACACAAACAGGCCAATTAAAAAATGGGGAAAGGACCTAAATAGACACTTCTCCAAAAAGGGCATACAGATGGCCAATAGACATATGAATAGATGTTCAACATCACTACTTATCAGGGAATGCAAATTAAAACCACAATGAGATACCATTTCACACCTGTCAGAATGGCTTTCATCAATTAATCAGCAAACAAGTGCTGTCCAGGATGTGGAGATGGAAAACTCTTTTGCACTGTTGGTAGGAATGCAGATTGGTGCAGCCACTGTGGGAAGCCCTATGGAGATACCTCAAAAAGTTAAAAGTGTATCTGCCTTTTGACCCAGATTTCCCAGTTCTGGGAATCCAAAGGAACCCAAAGGAACCCAAAATACTAATTCAAAAGAACATAAGTACCTCTATGCTCATTGCAGCATTATTTACAATTGCCAAGTTATGGAAGCAGCAGCCCAAGTGGCCATCAGTAGATGAGTGGATAAAACAACTATGGGATATGGGATATGTGGAAACTATTGAATATTCCATTTACACAATGGAATTCTACTCAGCCATAAAAAAGAAGAAAATTTTACCCTTTAAAACAGTGTGGATGGGCCTGGAGAACATTATGCTAAGTGAAATAAGCCAGGGAAATATCAAATACAAATATGATTTCATGCATATATGGAATCTAATGAACAAACTGAACTAACAAGTAAAATGGGGATAGACTCATAGATAGAGAGGAGTATGAAAGCTAGTGGAGCATGGGAGATAATGGGGAGACAGAATGAGCAAAAAGGAAAAAGGATTCAGGACATGGACAACAGTGTGGTGATAGTTGGGGGAGGGGTGTATAAGGGGACTAAAAGGGATTGTAAAAAACTGGAAAAAGATTAAATTTGAATTATTTTTAAAAGATCACATTGCATCAGATTGATTAATAAATCTTGACAGAACATTTCATTCCATAACTGCGGATTACACTTTCTTCTCAAGAGCACATGGACCATTTTCTGGGATAAACCATACATTAGGCCATAAAAAAAAGCTTTAATAAATTCAAGAAGATTGAAATTATATTAAGCATATTTTACTACCATATGGCAAGAATACAAATCAACTACAGGAAAATATCTCAAAAGAAAAAAAAAACTACAAATATGTGGAGATTAAATAGCATGATCCTAAAAACAACCAATTGAACAAAGAAGAAATCAAAACTACCTTGAGACAAATGAAAATGAAATTACAACTTTATAAAATTTGGGGGAGAAAAGCCCACTTGCTCTTGCACCCATCTCCAACTCTTAGCTGATTTTCCCAAAAATAAAGTGAACAGTAAATGGAATCTTAGATGACATGACACTTGGAAGCCAAAGAGTACAGAAGATGATTCAAAAGAGGTAGTAAGGATGTTTTACAGATGGAAGGGGAAAATAACTAGGCCTGGTTCCTGCAACTGAGTCACCTCATCTCTAGAGAGCCTGGTCAGGGATAGCAACCTAGTGGCTCCCCCAACAGCCCAGGGCAGGAAATCTCTAGTCCCAGGCTGAGAGTGACTTCGATACACAAAGTCCTTGGGGAAAATCAGACTAAACACACACAGAGCTAGTAGCACACCCTTACCTGCAGAGGCAACAAGAACCAGAGGAGTGCCAGAGAGAGAGAGATGCTATCTGCAACCAGATCTGGTGGAGGAGGAGGGGCCATGTCTGGAATACAATCTTGATGTTTTGGGTTTGGGGGTTATTTTTTCAATTTTTAAATTATTTTATTGTTCTTCAATTACAGTTGTCTGCTTTATCTCCCCATCCCTCTACCCCACCCAAGCCAACCCATATCCCTCACATGTATCGACCCTCCCCCATGCTTTGGTCCATGTGTCCTTTATAGTAGTTCCTGAAAACCCTTCTCCCTACTATCCCTTCCTCCGTCCCCTCTGGCTAATGTTAAATAGTTGTTAACTTCACTGTCTCTGGTTCTGTTTTGTTTGCTTTTTTATTCTGTTGATTATGTTCCAGATAAAACTGAGATCATATGGCATTTGTCCCTCACCGCCTGGCTTATTTCACTTAGCATAATGCTCTCCAGTTCCCTCCATGCAGTTGCAAAAGGTATAAGCCCCTTCTTTCTCTCTATTGCATATACTTCCATTGGGTAAATGTACCAGAGTTTTTTGATCCACTTATTTCCTGATGGGCACTTAGGTTACTTCCAGTACTTGGCTATTATAAATTGTGCTGCTATGAACATTGGGGTGCACAGGTTCTTTTGGATTGGTGTTTCAATCCAAAGAGGCAAGTCAACTATCAGATACTGAGTTCAAAGCAATGGTTATCAGGAAGCTCACTGAGCTCTCTGAGCTCAAAGAGAACTACCAGAAACTACAGGGAAACTACAATGAACTCACTGCAAACTATATCAACATGAAAAAGGAAATAGAAACTATCAACAAGGGCCAAGAGGAAATGAAGAATACAATTTCTGAATTGAAGAACACAGTAGAAGGAATCACAAGCAGACTTGATGAAGCAGAGGATGGGATCCGCGAGCTGGAGGACAAAGTAGAAAAAAACACTCAGAAACAGCAAGAAAAGGAAAAGAGGCTCAGAAAGAATGAAGGGGTGATAAGGGAAATGCAGGACAACATGAAAAGTAACAATATTTGTATAATAGGAATACCAGAAGTAGAAGAAGAAGAGCAAGGAATAGAAAACCTGTTTGAAAAAGTAATGATGGATAGGCAACGAAAATGGTGGCGAGATAGGTGGGAGCAGAGTCCACTTCCCCTCAACGCTAGTGAAATACCTAGCTGATCTGAGGAGCAGAGCAAACAGCCAACGGTATTCCAGCATATATGAAGATCGGAGACCAAAGAGAGAGGACATCGAAAGATCAGACAGTAAGAAGAGTGCTTAAGGACAATAAGGTCCCTGGGACCATCGCGGGGAGCAGGGTGGCTGAAGACCCAGCCCGGGCACAGGGTCTGCTGCAGGATTCTTGGGAGAGAGCCAGGCTGGGCTGTGTGAGCAGTCAGGTGCTTGTTTGGACCAGGGGGGCTTGAATAGGAAGAATTTCTCAAAAAGGAAAAGAAAATAGAGGCACCTAGTAGCTAGTTAGAGAACTCTCCACAGCAGCCCCAGCAGCCCGGCCTCTGGCGCCCCTCCCCGCTCAGCCCCTGGACTGTGAATGCAGAAAAGCAGCCCTGGAGCTCACCTGAAGCCTGGCTGGCGCGCGTCTAGGGGCCCACAACTGAAACCCCGGGTGAGCGCGAGCCCTGATAAGCGGCCCAGCTGCCTGAGCGCCAGTCCCAAAGTGCCCCAGTGGGTGCGTACCCCAATCAGTGGCCTGGGGCCCACACCTGAAACCCCGGTGGGCAGACACCCTGATAAGCACCCAGCTGCCTGGGAGCACAGACAAAAAGCTCCTGGGTGAACACTAAACTGGATCAGTGGCTGGCTGCCCCCACGCACAGACCCAAAGCAGGGGATTGGCAACCAACCAAAGTCCTAAGTGGAGATCGGCTACACAACCCAATCAATGGCCTGGCTGCCTGCAGGCGACCACAGCCAAAAAAAGCACTGGTTCTGAAAACTCCTACGTAGCCCCCAGCGCACAGAACTCTGCAGGGCCTACTGGCTCTCTAGGAGGAAGACAGAACACCAGCAGAGGAGAGCTGCAGGGCTAGGAGAGACTGCATTCCCCGGAAAGACTCGACCCAGTAGGGGGCTGAACTACCCCATAGCAGCACCAAGAGCCCCTAGCATCTAACAGCAAAGAGCAAGAAGGTGGAATGTGAGTTACCCCTAATTGGTGCAACTCAAGGACAGCCACAGCTGGTGAACTAAAGGCCTAGTGGGGAGCAGAAGGACCTGGAGGAACTAGACTAAAGGCTGAACAACAGTGAAGAGTGTGGTTCAGGAAGGGAGAAAAGTGAAACCAATCCTTCCAACCACCCCCTGTTGTTCCACAGAAAGGACGACCAGCAGAACTAACCTGACCAGTTTAAAGCCAGCAGAAGACCTTTTTATTTTTCTTTTCTTCTTTTTATTTCCTTCTTTCCCCCTGAATTCCTTCTTCCTTTCTGTCCTTCTTTCTTTTTTTATTCCTTATTCCTTCCATCCTTTACCTTTTTTATTACTTCTTCCTGCCTTCTTTTATTTATTCTGTTGTTTTAATTTTTGTTAAAAAATTCCTTCTTATCTTGCCTCCAATCTTTCTTTATCCCTTCATTCCTTTCCTTTTCTATTCCCTTTTTCCCTCCTCCCGTTTTTTTTTTTTTTTTTTTTTTGCCCCCATTCCTCTTTTTGCCACAGGTGAGACAAGAAAACCTGGAGTGCTGAAAAGACCAGAGTAAGACTGTGTTACACCCAAAAACGTCAGCTTAAGACCAGTGAGCACAGGAGATTAAGGAGACAGCACCACTGAATCCCATTGGCATTCTACCATAGAAGTTCATACCACAAACCAAGGGAGTCAGAACAGATAAATTTAAGAAGCAGAGACTAACAAGAAAGGTCTCACAAACAACGGGAAGACCAAGAAACAATTCTCAAATGAAAGAAAACGAGGAAGCATCAGAAAGAATGCTAACTGAAAAGGAGGCAAGTCAACTATCATGTACTGAGTTCAAAGCAATGGTCACCAGGAAGCTCACTGAGCTCTCTGAGCTCAAAGAGAACTACCAGAAACTACAGGGAAACTACAATGAACTCACTGCAAACTATATCAACATGAAAAAGGAAATAGAAACTATCAACAAGAGCCAAGAGGAAATGAAGAATACAATTTCTGAATTGAAGAACACAGTAGAAGGAATTAAAAGCAGACTTGATGAAGCAGAGGATCAGATCAGCGAGCTGGAGGACAAAGTAGAAAAAAACACCCAGAAACAGCAAGAAAAGGAACAGAGGCTCAGAAAGAAAGAAGAGGGATTAAGGGGAATGCAGGACAACATGAAACCTAATAATATCCGTATAATAGGGATACCAGAAGGAGAAGAAGAAGAGCAAGGAATAGAAAACCTGTTTGAAAAACTAATGATGGAAAATTTCCCTAATCTGATGAGAGAAAAAGTCACACAAATCCAGGAAACAGAGGGTCCCAAACAAGAGGAACCCAAAGAGGCCCAATGCAAGACACATCATAATTAAAATGGCAAAATTCCAAGACAAAGAGAGAATCTTAAAGGCAGCAAGGGAGAAACAGGGAGTAACATACAAGGGAGCCCCAATGAGGTTAGCAACTGACTTCTTAATGGAAACGCTCCAAGCCAGAAGAGAATGGCAAAAAATATTCCAAGTAATGAGAACCAGAGGCCTGCAACCAAGACTACTTTACCCAGCAAGGCTCTCAATCAAGATAGAAGGCCAAATAAAGAGTTTCCCAGAAAAAAGAAATCTAAAAGAATACAGCTCCACCAAACCAGTTCTGCAAGAGATGCTAAAGGGACTGCTTTAAGGAAAGGAAGGAAAAGAGAAAGAGAGAGGAACACAGGTAGGACAAAATGGCAATGAATAACTACCTATCGATAATAATCTTAAACGTAAATGGATTAAATGTTCCAATCAAAACACATAGAATAGCTGAATGGATAAGAAAACATGACCCACACATATGCTGCCTACAAGAGACCCATCTCAGGACAAAAGACCTACACATACTGAAAGTGAAGGGCTGGACACAAATTTTCCAAGCAAACGGACAGGAAAAAAAAGCAGGGGTAGCAATACTCATATCACACAAAATAGACTTCCAAAGAAGGGCCATAAAGAGAGACCCAGAAGGTCACTTCATAATACTCAAAGGAAGAATCCACCAAGAAGACATAAACATTGTAAATATATATGCACCCAACATAGGAGCACCCAAATAAATAAAGAAAATCTTGCAGTACTTCAAGAAAGATATTGACAGCAACACAATTATAGTAGGGGACTTTAACACCCCACTATCAAAAAAGGACAGGTCTTCCAAACAAAATATCAACAAGGATATTGTGTCACTTAACAATACCCTAGATGAAATGGACTTAACTGATATATATAGAGCTTTTCATCCGAAAGAAGCAAAATGCATATTCTTTTCAAGTGTCCATGGAACTTTTTCAAAGATAGACCACATGATAGGACACAAAGCAAGCCTCAACAAATTCAAGAAAATTGAAATCATATCAAGCACTTTCTCTGACCACAAGGGACTGAAACTAGAAACCAACCCCAAAGGAAAAAACCCAAAACACTCAAAATCATGGAGACTGAATAGCATGCGATTAAACAATGAATGGGTCAAGAACGAGATTAGGGAAGAAATCAAAAACTTTCTGGAAACAAAAGAAAATGAACTCAAAACAACCCAAAACCTATGGGACACAGCAAAGGCAGTCCTGAGAGGGAAGTTCATAGCAATGCAGGCCTACCTTAAAAAGATAGAAATATTTCAAACAAACAACCTAACCCTATGCCTACAAAAACTTGAGAAACAACAACAAAGAGAGCCCAGAGCAAGCAGAAGGAAGGAAATAACCAAGATCAGAGCAAAATGCAATGACATAGATACTAAAAGCACAATTCTAAGGATCAATGAATGCAGGAGCTGGTTCTTTGAAAAGATAAACAAAATCAACAGGCCTTTAAGTAGGCTCATCAAGAAAAAAAGAGAGAAGATCCTAATAAACACAATTAGAAATGAAAGAGGAGAGATTACAACTGAGACCACAGAAATACAAAGGATTGTAAGACATTACTACGAAGAACTGTATGCCAAGAAATTTGAAAACCTAGGTGAAATGGACACATTTCTAGAAAAATATAATCTTCCAAAACTGAATGAAGAAGAAGCAGGAAACCCGAACAGACCAAAAACAGCAGACGTAATTGAAGCAGTCATCAAAAAACACCAACACACAAGAGCCCTGGACCAGATGGCTTCACAGGAGAATTCTCCAAAGCATTTAAGGAAGAGATAACCCCTATCCTCCACAGACTATTTGAAAAAATACAAACTGATGCAAGACTCCCAAACTCTTTTTATGAAGCCAGCATTTTCCTAATCCCAAAACCAGATAAAGACACAATGAAGAAAGAAAACTTCAGGCCAGTATCGCTGATGAACATAGACGCTAAAATTCTCAACAAAATATTGGCTAACCGCATCCAGCAATACATTAAAAAGATCATACACCATAACCAAGTGGGATTCATCCCAGGGATATAAGGCTGGTACAATATTCCCAAATCAATAAACATTATACATCACATCAACAACAGCAAAGACAAAAATCACATGATCTTATCAATAGATGCGGAAAAAGCATGTGAAAAGATAGAGCACCCATTTCTGTAAAAACGCTCAGCAAAGTGGGAATAAAGGGAGCATTCCCCAACATAATAAAGGCCATATATGAGAGCCCTACAGCCAACATCATACTCAAAGGACAAAAACTGAGAGCTTTCCCACAAAGATCAGGAACAAGACAAGGATGCCCTCGCTCACCACTCCTATTCAACATAGTATTGGAAGTCCTACACACAGCAATCAGACAAGAAAAAGAAATAACAGACATCCAAATTGGAAAGAAGGAAATGAAACTGTCACTGTTTGCAGATGACATGATAGCGTCCATGGAAAATCCTATAGACTCCACCAAAAAACTACTCAACCTAATACATGAATTTGGCAAAACAGCTGGATACAAAGTCAATACTCAGAAATCAAAGGCATTCCTGCACACCAACAACGAAACTGCAGAAACAGAAATCAGGAAAAAAATCCCATTTGATATAGCAACAAGAAAAATAAAGTACCTAGGAATAAACCTAACCAAGGAGGTAAAAGATACCTGTACTCAGAGAACTACACAACATTGAAGAAATAAATTAAGGAAGACACAAACAAATGGAAGCATGTACCATGCTCATGGATTGGAAGAATTAACATCATCAAAATGGCCATACTACCCAAAGCGATTTATAGCTTCAATGCAATCCTTATTAGAGTACCAATGACATATTTCACAGATATAGAACAAACATTTCAGAAATTTATATGGAACCATAAACAACCCCAAGTAGCTGCAGCAATTTTGAGAAAGAAGAACAAAGCAGGAGGGATCACAATACCTGATATCAAACTGTATTACAAGGCCACTGTAATCAAAACAGCCTGGTACTGGCATAAAAACAGGCACGTAGACCAATGGAGCAGAACAGAGAGCCCAGAAATAAACTCAATTCTTAACATTCAATTAATATTTGACCAAGAAAGCAGGAGCATAAAATGGAGCAAAAACAGCCTCTTCAACAAATGGTGTTGGGAGATCTGGACAGCTACGTGCAAAAAATGATACTCGATCACCAACTTACGCCATACACAAAAATAAAGTCAAGATGGATAAAAGACTTAAATATAAGTTGTAACACCATAAAAGTCCTTGATGAAAACATTGGCAGGAAATTCTCAGACATACCACGCAGCATCATCCTCAGAGACACATCCCCTAAAGCAAGGGACATAAAGAAAAGAATAAACAAGTGGGACCTCATCAAAATAGAAAGCTTCTGCATGTCTAAAAAAAAACAGCACTAAAATACAAAGAGAACCAACAGTATGGGAAAACATATTTGCCAACGATACCTCAGACAAGGGCCTGATCTCCAAAATATATAAAGAACTCACATGACTCCACTCCAGGAAGACAAACAACCCAATTAAAAAATGGGCAAAGGACTTGAACAGACACTTCTCCAAGGAAGACATACAGAGGGCCCAGAGATATATGAAAAGATGCTCAGCATCACTAGCTATCAGAGAGATGCAAATTAAAACCACAATGAGGTACCCTCTCACACCATTCAGAGTGGCCAACATAAACAAATCCACAAAGAAATGTTGGAGAGGATGTGGAGAAAAGGGAACCCTAGTGCACTGTTGGTGGAATGCGGACTGGTGCGGCTATTGTGGAAACAGTATGGAATTTCCTCAGAAAACTAAAAGTGGAACTGCCCTTTGACCCAGCAATTCCACTGCTGGGATTATACCCTAAGAACCCTGAAACACCAATCCAAAAGAATCTGTGCACCCCAATGTTCATAGCAGCACAATTTACAATAGCCAAGTACTGGAAGCAACCTAAGTGCCCATCAGCAAATGAGTGGATCCAAAAACTATGGTATATTTACACAATGGAATTCTACACAGCAGAGAGAAAGAAGGAGCTTATACCCTTTGCAACAACATGGATGGAACTGGAGAGCCTTATGCTAAGTGAAATAAGCCAGATGGTGAGGGACAAATACCATATGATCTCACCTTTAAGTGGAACCTAATCAACAAAACAAAGAAGTAAGTAAAATATAACCAGAGACATTGAAACTAAGAACAATCTAACAATGGTCAGTGGTGAGTGGGGAGGGAACAGTGAGGAGAAGGGATTACAGGAACTACTATAAAGGACACATGGACCAAATCAAGGGGGAGGGTGGAGGTGGGGGAGGGAGGGGGGTTCAGCTGGGGTGGGGTGGAGGGATGGGGAGAATAGGCACACAACTGTAACTGAAAACAATAAAAAATTAAAATTTAAAAAGAGAATCAAAAATACTAATAAAATGTGTGATATAAGAATAATGAAAAAATAATAATACAAATATATACAATAACTTGCAAGTTCTCTGGAGGAGGAAAGTGAAATTTGTTTCACTGTCTCAGCTGTTGGGATGTCCCCTCTTTGGGTACAATTCCCATCTTTTCACAGTTCCAAGTTTTATTATCTCACCTGTGGGGATTAAAAAAAAAAAAAAGACACAAGGAAGAAGAGATATAAAGGGAGAGAAAAAAGGTGTCGAACAAGAAAAGAGGAAAGAGAGGAAGAAGGTGTTAAAAGAAAGAAAAATAATAAAAAGTGATAATAAAGAATTACTTTTAAGAAAGAGAGGGCGGGGGGAGAAAATAAGTACGGGCTTCAAACTGGACAAGTCAGTTTTGCTGGGCTTTTTGGCTGCAGCCAATTCAGGGGGCATAGACCAGCAGACCAGCAGTCTGGCAGCCCCCAGACCCACTGGTTCAGTCACCCACCCTCTTCCTGGCTATGGGTGTGAGCGTGGGGCCTTCTGTGATGCGCAGTCTCCCTGGTGCATGTGGTCTTAGGTCCCTCTAAGTTGTGTACTCTCCCTGATGCCTTGGAGGTGTGCCCATAGTCCCTCCAAGGTGCTCACTCTCACCGGTGCTTCAGATGTGGGTTCGATGCACCTCTGAGGGAACGCTGGACAGCCATATGGAAAGGAGACTACAGCTATTGCTGTAGAAGACTTCCCCAAAGTGCCCCTCAGTGTCCTTTTGAGAAAATCCTCCTGCTCAATCCTGCTGCTGCATACAATGAAGGGCCTGTCCTCTCACACAGCCCACCTCTCCAGCTAGACTGAGGACTGTCCAGGTCAGGGCCCCACACAGCCCAACTCTCAACTCTCCCCTTCTGGTGCCCACCGTCTCCCTGTGTTTACCACTTTGTCCTTATTCCCCTCCCTGCGACTTCAGACAAGCAGGTCTCTCTTGGTGCTGCTCAAGCCTTGTTTGGCAGGGGAGGGAGCCATTAACCCGGCTATCTCCCAGGAGTCCTGGGGCAGGCCTGGCAGGCACAGGCCTGGGGCTGCAGTTGCCCTGGTCCCCTCACTGGTCCTAGGGACCTTTTTTTCCTAAAACAATCCCCTTACCGTCTGTTTTTTCAGTGTCCTCTATACTTTTTGGTCTCCAATCTTCATAAACGCTGGGGTACTGTTGGCTGATCGCTTTGTTCCTCAGTAGATTGGGTAGGTGTTTCACCCACGTGCAGGGGGAAGAGGACTCTGCTCCCACCTATCTTGCTGCCATCTTGTAAAATATTTGACTCTTGACTTTTTGGAGAGGAGGTGTGCAGGGATATCCAGACTTTGACTCAGAACTGCAGTGGACTACCCAGAGAGACTTTTTTAAAAGGGGAGTTGAGATATGCTGGGAAAGGATCCCCCATGCACAGCTGCCCTGTCAACAATGAAAAAGGGTTGTAAGTACAATTTACTCCCACTCAGTACAGCTGGACACATTGATGAAAAAGGTGCAAAGGGAGGTGATTTCTCGATCTCAGCCAGGTGCAGCTACACAGAGTGGAGAGTATGGGCTGCAGAGCACTGTGAGGGCAGTGGGCAGGGAACTGTGCACCTAAGATTATTCAAAGCCAGACTGAGTCCCCTTTCTTTGCAGAACCACCTGGAAGGGAATGTTGGGACCAGCCCCCACTTCCTGCAGGAGCTGGTGGAAGATCTGCAAAACCGGCCAGGCAGACTTAACAACTCTGCAGGTGGTTTTTCCTCTGCAGGAGAAACACCAAGAGAAAAACCTGAAAGGGCACGTTTTGAACTCCTCACAGGGAGACAAAGTACATGGGGTCCAAGGCCCTATTTCACTGAGACCATAAAGCAGAGTTCAGAGAGTTGTGCAACACGGGGGTTTCAGGGCACCACCCAGCCACAGCTTGCACACAGGGCTGTCATCTACACCAAGCAAGAGAGAGCTGGCACTCTTACACACATTGTGCCCTCTGTGAAACAGAGCTATTTAATCAGAAACTATACATTATTGGAAATAAACTGGGACAGAATAAGACAGGAGGTATAGGGGCAGGGGTAACACACCTACAATTTTCCCAGAAGACTGAACAATGCCTTCCAGGGGAGACACAGAGGCACCATCCTCTCAACTGCAACAGAAGCTCCCTTTAGAGGCAGGTGAAGGAGATACAGGCAGTGTTGCCAGAAGTTGGCCGCCCACCATGGGACCTTGAGCTAAAAGAAAAATAGATCCAGAAAGAAGTCAAAATGTGAACAATAGCTGAGATGAATTTCACCTCACTCTTCCTGAGAACTTGTCTGTTTTTTCTTCTTTTTTTTCCTTTCACATAGCTTTTTAGTATTTCTTCTTTTGCTTCAATTCTATTCCAACTAACTCACTACTCTTGGTCTTTTTTTTTCAGATTATATATTTTTCATATTATTGTTATTTCAAATCCCAAATAGCACCTTTCCCTGGTCTTACTTCATCTTGCCTTCTTCCTGAATTTTCTTATTGTTGATGTGAACTCTATTTTCTCCCATGCTATGCCACGTTCTTATTCCTTACTCTTACTATTTCTCTTCCATCTATCTTTGAAAAGCATTCTTCCTTCCTTAGGTCAGCTCACATTCTTCCCACCCCCTCTTTTTTTTTAAATACATGTTTTAAAGATTTTAATTACTTTTAGAGAGAGGGGAAAGGAAGGAGAAAGAGAGGGAGAGAAACATCAATGTGTTGTTGCCTCTCACTCATCCCCCACTGAGGTCCTTGCCCCAACCCAGACATGTGCCCCGACCGGGAATTGAACCAGCAACCCTTTGGTTCACAGGCCCTCACTCAATCCACCAGCCAGGCTTTTCTCCCCTCTTATAATAATCTTATTTCCTTTCCACCTCTATAAATTGTGGCCAGTTGGATGAGGAAATAAGGGTTACTGCTGTACTTCTCCAACAGTATTCCTATTTGTTCACTATTTGTACCTCAAAGCCCATAGGATACTCTCCCTTGGTCTTACTCCATTTTGCATTCCCCCTGCACTTGATGAGTTGAGTTAGAAATTTTATTTTAATTTATTTTCCTTTTCTTTGCCTCGGTTCTATTTCTTACTCTTATTAGTTTTCCTCCCATATCCTCTCAAAATCATTTTTATTTACTGTAGACATCTCATATTCATTTTTCTCTTTTGTATCATATTCTTATTCCCTTTCCACCTTTATTGATCTTCACTCACTTGACATTGTTATTGACCTTGCTGTGACTTTTCTGCAATTTTGTTCCTGTTGGTTCAATAACACTAATTTTACTTCAAACCTCATAGTATACTTTTCCCTTTTCTTACTCCACTTTTAGCATTATCCTACCCTGTTTTACTTACATTTTAAATTTTATTCTTGCCTTTCTTTGCCTCATTTCTATCCCATACTCTTATTATTTCTCTGCACTCTTTCTAATCAAAATTATTTTCTCTCTTTTATTCATCTCATATTCCCTTTTTCCTATCTTTTAATATTCTTAAGCTCCACATTTCTTAATATTTGTCCAATTGCTGTGGATATTACTAAAGTGGTAGAAGTTTTATTTTATTTTATTTTGCTGGTGTGGGTTCAGTTTTCTGGTAATTTTGCTTTGTTAAGAAACACCTGTACAACAGCATACAAGACATACTGGGAATTGTGACCACCAGTCAGCCAGCTTGAGGGGAAAACTCACTGACAAATGAGCTACCAACAAGCAAAGCCCAAGTACAACAAAAGAGACCACACAAACTTAATAAAGGGCAGCCTGAAAGCATCCAGATCAGGAAATCAAAGAGACTGCATCACTGACTGCCATACAACTCCTACCACAGAAGTTCACCCCATGAAGACAAGTAGGCAAAGCAGGGCATCTTGAGATGCAGAAACAAACAAAAAGAGTCACTGAAAAAGGGGAAACAAAGAAAGAACCCCCAATCAGAAGGAATGGAGGAATCCCCTAAAAAAGAGCAAAACAAAACTGAGAGAAGCAATCTATCAGATATAGATTTCAAAAAAAAACGTTATGAGGATGCTCAAGGGACTCAATGACAACTATAGGGGACTAAATAGGAAATACAGCAGCATGAAAAAGGAAATAGAAACTATGAACAAAAATCAGGAAGTAATTAAGAATACAATATCTGAAGTTAATAATACACTAAATGGAATTAAAAGTAGGCTGGATGAAGCAGACAACTGAATCAGCAAGCTGGAAAACAAGGTAAAAAGAAATGCCCTGGCAGAACAAAATAAAAAAAGACTCAAAAAGAATGAGGATAGTTTAAGGCAACTTCAGGACAACATGAAACATAACAACATTCACATCATTGGAATATCAGAAGGAGAAGAAAAGGAGCAATGAACAGAAAATGTGTCTGGAAAAATAATGACAAAAAACTTGACTAACATGGTGATGGGAAACGACATGCAAGTTCAGGAAGCACAGAGGGTCCCAATCAAGATGAACACAAAAGAGCTACACCAAGACACAACATAATTAAAATGCCAAATGTTAGAGACAAAAAGAGAATCTTAAAGGCAGCAAGGGAGAAACAGCAAGTCATATACAAGGGAGCTCCAATAAGGCAATAAGCTGATTTTCAACAGAAACACTACAAGCCACGAGGGATTGGCAAGAAATATTCCATATAATGAAAAACAATGACCTACAACAAAGACTACTCTATCCAGCAAGGCTCTCATTTAAAATAGATGGTGAAATAAAGAGCTTCCCAGACAAAAAAAAACGGTTGAAAGTGTATGTTACCACTAAGCCACCACTGCAAGGGACACTAAACAGACTGCTATAAAAAGAAGAGAAAGAGAGACACAGAGAGAGAGAGAAACAAAGGTATGGGGAAAATGGCAATGAATAAATACTTATCATTAATAACCTTAAATGTAAATGGATTAATGCTCCAATCAAACGACATTAGGATGGCTAAATGGAAAAAAGAAATAGGACCCACATGTATGCTGTCTACAAGAGACTCACTGAAGAACAAAAGATCAACACAGACTCAAAGTGAAGGGATGGAAAAAATTATTCCAACCAAATGGACATTTAAAAAGCCAGGGTAGTAATACTTGTATCAGACAAAATAGATTTCAAAACAAAGCCCATAAAAAGAGACAGAGGGCACATGATAATAATTAAGGGAAGCATCAATCAAGATGATATAACCATTGTAAACGTATATGCACTCAACATAGGAGCACGCAAGTATATAAGGAAAATCTCGGAGGACTTTAAAAAAGTGTAGACATCAACAGTTATAGTATGGGATTTTAACACCCCATTACCAACAATGGATAGATCTTCCAGACAAAGAATCAACAAGGACATTGTGGCACCCAGTGACACTCTAGATGAAATGGACTTAACTGATATATAGAGAGCCTTTCATCCCAAAGAAGCAAAATACACATTCTTTTCAAATGCACATGGAACATTTTCAAAGATAGACCACATGGCAGGACACAAAACTAACCTCAACAAATTCAAGAAAATTGAAATCATATCAAGCATATTCTCAGATCACAATGGCTTGAAACTAGTAACCAACCTTAACAAAAAAAAAAACCTCAAAACATTCAAATTCATGGAGACTGAATAGCATGCTATTTAACAATGAATGGATTAATAATGAAATCAAGGAATAAATCAAAAGTTAATGGAAGCAAATGAAAATGAATACATAACAGCCCAAAACCTATGGCACACAATGAAAGCAGTCCCGAGAGGGAAGTTCATAGTGATACAGGCCTACCTGAAAAAGTTTCAAATAAACAACCTAACCCTACTCTACAAGAACTAGAGGAACAACAACAAACAAAGCTCAGAGTAAGTAGAAGGAAGGAAATATCAAGATCAGAGCAGAATTAAATTACATAGAAACTAAAAGAACAATTCAAAGAATAAATAAATTCAGGAGATGGTTCTTTCAAAAGATAAACAAAATGGACAAGGCTTTAAGCAGACTCATCAAGAAAAAACAGAGATGACCCAAACAAATAATATCAGAAACAAAAGAGGAGAAATTTAAACCAATACTGAAGAAATATAATGGATTGTCAGAAATTACTACAAACAGTTGTATGTGAAGAAATTTGAAAACCTGGGCAAAATGGACAAATTTCTAGAAACACATAATCTTCCAAAAGTTAATCAAGAAGAAGCAGAAAGCTGAATAGACCGATGAAACCTAATGAAATTGAAGCAGTTAAAAAAAAAAAAACAACTTTGGGCACACAAAAGCGCTGGACTGGACAGCTACACAGGTAAATTTTACCAAACATTTAGGGAAGAGCTAACTCATATCTTAATCAATCTTTTCAAAAAAAATTCCAGATGGAATACTCCCAAACTCATTTTATGAGGCCATTATTATCCTAATTCCCAAGCCAGCTAAAGACACAACAAAGAAAGAAAACTGCAAGCCAATATTGCTGATGAACATAGATGCTAATATTCTAAATAAAGTATTGGCAAACTGGATCCAGCAATAGATTGAAAAGATTATATACTGTGATCAAGTCAGATTCATCCCAGGGATGTAAAGATGGTACAATAATCACGAATCAATAAATGTAATACATCACATAAACAAAGGGAAAGACAAAAATCACAAGATTGTATCAATAAAGGCTGAAAAAGCATTTGATAAGATATAGCAACCATTTATGATAAAAACACTCAGCAAAGTGGGAATAGAGAGAGAATACCTCAACAGAGTAAAGGACATATATGAGAAACCTATACCCAACATCATACTCAATGGGAAAAACAAAAAGCTTTCCCACAAAGATCAGGAGCAAGACAAGGTTGTCCACTTTTACCAGTTCTATTCAACATAGTATTGGAAATTTTAGCCACAGCAATCAGATGAGAAAGAGAAATAAAAGACATCCAAATTGGAAAGAAGGAAATAAAACTGTCAATATTTTAATATATTTATTAATTATGCTATTACAGTTGTCCCATTTCCCCCCCCACTCCACTCCATCCTGCCCACCCCCTCCCTCCCACATTCCCCCCTATAGTTCATGTCCATGGGTCATACTTATAAGTTCTTTGGCTTCTACATTTCCTACACTAGTCTTACCCTCCCCCTGTCTATTTTCCACCTATCATCTATGCTACTTATTCTCTGTACCTTTCCCCGCTTCTCCCTCTCCCACTCCCCTATTGACAACCTTCCATGTGATCTCCATCTCTATGGTTCTGTTCCTGTTCTAGTTGTTTGCCTAGTTTGCTCTTGTTTTTGTTTTAGGTGTGGTCGTTAATAACTGTGAGCTTGCTGTCATTTTTACTGTTCATATTTTTTATCTTCTTTTTCTTAGATAAGTCCCTTTAACATTTCATATAATAATGGCTAAAACTGTCAATTTTTTATAGATGACATGATAGTGTATATAAAAAACTCCATAGATTCCACCAAAATACTACTAAACCTAATAAATGAATTTGGCAAAAGAGCAGGATACAAAGTCAATATTCAGAACTCAAACACATTTTCAAACACCAACATTGAAATATCAGAAATAGAAATCAGGAAAAAAATCCCTTTTGCTATATAACAACAAGAAAAATAAAGTACCTAGGAATAAACTTAACTAAGGAGGTAAAAGACCTGTACTCAGAAAACTACAGACCACTGAAAATAAATTAAGGGAGACACAAATAAATGGAAGGATATACCCTGTTCATGGATTGGAAGACTTAATATCATTAAAATGTCCATACCACCCAGAGAAATCAATAGATTCAATGCAAACCCTATCAAAAAAACAGTGACCTATTTCACAGATATAGAACAAATATTTCAAAAATTTATATGGAACCATAAACCACATGGAAAATTGGGACAACTGTAATTGAATGACAATTAACAAAAAGAATAACAAAAGAACAATAAATAAATAAATAAAGACCTATTATACATTTCAGAAAAGAAAAATTACAAAAATAAAATATATGGGATTCTGCAAAAGCAGTTCAAGGAGGGAAATTCATGGAATTTCTTCCTTGAAGAAACAGGAAAAAAAAACCCAAATAAACAATCTAACTTCACATCTAAAGAAATGATTAAAAGAATAACAAACAAATCCAAGAAAGAAGAAGAAAAGAAATACTAAAAATCAAGGTTAAATAAAGAAAATAGAAACTAAAAATATAGAGAAAATAAAATAAAGGAAAAGTCAATGAAACTAAGAGGTGGTTCTTTGAAAGAATAAATAAAATTGGCAAACTTATAGCAAGAGTTATCAAGAAAAAAGAGAATCAAAATAAAATCAGAAATGAAAGAGGACAGATTACAGTTAATATCACAGAAATACAAAGAATTATGAACACAATGAAGAAACAAGAACTCAGAAAAATGAGGAGAGGCTTAGGAACCCTTGGGACAACTTTAAACATTCCAGCTCCAAATCATAGGGGTGCCAGAAGAAAAGAAAGAGTAAGAAATTGAAAACTCATTTGAAAAAATAATGAAGGAGAAATCCCCCAATCTGGTGAAGGAAACAGACTTCCAGAAAGTCCAGAAAGCTCAGAGAGTCTCATAGAAGTTGGACCCTAAGCATACAACAAGGCACATCATAATTACATTACCCAAGATCAAAGATAAGGAGAGAATCTTAAAAGCAGCAGGCGAAAATGTGACAGTTACCTACAAAGGAGTTCCCATAAAATTATGAGCTGATTTCTCAAAAGAAACCTTGCAGGCAAGAAGGGGCTGGAAAGAAGTATTCCAAGTCAGAAAGGCAAGGACCTACATCCAAGATTACTCTACCCAGCAAAGCTATCATTTAGAATGGAAGGGCAAATAAAGTGCTTCCCAGGTAAGGTCAAGTTAAAGGAGTTCATCATCACCAAGCACTTATTATATGAAATGTTAAAGGGACTAATCTAAGAAAATGGAGAAGATCAAATATATGAACAGTAAAATGACAACAAACTCACAACTATCAGCAACTGAACCTAAAGAAAAAAACCCCAAAACAAACTAAGCAAACAACTAGAACAGGAAAAGAATCACAGAAATGGAGATCATGTGGATGCTTATCAGCAGGGAATGGGGGGGCATGGGGGAAAAGGTATGGGAATAAGTAGTATAAATGGTAGGTAGAAAATAGACAGGGGAGGTTAATAATATGTGGAAATCAAAGAATCTATATGTACAACCTATGGACATGAAGTAAGGGGAGTGGGGAATGTGGGTGGGAGAGGGTATGCAGAGCGGAGGGGAATAAAGGGGGGGGAAATGTGACAACTCTAATAGTATAATCAATAAAATATATTTTTAAAAGTGAATGGATTAAAGAAGTATAAATTGGTTGTTACAAAATAACCATGGGGAGGTAAGGTACAGCATAGGGAATATAGTCAATCATATTTTAAAAACTATGTATGGTATCAAGTGGGTACAAGATTTATCATGATGATCACTTTCCAAGTTACATAGTGTGTAATCACTGAGGTGTACATCTGGAACTAATATGTTAATATTTGTCATCTGTAATTGAAAAATAAAAAATATTTTAAAAAGTAAACAAATAAATAAATTTTAAAAGCAAACCAATGAACAAAATCCCAGGACCAGACATCTTCACAGTTGAATTCTATAAAACACTTAGAAAAAAATTAATACCTTTTCTTTTCAAATTATTCCAAAAGTTATAGAGTAAGAGATGATTTCAAAATTATTCCACGAGGTCAGGATTACCCTGATACTAAAGCCAGGCAAAGTCACTACAGAAAAAGAGAAAGAGAGAGAACTACAAGTCAATATCCCTGGTGTATATAGGTGCAAAAACTCTCAGCAAAATACTAGCAACTCAAATTCAATTATACAATAAAAGATTATATACCATGATTATGTGAAATTTATATGAGGATGCAAGGAGGATTTAATATTTGCAAAACAATTAATGTGATACATTACATCAACAAAACCAAGGGAACAAGTCACATTAATACCTCAATGGGCGCAAAAAAATTTTTGACAAATTCAACATCAAGTTATGATAAAAACCCTCAACAAAGTGAATATATAAGAAACTTACCTCAATGATAAAGGCTATATATGCCAAGCCTACATATAACATCATACTTAATGTTGTAAAGCTGAAAGCTATTTCTCTAAATCACGAGCAAGTAATGGTTGCCCACTCTCACCACTATTATCCAATTTGGAAAGGAGGAAGTGAAATTTTCACTATTTCCAAATAACATGATATTTTATATAGAAAATTCATCAAGAAAACTGATAGAATTAATAAATTCAGCAATGTAGCAGGATACAAAATTAACATATAGAAATCCATTGCACCTCTATAATAATACAAAAGTGAAATTAAGAAAACAATCCCACTTACAATTTCATCACAAGAATAAAATACCTAGAAATGAATTTAACCAAGGAGGTGAAAGACCTGTAGTCTAAAATCAATAAGACACTAAAGAAATAAATTGAAGAGAACACAAATAAGTGGGAGGATATATCATTCTCATGGATTGGAAGGACCTGAAATGACCATACTATCCAAAGCAATCTACAGATTCAATGCAATCCTTATTAAAATACCAATGGCATTCTTCTCAAAACCAGAATGAATAATTCTAAAATTTATATGAAACCACAAAAGATTACAAAAAGCCAAAGCAATCTTGAGAAAGAAGAGCAAAGGTGGAAGCATTATGCTCCTTGATATCAAACAATTCTACAAAGCTATATAACCAAAACAGCATGGTACTGACACAAAAACAAACACATCCATCAGTGGAACAGAATAGAGAGCCCAGAATAAAATTTCCCGTATATGGTCAATTAGTCTATGAAGACAAGGGTACACAATGGAGAAATAACAATACTTCAACAAGTGGTTTGGGAAAATGGGAAAAATACATGCAAAAAAATGAAAATGTACCAACATTTGCATCATATACAAAAATGAACTCAAAATAGATTAAAGGTTTAAATGTAAGGCTTAAAACTATAAAACTTCTAGAAGGAAGCATAGGTAGCAAACTGTTTAACATCAGTCTTAGTAATTTTTTTGGATATGTCCCTTTAAGTAAGGGAAACAAATGCAAAAATAAAAAATGGCACTTCATAAAACTATATAGCTTCTGTACAGTGAAAACAATTATCAACAAAATGAAAAGGCAACCTAATTAATGACAGACTATATTACAAATGATATTATGATAAGGAGTTGATATCCAAAATATATAAGGAACACATATACATTAGTAACAAAAAATGAACAATCAAAAAATATGCAGAGCACATTGAGACGTTTCTCCAAGAAAACATACAGATGGACAACAGGCACTAATTATCAGGGAAATTCAAATTAAAACCACAGTTGCATACTACCACACACCACTCAGCATGATTATTATGAAAAATTCAACAAACAAATGTTGACAAGGGTATGGAAAAAAGGGGAAAGGGACTGTAAATTGCAGCCATTATGGAAAACAGTAATGAGATTCTTTAAAACAGATCTACCATATGACTCAACAATTCTACTTCTGTGTATTTCTTTAAAGAAAACAAAAATACTAATGTGAAAAGATATATGCACCCCTATGTTCACTGCAGCATTATTTACCATAGCCAGATATGAACACAACTTTAAAGTCTATTCATAGATAAATGGATAAAGAAGAGGTGATACAAAGGAATATTACTCAGCCCCCCAAAAAGAATGAAATCTTGCCAATTGCCACAACATGGGTGGACCTAGAGGGTATTATCCTAAGTGAAATAAGTCAGACAAAGACAAATACTGCATGTTTTCACTAATATGTAGAATACTTTAAAATCAAAATGAACAAAACAAAAACAGACTCAAACCAAGAAGAAATGGATTGTTGCCAGAGGTGAAGGGAGTAGACGGATGAGTGAAAATGTACAGGAGAAAATAGTCACTTTGCATAGTGACAGATGGTTATTAGACTTCATGTAGTAGTCACATAGTAAAATATGTACATTTCGAATTATTATGTTGTACACCTAAAACTAATATTGCATACCAATTATAATTTAAAAACAAACTTAACAAACTTATGGTAAAAGGGGGATAACCATATCTTTCTATGTGTTCACTTACATGCCTTTTTAAAAGTTTTTTCCTTACCTCACACCTTATATCATGTGTCCAAATAAGCATTTTTGTCTTCAAAACAGTTGCCTTTGAATCTTAGCACTATTGTTGTGATATTCATGTGACCTGCAGTTATAACCTACAGGGCATCTTTTTGCACCTCTCAGCATTTACTACATTCCCTTTCAAGAGGGAATTAGGCTTTAATAAGAAGACACCAGTTGTTCAGAATCAAAGCTAAAAAATAACATGGCTGATCAGATATGAGATTTGGGTTTTCTTTAAAGAAAGTGGATTTTCTAATATAGTGTGTAAATTAAATTTACAGTTTGTAAAATTTAGATGAAAAGTCATAATTTTAAATATAATTGTAGCCTCCTACATTTAGATTCCCCCTAATTTGAAATAGCTTTTTCACTTTTCTGCTTATTATTTAAAATGTAAACAGATATAAGTAAAGAGCAAGTTTAATCCCACTGCCAAGAGGTACCTCTAATTTATAATTTGTATATTTTTTGTACATCACTTGTAACTTTCCTTACTCATATTAAATTAGAAATGAAGAATTTTCTTTTGGGACTTCGGAAGATGGCGGCAACATAGGTGGGAGCGGAGTCCACTTCCCCTCAACGCCAGGGAAATACCTAGCTGATCTGAGGAGCAGAGCGAACAGCCAACAGTATTCCAGCATATATGAAGATCAGAGACCAAAGATAGAGGACACTGAAAGATCTGACGGTAAGAAGAGTGCTGAAGGACAATAAGGTCCACGGGACCCAGGACCGCGCGGTACAAGGGCGGCAGAGGCGCCAGCCCTGGCGCAGGGGCTGCTGCAGGAGTCCTGGGAGAGGGCCAGGCTGCGCTGTGAGCAGCCAGGTGCTTGATTAGACCAGGGGGGCTTGAAAAGGAGGAATTTCTCAAAAAGAAAAAGAAAATAGAGACACTCAGGGGCTAATTAGAGAACTCTCGGTAGTAGCCGAGGCCCCTGGCGCCCCTCCCCCTCCACCCCTGGACTGCTACGCTCACCCGAGGTCCGGTCGCGCGCGTGAGCAGATTAGCCAATGGGACCCACACTTGAAACCCCGGAGGGGCGCCCACACCTCAAACCTCCGAGATAATTTGGAGCAGAGACTAGCTGCTCCACCCACAGGCCCAAAACCTCAGAACCGAGTGCCGCGTGATTGAGTCCCAGGGCGGCCCCGCCCGCCCGAGAGACTCAAGCCCAGGGCGGCTGGATCGGGCCCCCAAGCACAGAGCCTGTGGCTCAGCGGGCTGCGCGCGCTCACCAAGCACAGGGCCAGCTGGGTGCCTGTTTTCCAAATACAAAGCTGCTGGCGAGTGTCCTAACCCCAAGGCGGCTGAATCCGCCACCTGCGCGCCAGCGTTCCAAGCCCTGGCGGCTCGATTGGTCCGCCGGCTGTGCGCTCAGGGCACAAAATAGCGTCACAACCCAAAGCGGCTGGATTCCCCTGCTGCGCGCGCACGTGTCACAAGCCAAATCGGCTGGATTGGCTGATCAACGGACTGATTGACTGCCAGGGACCACACCTACAAAACAGCGAAGAGTGTGACCCAGGAAGAGAGAAAAGTGAAACCAATCCTTCCAACCACCCCCTCCCGTTGCACAGACAGGACACCAGCAGAAATAACCTGACCGGTTTAAAGCCAACAGAAGATTTTTTTTTTTTATCCTTTTTCTTTTTTTTCCTTTCCCCCTGAATTCCTTCTTCCTCTCTCTTTTTTTCTTTTTTTTCATTCCTTCTTCCTCCCATCCTTTACCATTTTTATGTCTTCTTCCTGCCTTCTTTTATCTATTTCTATGTTTTAATTTTTTCTAAAATTCCTTCTTATCTTGCCTCCGATCTTTCTTTATTCCTTCTTCCCTCCTTCCTTCCTTTCCTCCTTTCCTATTTCCTTTTTCCCTCCTTCCCATCTTTGTTTTGGTTTGTTTCGTGTGTGTGTGTGTGTGTGTGTTTTTTTTCTTTTCTTTCGCCCCCCCTTTCTCTTTTTCCCACAGGTGAGACAACAAAACCTGGAGTGCTGAAAAGACTAGAGTTAGACCGTGTTAAACACATAAACGTCAGCTCAAGACCAGTGAGCACAGGAGAGTAAGGAGACAGCACCACCGAATCCCATTGGCATTCTACCATAGAAGTTCATATCATAAATCCAGGGAGTCAGAACAAAGCAATTTAAGACGCAGAGACCAACAAGAAGAGCCTCACAAACAATGGGAAGACAAAGAAACAATTCCCAAATGAAAGGAAAGGAGGAAGTCTCAGAAAGAATACTAACCGAAAAAGAGGCAAGTCAACCATCAGATACTGAGTTCAAAGCAATAGTCATCAGGAAACTCACTGAGCTCTCTGAGATCAAAGAGAACTACCAGAAACTACAAGGAAACTACAATGAACTCACTGCAAACTATATCAACATGAAAAAGGAAATAGAAAATATCAACAAGAGCCAAGCGGAAATGAAGAATACAATTTCTGAATTGAAGAACACAGTAGAAGGAATTAAAAGCAGACTTGATGAAGCAGAGGATCGGATCAGCGAGCTGGAGGATAAAGTAGAAAAAAACACCCAGAAGGAGCAAGAAAAGGAAAAGAGGCTCAGAAAGAATGAAGAGGCAATAAGGGAAATGCAGGACAACATGAAACGTAACAATATCCGTATAATAGGAATACCAGAAGGAGAAGAAGAAGAGCAAGGGATAGAAAACCTGTTTGAAAAAGTAATGATGGAAAATTTCCCTAATCTGAGGAGAGAAAAAGTCACCCAAATCCAGGAAACACAGAGAGTCCCAAGCAAGAGGAACCCAAAGAGACCCACTGCAAGACACATCATAATTAAAATGGCAAATTTCCAAGACAAAGAGAGAATCTTAAAGGCAGCAAGGGAGAAGAAGGAAGTAACATATAAGGGAGCCCCAATAAGGTTAGCAACTGACTTCTCAATGGAAACGCTCCAAGCCAGAAGAGAATGGCAAAAAATATTCCAAGTACTGAGAACCAGAGGCCTGCAACCAAGACTACTTTACCCAGCAAGGCTCTCAATCAAGATAGAAGACCAAATAAAGAGTTTCCCAGACAAAAAAAGTCTAAAAGAATACAGCTCCATCAAACCAGCTCTGCAAGAGATGCTAAAGGGACTGCTTTAAGGAAAGGAAGGAAAAGAGAAAGACAGAGGAACACAGGTAGGAAATAACGGCAATGAATAACTACCTATCGATAATAATCTTAAACGTAAATGGATTAAATGCTCCAATCAAAAGACATAGAACAGCTGAATGGATAAGAAAACATGACCCACACATATGCTGCCTACAAGAGACCCATCTCAGGACAAAAGACTTACACAGACTGAAAGTGAAGGGCTGGAAACAAATTTTCCAAGCAAACGGACAGGAAAAAAAAGCAGGGGTAGCAATACTCATATCACACAAAATAGACTTCCAAAGAAGGGCCATAAAGAGAGACCCAGAAGGTCACTTCATAATACTCAAAGGAAGAATCCACCAAGAAGACATAAACATTGTAAATATATATGCACCCAACATAGGAGCACCCAAATACATAAAGAAAATATTGGAGGATTTCAAGAAAGATATTGACAGCAACACAGTTATAGTAGGGGATTTTAACACCCCACTATCAAAAATGGACAGGTCTTCCAAACAAAAGATCAACAAAGATATTGTGTCACTTAACAATACCTTAGAGGAAATGGACTTAACTGATATATACAGAGCTTTTCATCCCAAAGACGCAAAATACACGTTCTTTTCAAGTGTCCATGGAACTTTTTCAAAGATAGACCACGTGATAGGACACAAAGCAAGCCTCAACAAATTCAAGAAAATTGAAATCATATCAAGCATCTTCTCTGACCACAAGGGTCTGAAACTAGAAACCAACGCCAAGGGTAAAAACCCAAAACACTCAAAAGCATGGAGACTGAATAGCATGCTATTAAACAATGAATGGGTAAAGAACGAGATTAGGGAAGAAATCAAAAACTTCCTGGAAACAAATGAAAACGAACTCACAACAACCCAAAACCTATGGGACACAGCAAAGGCAGTCCTGAGAGGGAAGTTCATAGCAATACAGGCCTACCTTAAGAAGTTAGAAACAGTTCAAACAAACAACCTAACCCTATGCCTACAAGAACTGGAGGAACAACAACAAAGACAGCCCAGAGCAAGCAGAAGGAAGGAAATAACCAAGATCAGAGCAGAATTAAATGACATAGAGACTAAAAGCACAATTGTAAGGATCAATGAATCCAGGAGCTGGTTCTTTGAAAAGATAAACAAAATCGACAAGCCTTTAAGTAGGCTCATCAAAAAGAAAAGAGAGAGGATCCAAATAAACAGAATTAGAAATGAAAGTGGAGAGATTACAACTGATACCACAGAAATACAAAGGATCGTAAGAAATTACTATAAAGACCTGTATGCTAAGAAATTTGAAAACCTAGATGAAATGGACACATTTCTAGAAAAATATAATCTTCCAAAACTGAATGAAGAAGAAGCAGAAAACCTGAACAGACCAATATCAGCAAAGGAAATTGAAGCAGTCATCAAGAAACTCCCATCACACAAAAGCCCTGGACCAGATGGTTTCACAGGAGATTTCTACAAAGCATTTAAGGAAGAACTAACCCCTATCCTTCACAGACTATTCGAAAAAATCCAAACTGATGGAAGACTCCCAAACTCTTTTTATGAAGCCAACATCATCCTAATCCCAAAACCAGATAAAGACACAAGGAAGAAAGAAAACTTCAGGCCAATATCGCTGATGAACATAGACGCTAAAATTCTCAACAAAATATTAGCAAACCGCATCCAGCAATATATTAAAAAGATCATCCACCATGACCAAGTGGGATTCATCCCAGGGATGCAAGGATGGTACAATATTCGCAAATCAATAAACATAATACATCACATCAACAACAGCAAAGACAAAAATCACATGATCATATCAATAGATGCGGAAAAAGCATTTGATAAGATACAGCACCCATTTCTGATAAAAACACTCAGCAAAGTGGGAATAAAGGGAGCAGTCCTCAACATAATTAAGGCCATATATGAGAGACCTACAGCCAACGTCACACTCAATGGACAAAAACTTAGAGCTTTCCCACTAAGATCAGGAACAAGACAAGGATGGCCTCTCTCACCACTCTTATTCAACATAGTATTGGAAGTCCTAGCCACAGCAATCAGACAAGAAAAAGCAATAAAAGGCATCCAAATTGGAAAGGAGGAAATGAAACTGTCACTGTTTGCAGACGACATGATAGTGTACATGGAAAACCCTATAGACTCCACTCAAAAACTACTCGACCTAATAAATGAATTTGGCAAAACAGCGGGATACAGAGTCAATACCCAGAAATCAAAGGCATTCCTCTACACCAGCAACGAAACTGCAGAAACAGAAATCAGGAAAAAAATCCCATTCGATATAGCAACAAGAAAAATAAAGTACCTAGGAATAAACCTAACCAAGGAGGTAAAAGACCTGTACTCAGAAAACTACACAACACTGAAGAAAGAAATTAAGGAAGATACAAAAAAATGGAAGCACGTACCATGTTCATGGATTGGAAGAATCAACATTATCAAAATGGCCATACTACCCAAAGCAATTAATAGATTCAATGCAATCCCTATTAGAGTACCCATGACATATTTCACAGATATAGAACAAACATTGCAGAAATTCATATGGAACCATAAACGACCTCGAATAGCTGCAGCAATTTTGAGAAAGAAAAACAAAGCAGGAGGGATCACAATACCTGATATCAAACTGTATTACAAGGCCACTGTAATCAAAACAGCCTGGTACTTGCATAAGAACAGACACATGGACAAATGGAACAGAACAGAGAACCCAGAAATAAACCCAAGTCTCTATGGTCAATTAATATTTGACAAAGGAAGCAGGAACATAAAATGGAGCAAAAACAGCCTCTTGAACAGATGGTGTTGGGAGATCTGGACAGCTACATGCAAAAAAATGAAACTCAATCACCAACTTATGCCACACACAAAAATAAATTCAAGGTGGAGAAAAGACTTGAATATAAGTCGTGACACAATACATTCCTAGAGGAAAACATGGGTAGGAAAATCTCAGTCCATCCAGCAACATCTTCACTATGTCCTCTAAAACAAGGGAAATAAAGGAAGGAATAAAGAAATGGGTCCTCATCAAATTAAAAAAATTTCTGCATAGTTAAAGAAAACAGCATTTAAATGAAAAGTGAACCAATTATGTGGGAAAATATATTTGCCAGTCATATCTTGGGCAAAGGTTTGATCTCCAAAATATATAAAGAACTCACTCGACTCCACTCCAGGAAGACAAACAACCCAATTAAAAAATGGGCAAAGGACTTGAACAGACACTTCTCCAAGGAAGACATACAGAGGGCCCAGAGACATATGAAAAGATGCTCAGCATCACTAGCCATCAGAGAGATGCAAATTAAAACCACAATGAGGTATCATCTCACACCAGTCAGAATGGCCAACATAAACAAATCCACAAACAAATGTTGGAGAGGATGTGGAGAAAAGGGAACCCTTGTGCACTGTTGGTGGGAATGCAGACTGGTGAGGCCACTGTGGAAAACAATATGGAATTTCCTCAGAAAACTAAAAATGGAACTGCCCTTTGACCCAGTAATTCCGCTGCTGGGATTATACCCTAAGAACACTGAAACACCAATCCAAAAGAATCTGTGCACCCCAATGTTCATAGCAGCACAATTTACAATAGCCAAGTACTGGAAGCAACCGAAGTGCCCATCAGCAAATGAGTGGATCCAAAAACTATGGTATATTTACACAATGGAATTCTACGCAGCAGAGAGAAAGAAGGAGCTTATACCCTTTGCAACAGCATGGATGAAACTGGAGAGCATTATGCTAAGTGAAATAAGCCAGGAAGTGAGGGACAAGTACCATATGATCTCACCTTTAACTGGAACATAAGCAATAGAAGAAAAAAGCAAACAAAATATAACCAGAGACATTGAAGTTAAGAACAATCTAACAATAGCCAGGGCGGGGGTGGGGGGGTGGGGGCGGGGATAGTGGGAAGAGGGTATTACAGGAACTACTATAAAGGACACATGGACAAAACCAAGGGGGAGGGTGGAGAGGGGGGAGGGAGGTGGGTTCACCTGGGGTGGGGTAGAGGGATGGGGAGAAAAGGCATACAACTATAATTGCATAACAATAAAAAAAATAAAAAAAATAAAAAAAAAGAATTTTCTTTTGTAAATTGGATTATTAGGATGATTTACCTTTCAATTTACATAAAATTATTATTCTGAGTAAAATGTTTGAACTACACATAATTTTTTAAATGTTTGTGTTTATTTTTCACTTAACATCTTTTTATAATAGTCTCATGACTTTGCATATACTTCTAAAACATCATCCTAATGCCTACATAGTATTTCATCATATCATTCATATGGTAGTTTAATCTACCATAATTTTTTAAACAACTACTTTTCATTTTGGACATGTACACTGTTTGTATTTTCATATAATAGATAAGTCTGCAATGAACTATGTATCTATATCACTACAAATTTGCACAAGCTTGTTAGTCCTTTATTATATATTCCTTAAAGTATTCTTCTTGGTTAAAGGAGTAAAAACCTGGTACAGTTTTTATTTATTTTTTAAATATATTTTATTTTTCAATTGCAGTTGGCATATAATATTAGTTTCATCTGTCCAACATAGTGATTAGACATTTGTATAACTTACAAAGTGATCATACCCATAAATCTAGTATCTATTTGATACCACACATAGTTAATTATAATATTATTGACTATATTCCCTATGTTGTAGTTTACATCCCCATCACTATTTTGCAAGTACCAATTGGTAGTTCTTAATCCCTTTCTCCTTTTGGCCCATCTCCTCTACCTCCTGCCCATCTGGCAACTGTCATAATATACTCTGTATCTATGAGTTTGTTTCTGTTTTATTTATTTTGTTTTTTAGACTCCACATATATGTGAAATTATATGGTATTTGTCTTCTCTCTGACTTATTTTTCTTAACCTAATGCCCTCTAGGTCCATTCATGTTATTGCAGTGGCAAGATTTCAGTTTTTTAATATTTTATTTATTTATTTTTGGAGGGAAGAAGGGAGGGAGAAAGAGAGAGAAATATCAATGCGTGGTTGCCTCTAGCACAACCCCTACTAAGGACCTGTGACACAACCCAGATATGTGCCCTGACTGGGAATTAAACCGGTGACCCTTTGGTTTGCAGACCTGCACTCAAATCTACTGAGCTCCACCAACGAGGGTGGCAATATTTCATTTTTTATGGCTAAATAATATTTCGTTGTCTATATGTACCACTTCTTCTTCATCCACTTATCTATCGATAGACACAGGTTGCTTTCATATCTTGGCTATTGGAGATAATGCTGCAATGATCATATGAACACATGTGTGTTTTTGAATGACTATTTTTGCTTTCTTCAGATAAATATCCAGAGGTGGAACTGTTGAATCTTTCTTTGTCTTTTGTTATAGAGTTTGTTTTAAAGTCTATTTTGTCTGTATAAGTATTGCTACTCCAGAATTTTGTCTGTTTGTTTCCATTTGTATGAAATATCTTTTTCCATTTCTTTACTTTCAGTCTGTGTGTGTCTTTTGGGCTGAAGTGGGATTCTTGTAGACAGCATATTTATGTTTCTCTTATTATCCATTCAGCTGCCCTATGTTTTTTTTTGTTAGAGTATTTAGTCAATTTATACTTAAAGTGATTATTGATAGATACATATTTATTGCCATTTTATTATTCATATTTATGTTTTTTTTTCCTTCTTAAAAAAAGTCCCTTTAGCATTTCATGTAATACTGGTGTGTGTGGTGGTGATAAACAGCTTTAGCTTTTTCTTGTCTGGGAAGCTATTTATCTGTCCTTCAATTCTAAATGATAGCTTTGCTGGATAGAGTAGTCTTGGTTGTAGGTCTTGCTTTTCAACCCTTTGAATATTTCCCATCAATCCTGTCTGTTGAGAAATGAGCTGACAGTTTTATGGGAACTTCCTTGTAGTTAATTAACTGCTTTTCTCTTGCTGCTTTTAAGATTCTCTCTTTGTCTTTAACCATTGCCAATTTTATTATAATGTGTCTCGGTGTGAACCACTTTGGGTTCATCTTCTTTGGAACTCTTGGGGCTTCTTGGGCTTTTATGTTTATTTTCTTCTCCAAGTTAGAGAAGATTTTCATCATTATTTCTTCAAATATGTTTTCAATTCCTTGCTCTCTCTCTTTCCCTTCCAATACCTTTATGAAGTGAATGTTGGTACACATGATATGGTTGAAGAGGTCCCTTAAAGTATCCTCATTTGGGGGGAATTTTTTCTTCTTACTGTTCTGATTGGGTATTTTGTGCTGCCTTATCTTCCAAATCACTGATTCAGTCCTCTGCTTCATCCAATCTACTGGTTTTGTGTTCTTTATTTCTAACTAGTTCTTTTTTATGTTTTCTATCTTTTTGTTGAATTTCTCACTGAAGTCACTTGAGCATCGTTACGACCAATGTTTTGAATCCTGTATTTTGTTTGTCTATGTTTTGTTTAGCTCTTTTTTCTGGAGTTTTGTTGTTTTTTATTTGGGATTTTTTTTTTTTTGTCTCTTCATTTTGGCTGCCTCCCTGTGTTTGTTTCTATGTATTAGGTAAAGCTGCTATGTCTCCCAATCCTGGTCGAGTGATCTTATGCAGTAGGTGTCCTGTGGGGCCCAGTGGCACAGTCTCCCTCATCACCTGAGCTGGGTGCTCCAGGTGTGTCCCTTGTGTGGGTTGTGTGTGACTCCCTGTTGTAATTGAGCCTTGATTGCTGTTGGCACCTCAATGGGAAGGACTGACCCTTAGGCTCATTGGATGTGAGTACTGATTGTGACTACAATGGAGGAGCCATTGTGCAGGGGCTGACCCTAAGGAGCAAAATGTTCTTTAGCAGGGCTCTGGTGCCTGCTGAGTGTGTTGTTTGTGGAGATGGTTGGTTGGTACTCTGGTTTGGCCAAAGCTGGCCACTGGCTGTATCGGTTCTGGGGCCTTTGAGGGGCTCTGGTGCAGGCCAAAGTCAGTATGCTTACCCTGCCTGGGGACACTTAATATGGGATACCAAGTAATCTGCAGATAGATGCCAATAGGGGTGGGCTTAGAGGTGCCAGGGAGAGGCTAAGGTGCAAACTGATGTTGGCTGCCACTAGTGCCAGGCTTGGTGCTATACAAGAGGTACAGCGCATGCTAAGCCAGATGCTGGCTCTTTGGCATTTGTGAACCTTTGAGAGATTTTAAGAAAATCTGCAACATGAGCCAAGACAAGTCTTTTGTATGTAAAAGCCCCTGGAAGAACTTAGGTGAGCCCAAATGTTGAATGGAGTAGGGTCTCAGGGAATCCCCAGGTTGGGTCAAACAGTGTTAGCCGGGTTGATGGAGACTCAGATATGGCACCTGCTTCCTGCAGGGGGTGGGGAGGGAGGCTCAGCAAAAGAACAAAGCCCTCTACCAGCACTCCTGTCTGGGAGAAAGCTGCACCTCCAGTCCTCACCATGAAGCCAGACAATTCAGTTTCTCCCCGTATGTTCCTGGTGCCTTTCAAGCTGCTACTCCTGCACTGGAGTTCAGAGCGAGTGAGTCTTAGTAAGTTTTTGCATGGGCCCTTTTACAGGAATGCTTGGGACATCAGAAGCATTATGTCTCACTCAGCCACAATGCCTGCTGGTTTTCACAATCAGAAGTTATAGGGACTTGTCTTCCTGTAACTAACCCTGGGCTGTGGGGCCTGGTGTGGGGTTGGGACCCCTTGCTTCTCATGGGGGACTGCCTCAGCCAAGATATCCCTCTTGATTTTTAACCACCGCATGTGTATATGGGGCCAGCCTCTTCTACATCTCCACCCTTCTTATTAATCTCAACCTGGCTTCTTCTGTATATCTCTGTTATAGGAGGACTTCTGTTCAGCTAGACTTCAGGTAGTTCTCAGTGGTGATTATTCTGTAGTATAGTTGTAATTTTCATGTGGTTGTAGGAGAAGGAGAACACAATGTTTACCTACTCTGCCATCTTGACCAGAAGGCCCATGACATCTTTTTAGTGGTTGCGCAGAGTGTGTTGTATGAGATTTTGCAATTTACTTAACCAGGTCACTCCTGATGGACTTTTGTTTGCTGTTATAAATAACGTTAGGAGGAATATTGCTATCATTCACAATTACGTTATTTATGAACAGCCTTGATCCTGTTCTTCCTATTCTCTAATTCTCCCTATGACTGTCTTCTTGTGGGCACATGTTTTTGACCAATGTCTATACTATGGGGGTTCCATAGTCATCATTTATTAAAACTCAAAGTTTAAATAAAACAATGGTATGGTACTTTATGACCAGCCTTGGTGTGGACACTGGGGATCCTCATCTCAATGCTGTTCTATTGGTCAGGAGAGGACAAATTTAATTATCACCTGTTGCCTTGAGTCACAGCTCTAGCCAGCTGTCCCCATGTGAACCTAGAAGACACATTTGTACTCTCAGTTATATGTCACTATGTAATGCCATGCTTCTCTGGGCTCACATAATACAGTGGCACAGTTAGTCTGAGAAGGAATAGTGGGAACTGCTTATACATTATCTGATTATCTTCTGCATCCAATAAACAAGATGATGAAGTTCCAGGAAGGTGAGGCCATGATGTACAGCAGCACACCATTGAAATGAAGATCCAGAAACACACTTTGAGTGGACTACCTGGGACCCTTACTAACCGCATTCAGTGAGCATATTGGTCAAACTCTAAGCCTCAGTTTTGGAAAATGGAGTTATAACACCTACCTCATAGGATTGTTTAAAGTCAGTGGAATCTAATGAGTTCTGTCAAAATATGAAACCTGTGTTTATATTTCAGCAGTAGTGAGAGAATAGTAGAAATATAGTAGATTTGTTACTGTCCTTGTAGGTGTTTCTATTGCATCTGTACTTATTGTGTCTGTGTAGTAAAACAGTTATAGAGCAGAGGTCTGTAGTGCTAGGGGTGGTTCTTGTGGTCTAGATGGGTGTTGTTTTGTAGACTTGTGGCTATTGTTGATATTGCAGTTGCTGCTGATGTTGCTACATTAGGAACTGCTGTGGTGGCAGAATTGGGACAGAACTCGAGCTAGATTCTCTATTGAGTATTTCTTTCATTTTAACTATCTTACTAAATAGTTAAGTCCCCAATTCATTATTTTGAACACCAAGTAAAAGGCAGAATTCTGCTTTAGAGACATATATCCCTGTGTACTTCCATGAGGATACTAGTCCTCATTTTTTCCTATGAAGAAAGTACAAAGTTACATTTACTTGTAGTTCAACTCACAGCCTTGGTTGTCAGTTGCCCCTGACCCCAGGGAATGTATATTATTAGGTATAAGCTATAGGAGTGGCCGTATGTTTAAAGAATGAAGTGAACATAGAGTTTATTACACTAGTTCTTTCTATTTCATTTTTCTATTTGCTTTCTTGACAAAGTGATTTCCTTTTGCAAAATGTGTGTGGCTTTAAATTTTTAAAGAAGAGGGAGGAGAAGAAAATGTGTGCATATACAGATAATCAATTATAATTCTCATAAATATAACAAGTGGATCAAATCTGAGGTTACATTTTCAAGTCTTGTATATGTATTTATTCATTGACTCCCCACTGACTTAATAGGAATCACACTGATAAATTATGACACATAACTTTTTTTAATTAAGGGCCAGACATCCACTAGGGATGTTCAAAATCAAATTAATATTGTTATGGCCATGCTTAGATAAGCATTCTGAAGGAGAAAAATAATTATCTAACCTTACAAGAAGGTTTGCAGAATTACCATACAACCTTTTTCTTTGGAAAGTTTAAATCTGAGTTTCCCCTAAATTATCTGCAGTGATTCAACATCCAAAATAGTTTTAAGCGATAGCACTAGCGTTTGTTCAATGCTTAAGTGCAACATATTGCACTAGGGGCTTTTTCTTATGCTGTTGCATCAGTCTAAAATAGTTGTTTTTTTGTTTTTATTGTTGTTCAACTATAGTTGTCTCCATTTTTACCCCACCATGCCCCCCTGCCCTACCCATCCCCACCTCTCACCATCAAACCTACCCCCTTTGTCTTTGTCCATGTGTCCTTTATATATGCTGCTTGATGGCCTTCCCCTATTATCCCTCCCCACCCTCCTTTCTAGTAACTGCCAGTATATTCTTTATTTCAATGTCTCTGTTTGTATTTCCCTTGCTTCTTTGTTCTGTTGATTAGGTTCCAATTATAGGTGACATCATGAGGTATTTCTCTTTCACCACCTGGCTTATTTCACCTAGCATAATGCTCTCCAGTTCCATTCATGCTGTCACAATGGGTAAGAGTTCCTTCTTTCATTCTGCTGCATAATATTCCATTGTGTAAATGTACCACAGGGTTTTTTTTGTTTTTTTTTTCTTCAGATAGTTTCCTTTTTTTAATTTTAGTTTTTTATTGTTATTCAATTACAGTTGTGTGCTTTTTCTCCCCATCCCTCCACCCCACCTCAGCTGAACCCCCCTCCCTCCCCCACCTCCACCCTCCCCCTTCATTTGGTCCACGTGGCCTTTATAGTAGTTCCTGTAATCCCCTCTCCTCACTGTCCCCTCCCCACTCCCCCCTGACCATTGTTAGATTGCTCTTAACTTCAATGTCTCTGGTTATATTTTGTTTCTTTTTTTCTTCTATTTATTATGTTCCAGTTAAAGGTGAGATCATATGGTATTTGTCCCTCACCGCCTGGCTTATTTCACTTAGCGTAATGCTCTCCAGTTCCATCCATGCTGTTGCAAAGGGTATAAGCTCCTTCTTTCTCTCTGTTGCATAGAATTCCATTGTGTAAATATACCAAAGTTTTTGGATCCACTCGTTTGCTGATGGGCACTTAGGTTGCTTCCAGTACTTGGCTATTGTAAATTGTGCTGCTATGAACATTGGGGTGTACCACAGTTTTTTGATCCACTCATTTACTGATGGGCATTTAGGTTGCTTCCAGCACTTGGCTACTCTAAGTTGTGCTGCTATGAACATTGGGGTGCATAGGTTCTTTTGCATTGGTGTTTCAGGATCCTTAAGATATAATCCCAACAGTGGTATTGCTGGGTCAAAGGGCAGTTTCATTTTTAGTTTTCTGAGGAAATTCCATACTGTTTTCCATAGTGGCTGCACCAGTCTGCATTCCCACCAACAGTGCACTAGAGTTCCCTTTTCTCCACAACCTCTCCAATGCTTGTTGTTAGTTGATTTATTTATGATGACCAGAATGGCCATCAGTATCAGCATCAGTGCACATTGTGGTTTTAATTTGCATCTCCCTGATGGCTAGTGATGCTGAGCATCTTTTCATATGCCTTTGGGGCCTCTGTATATCCTCCTTGGAGAAGTGTCTGTTCAAGTCTTTTGCCTGTTTTTTAATTGGGCTGTTTGTCTTCTTAGAGTGGAGTCATGTGAGTTATTTATGTAAATTGGAGATCAAACCCTTGTGCAAGGTATCATTGGCCAATATGTTTTCCCATACAGTTGGTTCCCTTTTCATTTTGCCAATGTTTTCTTTAGCCACACAGAAGCTTTTTCTTTTGCTGAGATCCCATTTGTTCATTCTTTCATTTATGTACTTTGCTGTAGGGCAGGGGTGTCAAACTCATTTTAACCAGGTGCCACATCAGCCTTGTGGCTACCTTCAAAGAGCCATATGTAATTTTAGGACTGTATAAATGTAACTACTCCTTAACTAGGGGCAAGGAGTTTGACGCTCCCACTGGATAAAGCAAGGTGGAGGGCTGGATTGGCCAGTGGGCCTTGTGTTTGCTACTGGTGTTCTAGGGGACATATCAGTGAAAACATTGCTGCATGGAATCTGAGATTTTCCTGCTTATGTTCTCCTCTAGGACTTTTATGGTGTCATGACTTATATTTAAGTCTTTTATCCACCTTGAAATTATTTTTGTGTATGGTGTAATTTGGTGATCGAGTTTCATTTTTTGCCTGTAGCTGTCCATATCACCCAACACCATTAGTTAAAGAGGCTATTAATATGTCATATAAACAAAAGGAAAGACAAAAATCACATGATCATATCAATAGATGCAGAAAAAGCATTTAAATAAGGTACAACGCCCATTTATGATGAAAACACTCAGCAAAGTGGGAGTAGAGGAAGCATTCCTCAACATGCTAAAGGCCATTTACTAGAAACCTACAGCCAATATCATACTCAACGGGCAAAAATTAAAAGTTTTTACTAAGATCAGGAACAAGACAAAGATGTCCACTTTCACCACTTCTACTCAATATAGCATTAGAAGTCCTAGCCACAGTGATCAGACAAGAAAGAGAAATAGAAGGTATCCAAATTGGAAAGGGGAAGAAAAACTGTCATTGTTTTCAGATGATATGATAGTGTACATAGAAAACCCTATAGACTCCACCAAAAAACTATTTGACTTAATAAGTGAATTTGGCAAAACAGCAGAGTTCAGAGTCAATATTCAGAATCCAAAGGCATTTTCATACACCAACAATGAAAGATCAGAATCAGAAATCAAGAAGAAAGCCACATTTGCTATAGCAACAAGAGAAGAGTAAAGTACCTAGGAATAAACCTCACCAATGAGGTGAAAGACATGTACTAAGAAAACTATGCAACACTAAAGAATGAAATTAAGGAAGACACAAATAAATTAATTCTTCCTGTTCATGGACTGGAAGAATTAACATAATCAAAATGGCCATACTACCCAAGGCAATTTATAGATTCAACCCAATCCCTATTAAAATACCAATGACTTATTTCACAGATATAGAACAAACATTTCAAAAATTTCTATAGAACCATAAAGAACCCTGAATAGTCTCAGCAATTTTGAGAAAGAAGAACAAAGGAGAAGGGATCACAACACCTGATATCAAACTACATTACAATGCCACTGTCATCAAAACAGTATGGTACAGATACATATGACATTTATTGATTTGCAAATATTGTACCATCTTTGCATGCTTGGGATGAATCCCACTTGATCATGGTGTATGATCTTTTTAATATATTTTTGGATGTGGTTTGCCAAAATTTGTTGAGGATTTTATCATCTATGTTCGTCAGCGACATTAGCCTGTAGTTTTCTTTCTTTGTTGTATCTTTATCTGGTTTGGGGATTAAAAGATGTTGGGGGAAAAAAAAGAACAGACATATAGAACAACGGAACAGAATAGAAAGCTCAGAAACAAACCCAAGTCTCTGTGGTCAATTAATATTCTACAAAGGGGGCAGAAGCATAAAAGAGGATAGTTGTTTTAACCTGGAATGATTTTGCCCCCAGGAGGTGTGGGGTAACGTCTGGTGACATTTTTGGTTGTCACAACTGGAGGGAGGGCTACTAGCATCTAATGGTGTAATTCATTGATGCTCCTAATAGGCTACTATGCTCAAGACAGCCCTCACTACAAGAACTATTTACCCAAAACATCAGTACCACTGAGGTTGAGAGCTCTCATTTGGATTAGTATTCCTTTTCACTCAACTGTTCATTCCTTCAATCATTCATCAAATATATAAAGCAACTATTATGGGGCATGCTCTGTGCTAGCCACTGAGGATATCCAGAAGAGTATGGTACTGTCTTTTCAGTAAGAAATTTTGAATATATGCACTGTTTTCAACAGGTAGATCAGGCATCATCAATGTTGTAAATCTGGAGCATTTCCAAACTGCAGTTTCCTGAGGACACATTCTGCAGCTCCTGAACCGTTAGAATCTCTCAGGATAAGGCACAAAAAATTACATTCACTTTTTCCCATTTTAAAATTTAAAGAAATATCTTTTGAAAATGCTACATATGTATTGTATGCCATGTAAACATTTCAATGATATAATGATATATAAACAATGATATAAGATATTTGAAAATTTAAAAATAAATGAATATACAAAACCTAATTGACTTTCATTCCACTAAGCTTCCTAGATGTTAAATTGTTTAACATAGGTAGCAACCCTTTTGAATAAATGTTACTCATATTAATACAGATAAGCAGTACTGACATTCAGTAATAAGGAACTGACATCCAGAAAAGCTGAGGACCTAGCACAAGGTCACATGGCTAGGATGTGGCAGAGTTAGGACTCAAAACCCACAGAGACTGCAGTATTCACACTTCCTACCATAAATTTGTCCCATCAAATTCATCTGGTCCTACCCCTTCTCTCCCTGATCCATCTGTCCAATTAATTAGAGGCTCCCACCTAAGCCCTGTGCTAGCTATCCTAGATGAACTAGGATAGTTCAGATAGATGAACTAGATGAACTAGATAGAACTTGGGATCTTTACCTGAATAATAGATTTCTCATTAATTTGTCATAAGTTAAGATAAATTAATATTTCTGAGGATAAATTGCTACTATTTACAATTCCCAAATATCTTCTTAACAGGATATAACCCAAAGAAAGGTTCAAACCTGGTTCTGAATCTGACAAGGCATGTAAATAACTGAGAGTAACCCAAACTATACTTAGTACATTCCCTCAATGATTCTAGTACTCACAAAGTTAAGGCTCACTTTTATAGGAGAAGAGAGTAACATGTAACCAGCTAAACTAAGGTATAACCAGTGAAATCTGAAATTAGGTAGATAAATAAAACATTTATCTAAATTTATTTAGCTTTCAAAGCTCAATTCTTTGCACTCCATGAAATATTTTCAGTTGCCCTAGAATGCCATGGTCTAAAATATTCATAAAACATACATTTTCTCTAATTGTTTCTAAGATCTTTCTTTTTCCATCTAGATGAAATCCTTTTCAGGATAATGGTTTTGTATCCTTAGAGTGACCAGGCTAGTCTCTTGAAGGCTCAGTCAGCCAATAATTATAGGTCAATTTTAGTAGTTAAAATTAATACTAATTTTAACTATTGAGTAAAATTAGGTATAGGCTTCTGTCAAGGTACAGGCAGAAGAAAACAAATATAAAATCTCACTGAAACAAAAAAAAAGTGTTTTCTAAGCACTAAGATAAGTAGTAGGTTGGTGTCTAAAACATGAGCCCACATGGCCCAATCCCTTTATGGCAATTAGCCCATCTCAGTACTTAAGACATCCTTTAACTAGGGTGGATTTTTCTCCTTTTGAGGGTTTCCTAAAGCAAAACTAACAGAATCAATTACCATTTTCTGTAATAGGAGAATTATTACCAAGCCATCAATGTTGTTCTCATCTGCCATAGTGAGGATCCCAGCTGCTAGAGCTCCCCTTCTCTGTCACTATGATCTATGGTTGAATTGTGAACTTGAACCCAATATAATTTTATTATCCAATGTCACCCCAATAAATTCAATTAAAAAATTTAAATAAATATGCTTTTCAAAATTTAAAAAAAAAAAACAATGAACTTTCCTGAGCTGCCCCGGAGAAGCAGAGGAGATAAATTAGTGTCTGCCCCAAGTAACTCTGGTCAGTTTCTTTGTGTAAATCAATTTATGAGAATTGGCTCTGGTGCTCAAAATGGCTCCTGAACCCTCAGAGCTTCCTTTCCCTAATCTTCCACAGTGGATGATATGGGAACTGGTGATACAGTCTCTTCTTTGGTCACCTTTAATTGAGTCGGTGGTGGTGAAGTTAACATAGAGTGGATCATTAGAGATTGGCAATGGTTAAAGTTGACTGAAGCCCTTGCAAACCTCGCTAACATTACAATCAACATAGAAACTAAAGAGGTCATGAGTTTGAGGTGAAGGAAGAGAGACCGTGGGGGAGTACATCCATGTCCTGAGACCTTGCTCCATAATCACTTGGGATTTATAAGAGATTGCTCTGAATACAGGTCCACTTATTAGTGTATGAGTAGGAGTGAACACTACACCCTGGGACTCTAGGACAGCTAATGCCAAAGCTCATGTTTGGATATATGTGTGTTTGTCATTTTAGCAGTCTGCAGGGCCCATGTCAGATGGGAGATAGTGTGGATATCAACATGATCATCTGCCATCCTACAGAACAATCTTTGTCAAAAAACACCTTGTGCTGAGAGAGTTGTGCAGGTCCTTGTGGCCTCTACCTGCCTGGTTAGAGCTCTGACAAAACAGAAAAAGACTGAGTCGTTTGTAGTAGCCACCATGATTTGTACAGATCAATTTCACCTTGATAGATCAATTTTGTTTTTCACACAAATACTTAAAATATGTGATTAGGCAATGATTCTATCTGATCCATACAGGGATATAATTCACTCAATGCAGCCCTAAAATGAATTTTAGAAAGTTGAATATAAATACAAGTGGTATCAGAAAAGGACATGTATATCACAAGAGAAAAACTTTGTCACTATGTATAATGACAGATGTTCCCTAGACATTGTGATGGCCATTTCACTATATATATGCATACATGCCAAATCATTATGTTGTACACCTGAAATTAATACAATGTTATGTGTCGATTATACCTCAAAAAACAAAAGGACATGAAAGATACTGTATTTGAAAAATGTAACATTTTGCAATGCTTTAATGTTTACCTATTGTATAAACAATCCCAAATCAACTCTCAAACTATATTAAAAGAACTCCTTCCAACACTATCAACCAAGCCCTCCCCTCCCAGCCTAGTACACATGTAAAAGATTTGAGCACTAAATGTGAAAAGTCAATGCAAATTAAACAATTGTGGATTTGGTACACATGAAAATAAGGAATGGAACCCATCACTAATTTCCATTTTATGAAATGCCTACAGCTATAGTTCTCAAAACTGATGAGATATGTTCAGACACTAATACACTTTTTCTCATAGTAATGAGGTAAAAATTGGGAAGCAATACAAAACACCGGCTTTTATTGCAAATTTCTTTCCAGAAGTTTGGTCAGGCTTGGAAATGTTTTATTAAAAGATGTACAGACAGAGTCCATAAATTGGAAAAGGGTAGATAATTTTCCAAAGCAAATATCATATGCCACTATTGCCTTTTCTTGCCCACCAGAGCACCAAGACACCAACATTTTTCTCAATATGTGGCTGGTCAGTACAGTGGGAATGACAAATAGAAAATTATTCCATTTGGTATGTTGTTATTTCTAGTGAGTGGTGTTCAGAATGATTCTTTAGATAGCTAAAATAAATATTAACTTGGGTGAAAAATTTAGGAGAAGACATTCATGACATTTCACGCAAAGCCACAAGAGAGACATGGACTTGGACCTTGTTTGGAGCTTCCCACAGGAGAGGTTTTGCTAGAAATTTGATAGTAGTAAGAGAAAGTGTTGTCCTTTAAGGCAAACTCTGGGCTTTGTTGACAAATGTTTATGTCAATTTTCCAAGGATTGCCCAGATGTGTGAAAAACTTGGGTAAAAAACTTGCTTGAAACTGTCAGACAGATATACATATCTTCTTGAGGTTCCTTCTGAGCAGGTGAGAGCTCAAGCTGACATAACTAAGCCACAGGAGAAGGGCTTAAGAGTGGCTCCTGGTCTTTGAAAGCAGCAAGGAGAATTGAAGTAACCATCTCTCTCAGCCTTACAGGAAAATTCCCTCACTTTGTCTTTGACCTCCTGATATTTCTCAGTTTACCACATTTCCTTATTTGCTGTTTATATTCATGAGGTTCCAAGTAATCACTGAATAACTGTCACACGAGAAGAGATAAAACCTTGAAAATTATCAACCAGGGCTAAACTATAAGAATGGTATTTCTGAATAAAGTGTATGAAACTGGCATACAGATGGAACATTACTTTTTATGCATCAAGATGTCAACCAAATCAGGATCAAGTGAAAGGAAATGTCTTTGAAATAATAGTATTTGTGATTTATTCTCTTCTCCTGTATTTGAAGCTAATTATCTTTGTTTGAAATGAAAAACTAAAAAGACTTAATCTGTTTTTGAAGTTCAGTCCTATCAAATTAGGCAGAATATATATGTAGCTTCTTACTAATGGAACTAGAATCCAGCAATTATTCAAAAATTAATAGCAACTGCCTTTGTAATGTTTCACTTTTTGACGCCCTTCACCATTTACTGATTCTTTAGAGGCTTATATTTGTTCTAACAGACCCAGCTTTACCTGCCACTGTACTAGTTACCTCAGTTTAAGATCAAAAAAGAAAAATTGAGACTTCATTTTAATGGTGTCACTTTTAGGTTAAATGTGTAATATATGCAAAATATCTTACATATGTTAATGATTATCAAGGGATTAAATGGTAGTGGCTAAAAGCTGAGCTCTGGCATAAGTTAAACATGGGAAATAATAGGAACTCTACGCTTGTATTTTCTATTTGAGCAAGTTTCTTATCCCCTTCCAGCCTTTTTTCTGATCAATAATTTTGAAATAATAAAACTTTTCTCATTGGGTTGATATCAGTAAAAATGAAGTGCCTGGCATGCAAATAAGCAAGCATTTGTTACTATTGTTCCCTACTTCAAGAATATTTTCCTCCTGACAAGGAAGGAGAGGGAGATGAAATTACTGACCACCTAACTTTCAGACTTTGTTGTGTGTAATATTATCTATTTATTCTATATGTACCTAAAAAGTAGGGGTCATCAGCTTTGCTGATGACAACATGGAAAAGTAAACAGATTATATGACTCCCCATGGCCCCACAACTACTCTGTGCCAAATAGGGATTTGAACTAAAGTTACTGGAAACGAACCCCAGGTTCATACCCAGGACTAGGCACTGAGGTGTGTGTTCAAAGGCTCTTTCTGGTGTCTGTAGAAAGTGGGTAGTGACAGCAATTGAGGAAACCAGGGCCCCGAGAGGCTATCTAACTTTCACAGAGCCACCCAATGACAATACCAAAACTGAGACCAAGTTTTGATTCTTACCTGTGGGAGTCTCAAGTCTCCCAGTCCAGGTGAAGCTTGCAATTTTGCAGGACTTTTCATATCCATATACCTCAAAATAATTGCCTTGTCTCAATTAGTTAAGTCTACTCATGCACTTCATTGTCATTCATAAAATAGGAATGATCCTTACTCATTAAAGTATAAGCCATGCTTTTCTAAGTGATGCTCCCTGCTACATGAACTCAACTTAATAGCTCTTTGTATTTTTTAAAACTTTTTATCGTTATTCAATTACAGTTGTCCCCATGTCTCTTCCATTGCCTCTGAGGCCCTGCCCAGTCCCCCATCCTCACATTCAATCCTCCCATCCCTTGTCCTTGCCCATGCATCCTTTATATATATTTTTCCTTGACTTGACACTTCCCCTTCTTTCTCCAATTATCTCCCTCCCCTTCTCTCTGGTCACTATCAGTTTATTCTTTATTTCTGTGTCTCAGGTTCTTTTTGTTCTTTTGTTTTTTTGTTGATTAGGTTCCAAATAACATGTGAGATCACATGTTGTTTGTCTTTCACCGCCTGGCTTATTTCACTTAGCATAATATTCTCCAGTTCCATCCATACTGTCATAAAAAGTACGAATTCCTTCTTTCTTTCTGCTGCATAATATTCCATTGTATAAATGTACCACAGTCTTTTGATCCATTCATTGACTGATGGGCAATGAGGCTGTTTCCAGCACTTGGCTATTATAAATAGCATTGCTATGGACATTGGGGTGCATAAGTTCATTGAATAGGTGTTTCAGGATTCTTAGGGTATAATCCCAGCAGTGGAATCACTGGGTCAAAAGGCAGTTCCATTCTGAATTATTTTAAGGAAATTCCACACTATTTTCCACAGTGGCTGTACCACTCTGCATTCCCACCAACAATATACTAGGGTTCCCTTTTCTCCACATCCTCTCCAACACTTGTTTATTGATTTGTTTATGATGGTCATTCTTACCAGTGTGAAGTGGTATCTCATTGTGGTTTTAATTTGCATCTCTCGATGGCTAGTAATGATGAGCCTCCTTTCATATGCTTATGGGCCCTCTGTATGTCCTCCTTGGAGAATTGTCTGTTCAGGTCCTTTGCCCATTTTTTAATTGGATTGTTTGTCTTCCTGGTGTTAAGTCATGAGTTATTTATATATTTTGGAGATCAAACCCTTGTTTGAGTTATAATTTGCAAATATATTTTCCCATACAGTTGGTTCCCTTTACATTTTGCTGATGTTTTCTTTAGCTGTGCAGAAGCTTTTCAACCTGATGAAGTCCCATTTTTTTATTCTTTCCTTTGTATCCTCTGCCCTAGAGGACATATTGGTGAAAATATTGCTGTGTGGGATATCTGACATTTTCCTGCCTATGTTTTCCTCTAGGACTTTTATGGTGTCATGACTTATATTTAAGTCTTTTATCCATCTTGAGTTTATTTTTGTACATGGTGTAAGTTGGTGGTCCAGTTTTCTTTTTTTTTTGCATGTACTTATCCAGGCCCGCCAACACCATTTGTTGAAGAGGCTATTTTTACTCCATTTTGTGCTCCTGTCCCATGTGTCAAATATTAATTGACCATAGAGTTATGGGCTTATTTCTGGGCTTTCTGTTCTGTTTCATTGACTCATGTTTCTGTTCTTATGCCAGTACCAGACTGTTTTGTTTATAGTTACCTTGTAATATAGTTTGATATCAGGTATTGTGATCCCTCCTACTTTGTTCTTCTTTCTCAGAATTGCTGAGGATATTCAGGGTTCTTTACAGTTCCATAGAAATTTTTGAAATGTTTGTTCTATAGCTGTGAAATAATTCATTGGTATTTTAATAGGGATTGGGTTGAATCTATAAATTGCCTTGGGTAGTATGGCCATTTTGATTATGTTAATTCCTCCAGTCCATGAAGAGGGTATATGCTTCCATTTATTTGTGTCTTCCTTAATTTCTTTCTTCATTGTGTAGTTTTCTGAGTGCAGGTCTTTTACCTCCTTGGTTAAGTTTATTCCTAGGTACTTTATTTTTCTTGTTAATATAGCAAATGGGATTTTTTCCTAATTTTTGTTTCCAATATTGAATTTTTGGTATACAAAAATGCCTTTGATTTCTGAATATTGACTTTGTATCTGACTGTTTTTGCCAAATTCACTTTTTAGGTCCAGTAGCTTTTTGGTTGAGTCTATGGGGTTTTCTATGTACTATCATGTCATTTGCAAACAATGATAGATTTGCATCCTCCTTTTGAATTTGGAGGCCCTTTTTTCTTTTTCTTATCTGATCACTGTGGCTAGGATTTCCAATACTATGTTGAATAGTACTGCTGAAAGCAGATGCCATTGTCTTGTTCCTGATCTTAGGGGGAAAGCTTATGGTTTTTGCTCATTGAGTATGATGTTTTTAAACAACTGCTTTGAAGTAAATTCACATACAATACATGTATTTTAAGTATGTACTTTAATTATATTTGACAACTGCAAATATAATCCCATGTAACCACCACAGTCTAAATCAAATTATCTCTTTTTATCTCAAAATGTTCTTCTGTGTCCCTTTGCAGTCAGTCTCCACCATTGCAAGCATATATTTACTAGTTTTCTGTCATCATTATATTTACCTTCTCAAGAATTTCATACAAAGAAATTGTTATGTAATATCAAGTGTTAGCAAAAATATAGAGCAATTAAAATTCTGAATTATTCATGATTGAAGATGAAATAGTAAAACCACCTGGAAACAATTTAGCAGTGTATACCTAAAGATAATTATGCACATACTACAGGGTGAGCAAAGTAGGTTCACAGTTATTTGTATGGCAAATAATATGATAATAAATAATAATACAAGAATAAACTGTTTTTGCATACTCACAACTGTAAACCTACATATGCCCCACACCTCTATAATACAGCAATTCAATTTCTAGTTTTTCACCTAAGAAAAATGAAAACATATGGTCACACACTTATACATTAATATTTACAGTAGCTTTTTTCACTATTACCCCAAAACTTCAAATTAATCCAGATGTGTAACAGCAGAACAATGGGTCCAAAATTGTAAGGAGGATGGATGGATGGATGGAGGAATGGATGGATGGAGGAATGGATGGATAAACAGACATACAAACAGAGCGGAGTGTTACTCAGTAGAAAAAAGGTACAAAGTATCAACTCATGGCTACCCTGTGGAGGACTGTCACACTGTACTGAATAAAGGAATCTAGACTATAGCAGTGCATTCTATTGAGACTGACTGAATCTACTGATCTATTTAATGAGAATATCTTAAAGTTCTGAGAGTTCTAATTCAGAAACCTGGTATATCTTTCTGATTACATAGGTATTCTTTAATTTATCTCAGGAAAGTTTATTATTTTCGTATCTTGTATATAGATCTAGTGCAAATTTAATAAACATATTTCTATGTATTTCATGGCTATCTGATGGTATAGTATATGGTATTTTTTAATTTTATTTCAATTATTTCTAGTTATGATAATACAATTAATTTTTGTACATTGACCTTGGATCTTGTGACCTTGTTAAATTTACTTGCTAGCTCTAGTAGCCTTTATTTCGATTCCTTAGTATTTTCTGCATACTCAATTATATAATATGCTAATGTATATTTCACTTTTTCCTTTTTTTCCAATATCTATTACCTTTATCCTACTTTCCAGATTTATTGTACTGGTTGGGACTTCGACTGCATTGTTTAAAATAGAATGGTGTAAGGAGACATCGTTTTCTGTTTTCAAAGTTAGGATGAGAGCCTTGAGTCTCTCACCTTTAGATAAGATGATTTACTGGGGTGATATTTATAATTCTAATATTTTATATATACTAAATTTATGTATAAAAATGTGTTGTTTTATTAATGTGTATAATTAGGAAGCATTAGCATTTTACAATGTTGTATAATCATCACTATTATCTAAATACAGGACTTTTCATCATCCCAAACAAACTTTGTACCCATTAAATGATAATTTTCCATTTTCTCCTCCATGCATACCCTGGTATCCTCTATTCTACTTTCTGTCTCTTCGAATTTGCTTATCTTAAGCAACTGACATAAGTGAAATCATCCAATGTTTGTCCCTTTGTGTCTAGTTGATTTCACTTAGCATAATGTTTTTGAGATTCATCTGTATATAAGAATTTCATTCCTTTCTATGGCTGAAATATTCCATTGCATGTATATTCCACATTTTTTTTATCCATCCACCCACTTTTGGACATTTGGGTTGTTACCATCTCTTGGCTATTGATAAAAAACTATGAACATGAATGTATAAATACCTGTTCAAATCTCTGTTTTCAATTCTTTTGGGTATATAAGAGTAGGATTGCTAGATCATTTGATAATTCTATGGTAATAGAATAGAATGTTTTATTTGTGCTGAACCACCAGACTATTTTCTATAGCAGCTGCACAATTTTACATTCTTACCAGCAATGCAAATGGTTCCAATTCCCCACATGTTCACCAACACTTATTTTCTGATTTTTGTATAATAGTTATCCTAATATGTATTAAGTTGTATCTCATTGTAGTTCTGATTTAAATCCCTTAATTATTAATGATGTTGGGCATATTTTATGTGTATATGGGTCATTAGCCTATCTTCTTTGGAGATATATCTAATAAAGTTTTTTGCCATTTATGAACTGGGTTGTTTGTTTTTTCATTGCTGAGCTATAGGAGTAGCTTGTATATTCTGAATATTAATACATTATTAGATATGATTGGCAAGCATTTTCTTCCATTCTTTTGATTGCCTTTTAACTCCCTTGAATAGTGTCTTTTGATCCACAGTGGACTTCATTTTGATGAAGTCCAATTTATCTATTTGTTCTTTTATTGCTGTTTATCTATTTGTACATTTTCTGCTTTATCCAAAATACTCAATCCATGACAAATCCAATGTCATGAAGATTTTCCCCTGTATTTTCTTCTAACAGATTCATAGTTTTAGTTATTATGTTTAGTTCTTTGATACATTTTGTGCTAATTTTGTATATTATACAAGGTAAAGGTCCAACTTCATTCTTTTGTATGTGGATATCTAGTTTGCTAGAGCCACTTGTTGAAAAGGCTTTTTTTCTCCATTGAATTGTGTTGATATTCTTGTCAAAAATCAATTGACCACACATGTGAGGATATATTTATGGCTTCTTTTTTCTATTCCATTGGTCTTGTCTGTTGTTAAGCCAGTACCACGCTATTTTGATGAACATAGCTCTGTAGCAAATTTTGAAATCAGGAAATGTGAGTCCTCTGAATTCTTTTTCAAGATTGCTTTGGCTGTTTGGATACTCTTTAAATCCCATAAGAATTTTAAGATGGGTTTTTCCTTTTCAAAGTTAAAACAATATACCTTCATCATGATTTTTATTGGGATTGCATCAAACTGATAAATTACTTTGGGTAGAATCATCTTAGCAATATTAAGTCTTCCAAACTGTGATGCCTTTTTCATTTATCAATGTCTTCTTTAATTCTTTCAGAAATGTTTTGTGGCTTTAGTGTACAAAGTTTTCATTCTTTTGGTGTTAAACTTATTCCTAAGTATTTTATTCTCTTTGATGCTATCATAAAGTAATTGTTAATATCCTACATGGGTTGTTTATTGCTAGTGTAGGGAAATACAACCGGTTTTGTGGGTTGACTTTGTATGCTGCAAATTTGCAGAATGTATTTATTGGGTCTAACAGGAGTTTGTGTATGTTTGTCCTTGGGGTTTCCTATGTATAAAATTATGTCACCCAAGAGAAGAGACACTGTAATTTTATTATTTTTTTTTCCTATTTGAATGGCTTTTCTTTTTTGTGACTAATTACTCTGCCTAGAACTTCTTGTGCCATGCTCAAAAGAAATGGCAAAATCATACATCAAAATCTTTGTTTCATTCCTGATCTTGGAGGGAAAGGTGTGAGGTTTTCCATTAACAGAAATTCGAGTTGCTAGTAGTTTTTCCATTCTGCAGGGGCATTGTCTCAGTGACATCTGGCCATTTCATTTCCTTCTTCTCATAGTCCATCAGAACTATGAATTTTGATTCTTATACTAGTTTCAGAAGACATGTTGAATTCACTTTTTTGTGTCTGATATGTTCATTTTAGTCCATTTCGTAATATTTGTATTTCCTGAGAGACTATAACTGAAGACAGTAACTGTTTTCTTGATGCTAAATGTAATAATTCTTGAACATTTTTAAAAGAATGAAGAAAAAGTGCTCATATCTCTTCAGTCTAAAGATAACTGCAATGAATATATTAATGCATTTCATGCCAACTGTTTTCTTATGCAGGTATATGGATGGGCTAACCAACTGACTAAGTTTAATAGGAATCACACCATTATACCTACTCTGTTCAATGTAGGAACCACTAGCCACATGAAATTATAGAGTATTTGAGGTGTGGATAGTCTTTTTTTGAAAGAGGCTATAATTTAAAATATGCTCCAGATTTAGAAGACTTTTTATGAAAAATATATAAAATATCTCATTTATAATTTTCATGTTGATTATATATTTAAAATAATATGTTGGGTTAAATAAATTAAATTATTAAAATTAATCCACTCTTTAAAAATAATTAAACATGGCTTCCAGCACATTTAAAATTATTTATGTGACTCATATCTGTGTCTTACAATAATTCTATCAGACAGAGCTGATATATACTGTTCAATATTCTTTTTTTCCTTAACTTTAAAGCATAGGCAACTTTGCATCCCATAAATAATTAAGGTTATTATTTTAATAGCAATTTATTTTATTATTTGGACACTATATTTATATTATTTTAAAAACCTTTTTTACATTTTTTTTTCAATTTTAAAATTATTTCATCATTGTTCAATTACAGTTGTCTGCATTTTCTCCCTACCTCTCTACTTCACCCCAGCCAAACCCATCCTCCCTCCCCCTTGGTTTAGTCCACGTGTCTTTTATAATAGTTCCTGAAAACCGTTCTCCCCACTTTCATGATAGTTTCTTCTGCTGTGGCATTTAGATTCTATTGTTCAGTTACTTAGCAAACACTTAATAACAACCTACCACTTCCTTGTTCATTTGCTCATTTCTTCATTTCTTCACTTTTTTCTTCCTTTTCCTTCTTGTATTCATTTACCAAACATTGTTGAGGGCCCTATTAGGAATTAGAATGTATGATTAAGAATAATTGCCTCTGGGGCTGGACTGCATGGGTTCAAATCCTAGCCCTGTCACTTGCTTGCTGGGTGATTTTAAGCAAGTTACTTAACATCTCTGGCATCAGATTTCTCAATTATAACATGAAAATTATAGTTGTATTTATCACATATTGTTGTGAGGGTTAAATAGGATGCAATTAATGTTAGGAACTATTTTGAATAATGCCTAGCACATTTTAAGTACTTATAAGTATGTTATTATTGCCAACATCTGCTACCTAGTAACAGTCTAGCAGGAAAGACAGACACTAGACAAGTTACTATAATTATTCTAAGTGCTGAGAAAGGGCAATCTCTGAGAGATAAACCAATTAATAAAATATGTTCAATGCCCTCAAGTAGTTCACCATCAGTTAGTGGAGAAATACATGAAAACAAATAATCCTAATGTCATTTGTTAAATACTAACAGGAGTTATGCTCAAAATGCTACAGCACAGAGGAAGAATTGGACTCACTTTCTTGGTGGTTTATATGGGCCATATTCTTTCAGCTGAGTTTAGCAGGGTGACTTGTTTTTAACTCCAGTCATTTGATCATGTGTAAGATTCATGGGAAGACATTAACAGTAGTAAGCAAAATAAAATGCCTTACATTTTCTCAAATTTGTTAGCAGTTGATTGAGACTAGCTAACTGCATTTTTTTTTAAGAAAGCAAATCACATCAGTATTTTCATCTACTAACACTTAGAGGCATGGGAGATACATCAGCAAACAAGGGATTAACTTTCATAATAGAAGTATGAACAGAATGCCAATTTAGTGCAGAATTATTTTCTTCTATTGCATATGCCTGATTATCAATCAAAATAACAAAATGCATTAATAAAACAGTCCACAATTTCATCAACTGAAATAAAATGATTTCCCTTATGCTAAGTGAAATAAGCCAGGCAGTGAAAGACAACTACCATAATATCTCACCTTTAACAGGAACCTAATCAACAAAACAAACAAACAAGCAAAATATAACCAAAGACACTGAAATTGAGAACAGGCTGACAGTGACCAGAGGGGAGAGGGGAGTGAATTTCAGGGGCAAAGGGTGAAGGGTTTGCAGAAACAATTATAGAGGACACATGGACAATAACAGGGCTGGGTGGAAATGGGAGGGAGGTGGGGAGGGTTGGGGTGTTGGGTTGGGGTGGGGGGAAAAGACAGAAAACTGTACTTGAACACCAATAAAAAAAATGGGAAAAATTATTTCCCTTACAATATAAAAGAACTAAAGACCAACTACTGAGTTTGAGAATACATTTAACTTGGAGAGAATATGTCCTCACTTTACAATGTGAAAGATAAATATAATAATTGAATTTGATAAAATTACTACTTACTCAGTTAAAGTATTTAATCTAAGTGTAATGTTGAGATGACTGTGTGTGTTTCTAACTCTGCTTTTCTAGTGATAAGAGCTATAGTTAAAACAACCTTTATTCAAGCCATGGATCTGACAAATTCAAAGTCAGTTTACTTGGCAAAAACAATTTGACTAAGGACTTGTCTTTTGTACTGGAGAAAATACATCAGTGAACTGGAAAGTTTCCTTAAAGTCATTTGTCCATCTTTGTCCTTTTTTCACATCATGCCTATGTAACATGTTAATTAGTACAATAGTAGCTAACTCTGAAAATAATTGAAGTGCCTAGTAATGACAAGTATAAATATTTTAATTGAAAGCTTGTGATATGGTGTATAGTTAACATTGTTTTGTCATTCAATTAATAACAGCAAGGATTTCATTTATTTTTATTCTTCTTTCATTGTAAAGTCAAGATGTTTACAAATTCAGACTAATGATGAAAGCAGATAGCTACACCTGCTCATAAACTTATTTGTGTGAGCATATTTTGACAGGTGAAATGTATTTTTATATCCAACAGCCAATGTATGCATTTATATTTTCTTTCTGATTTATTATAATCAAAGAAAAGAATGTAGTAAGATACATACTTATTTTATAACTTTTTGTGCTTTCATAAATTGGCTCATTTCCAATTTATGCTACCAGCTTTGCCATGATTTATAGTTACAACTTCTTTGTTTGAATATATATTTCTATCTGTATGAAAATGCTCTTATTAATGTAGGCTGATATGTTTCAAAATAAAAACCCTATGTTATTTTCAAGTATTTAATACACTAAAGACAGTCTTAATACAATTGCTGCTTGAGACAGACACAAATGTCTCCTAAGGCAATGCCGAGTGATAAAATAGAAGATACATGCACATAATTTGTCATACTATGTCACCAAGTGGTCCTGTGTTAGTGCTCCTGAGAGAGATGTCTCTCTCACCCCCAGATAAAAGAGAAAGGTCAATGGTTCTCAACAGTTGGTGATTTTCCCCCAGGGAAAGGACATTCAGCAATATCTGAAGACAGTTTTGTTTATCACAACTACGGGGTGGGTAGTACCAGTATCTAGTGGATAGAGGCCAGGGATGCTGCTCACCATTCTACATTATAGAAGACAGCAGCATTGTAACAAAGAATTATCTGGCCCAAACTGCTAATAGTACCAAGTATGAGAAACCCTCGTCTAGTCCAAACAATGTAAATGTCTTTCATATCCTTTAAGTATGAACATCCATATTTCTCTAACTATTAGCCCTTATCAGAGGTGCCCAGGTGATGCTGCAGTTACTTATTTGATGAATGCATCCCTCTCTGGCTTGGGGCTTGGTACTTAGAAATTGAGGAGACTGAGCTGATCCTATTTGCACCTTCACTGAAAACATATACACACACATGCACAAACTCATACTCACTTACTTTGTAAACTCCAACATAGAGTCTCTCCCTCCTTCTCTCTCTCTCTCTCTTTCTCTCTCTCTCTTTTTGCCCACACACACACATCTATGCAGCCCAAAAGTTGCCATAGTTATTCTGACTTGACCCTGCCATGTTGGTTCATTGTGCCTTTTTAATGAACCCAAGGAGAGAAACAATGGGTAATAGGAAAAGTTAAATGGCACCATTGTGAGTAGTCAATTGCTTTCCAAGTTAGCTGTGATTCTTGCCTAGCTTAAGCTCTTGTGTTCCCTGGCTTTCAACAGCTTTTCAGTGTGGTTCCTGTATAAAGGAGAAGATGTGCATTCCCTTTCAATACATCTGCTTTGTTCCAGCCCCTGTTCTCAGTAGCTTTCAAGAGAAAATAATACTGCATTATACTGATTCAGTAATTCTATGTTCCAGAGACTAATTCTGCAGACTGTTGCAGACACAGCTTCCTTTCCACATGTAAGGTATATGTGAGTATCTCCCTTTGAAAAGAAACAAGGGAGCTAGTGAGATTTTACAGTCTGGATGTTTAAAGGGAAAAAATTCTAGAAGAAAGAAAGGTGTCCTGTGGTTGCCTGTACTCACTCTAACATCTTAATTTCTGCTTTTGGGTGTCAATCACTCAACATATAATCACCACATATTTACAACATGCAAAGCATTCATGTGGAACTGTTAATAGAAGAGAGGGGTAAAAACTCTTGTTCTCTGAATTCCTCAAAAAATTTCAGGGATAGTTGTAATGATTTTAAACAAAAATAAACTCAAGGAAGGATAGAATTCATAACCAGTTAAAGAAGTGATATGGATGGTAAAGATCACAAGAGCGACAGCAGTGCATGGCAATCTTACCTCCACCCCCACTCCCATGCTTAAAGCAGATGTAACATGCTACTCTATTCAGACATGAATTCATAAATCTCTTCCACACAGAAATGCAAGAGACTGTTACCACTCCATGGAGTCAGAATCAGAGTTGAACTCTATTTTTCATCCTTGGCTTTTGGACTCTAAGAAATAACAGTGGTTTGGAGAGAATAGACTAATTGGTAGATGGGATTTTGATAGCAAGAAAGATATTTTAGGTCCAGCTGTGACACTGTTGAAATCATAGTGACAGGAAAGTGTTTGGAGAAAGCATGATAACAGAAACCTGAGGCCACATTAATATGAGCAGAATAGTAGGAGAAATTGCTGGCTGAGGAACAAATTTAGAATTATGTACCCCAAGATCCAAGATGGTGGAGGAGTAAGTGGAACCTACACTCACCTCCTCCCAGGACCAAATGAAATTACAACTAAATTGTAGAAAAATCACCTTGAATAACCAACTGAACACTAGCTGGAGGGAAGCCTTATAACCATGGACAGACAGAAGAAACAGCTTGACCACAACATGATAGGGAGTGCAGAGGAGACAAGAGAGGGTAGGCTGGGCTCCCACTGATGGCAGCCGAAGTGCTAGAGGGATACAGCAGCAATTGGGGTGGGGGGGTTCCCCCTGAGAAGTGTGGTGTCTAAACTCCAAAATGGGTTCCCAAGCCTATAGCACCAGAGCTGGAAAAGAATACAGATAATATTCAACTGTGAAAAGCAGCAGTGCTTCAGGGGTCAGCCAGGGAGAGATGACTCAAGACACAGAGATCTTATTAAAGGGCCAAGGTACAAAGTTTCATTTGCCGCCCTGGGGCCCAGCAAAGGGAGGGCAGTATGGAACAGATGCTTGAGGAGAGTCTGGGGTTGGTGGCTCTCCTCAAGCATTCAGGGAACGGCCACCAGTTTCCTTGTGCTGAGTGATTCCCTATACTGCAGAAGCCATCTCTCTTAGGCAGAGAACTCTTCTCTGAATAGCATTAGCCAGAAGACAAGCAATAGCCCTGCCCACAAGAATTACTCTGCTCCACACTGTGGTGCTTAAGCTTGACTGCTGATTACAGATTGATCACATTAACAGCTAATGGTTTTGATGGCTGATTAATTCAACAACTAAGTTAGTCAATACAGAGAAACAGCCAAAATGGTAAGACAAACAGACCCCAAATAAAAGAACAAGACAATCTTCCAGAACTAGAAGAAATGGAGGTAAGCAATTTATCAGATAAAGAGTTTAGAATAATGATTATAAGAATATTCAACAGCATAAAAAAGAAATAGAAACCTTAAAAAAGGATCAGTCAGAAATAAAGAATGTGGCTCTGGCCAAGATGGAGGCATAGGTAGATACACTGCACATCCTCGTACAACCAAAAGAAGGACAACAACAATTTAAAAACAAAAAACAACCAGAACTGACAGAAAATCAAACCACACAGAAGTCCGACAACCAAGGAGATAAAGAAGAAACATTCATCAAGACCAGTAGGAGGGGCGGAGACAGGCAGCTGGAATGGAGAGGACTCACGGCAACATGTCGGCTGGCAGACCCAGAGAGGTGGCGGATTGTGGAATGAAGGGGGCAGGCAGTGTGACAGCTAGCAGACCCCACAGCCCCACATTCACACATTGGTAAACCGGGAGTAATGGTGGTGGAGTGAAACAGACTGTGCAACCCAGGGCTCCAGCTTGGGTAAATAAAGCCTCAAACTTCTGAGTGAAAACACCCGTGGGGGTTGAGGCAGCAGCAAGGGAAACTCCCAGCCTCACAGGAGAGGTCACTGAAGAGACCAACAGGGGCCTAGAGTGTGCACAAGCCCACCCACTCCAGAATCAGCACCAGAAGGGCCGTATTTTATTGTGGGTAGAGGAAGGTGTGATTGCAATCTGGCAGAGAGTAGAGTAGGCGCCATTGCTCCCCCACATACAGCATCACAGTGCAGAGACCAGCATTACCCTGCCCTGGTGAACACCTAAGGCTCCTCCCCTTTACACAACAGGTGCACCAAGACATAAAAAAATGGCCCAAATGAAAGAACAGATCAAAGCTCCAGAAAAAATACAACTAAGCAACAAAGAGATAGCCAACCTATCAGATGCACAGTTCAAAACACTGGTAATTAGGATGCTCACAGAATTGGTTGAATTTGGTGGCAAATTAGATGAAAAAATGAGGGCTATGCTAAGAGAAACAAAGGAAAATGTACTGGGAACCAACAGTGATGAGAAGGAAACTGGGACTCAAATCAATGGTATGGACCAGGAGGAAGAAAGAAACATCCAACCAGGAAAAATGAAGAAACAAGAATTCAGAAAAATGAGGAGAGGCTTAGGAACCTCCAGGACATCTTTAAACATTCCAACATCCAAATTATACGGATGCCAGAAGGAGAACAGGAAGAAGAAAAAATTGAAAACTTATTTGAACAAATAATGAAGGAGAGCTTCCCTAATCTGGCAAAGGAAATAGACTTCCAGTAAGTCCAGGAAGCTCAGAGAGTCCCAAATAAGCTGGACCCAAGGAGGAACACACCAAGGCACATCATAATTACATTACCTAAGATTAAACAGAAAGAGAGAATCCTAGAAGCAGCAAGAGAAAAGGACACAGTTACCTACAAAGGAGTTCCCATAAGACTGTCAGCTGACTTCTCAAAAGAGACCTTACAGTCAAGAAGGGGCTGGCAAGAAGTATTCCAAGTCATGAAAGGCAAGGGCCTACATCCAAGATTACTGAATCCAGCAAAGCTATCATTTAGAATGGAAGCGAAGATAAAGTGCTTCTCAGATAACGTCAAGTTAAAGGAGTTCATCATCACCAAGCCCTTATTATATGAAATGTTAAAGGGACTTATCTAAGAAAAAGAAGATAAAAATATATGAACAGTAAAAATGACAGCAAACTCACAGTTATTAACAACCACACCTAAAACAAAAACAAAAGCAAACTAAGCCAACAACTAGAACAGGAGCCAAACCACAGAAATGGAGATCACATGGAGGGTTATCAATAGGGGAGTGGGAGGGAGAGGGGGGCGGAAAGGTACAGAGAATAAATAGCATAAATGATAGGTGGAAAATAGACAGAGGGTGGGTAAGAATAGTGTAGGAATTGTAGAAGCCAAAGAACTTATAAGTATGACTCATGAACATGAACTATGGGGGGGGGGGATGTGGGAGGGAGGGGGTGGGCAGGATGGAATGGAGTGAAGGGGGGAAATGGGACAACTGTAATAGCATAATCAATAAATATATTTTAAAAAAGAAATAAAGAATGCAATCTCTGAGATAAATAATACACTGGAAGGCATAAACAGTAGGTTAGATGGAGCAGAGGATCGAATCAGTGTTTTAGAAGATAGAAAAAATAATCAGGCAGAGAAGCAAAAAGAAAAAAAAAAGATTTAAAAAAAATGAGAAGAGCTTAAGCAACATCTTGGATAACGTGAAAGGTAAGAACATCCACATCATGGGAACACCAGGAGGAGAAAAGAGTGTGTGAGGGAGCAAGATCCTATTGGAAGACCTAGTAGCCAAAAATTTCCCTAATCTGATGAAGGAAAAGGTCTCACAAGTCCAGGAAGCTCAGAGAATCTCAAACAAGTGGAGCCCAAATAAGCCTATACCAAGACACATCATAATTAAAATGACAAGGCTTAAAGATAACGAGAGAATCCTAAAAGCTGCAAAAGAAAAGCAGATAGTTAACTGGAAGGGAGCACCAATTACACTGTCATCTGATTACTCATTAGAAACATTTCAGGCCAGAAGGGAGTGGCATGAAATGCTCAAAGTGATGAAAAGCAAGGACCTACAAACAAGTCTACTTTACCCAGCAAGGTTATCATTTAAAATAGAAGGAGAAATAAGGAGCTTTTCAGACAGAAAAAAGCTAAAGGAGTTTGTTAACACCAAACCAGTCCTTCAACAAACGAAGTAGAAGAAGGAGAAAAGGAAGGAGAAAGAGAAGGAAAAACAGAGGAAAACAATCTAACAACAAGATAGCACTACATACATACCTGTCAATAATTGCCTTGAATGTAAATGGCTTAAGTGCTCCAACCAAAAGGCAGAAGGTACTTTACTGGATAAGAAAATAAGACCCATATAGATGTTACCTCCAAGAGACCCATCTCAAATCGAAAGATACACACAGACTAAAAGTAAATAACCTTTTCTTGGGAAAAAAAATATTCATGCAAATGGCAAAGAAAAGCAGCTGGGGTAGCAGTACTTATATCTGACAAAATAGACTTTAAAACCAAAGCTATAGTAAGAGACAAAGAAGGACACTACATGTTGATAAAGGAAACAATCCAACAAGTGGGTATAACCCTGTAAATATTTACACACCTAACATAGGAACATCTAAATATGTAAAGCAAATCTTCATGGACATACAGTCATAGTTGGCTTTAATGGATAGATCTTCCAGAAAGATATCAAGGAGACAGTGGCTTTAAATGACACACTAGATCAAATGGATTTAATTGATATCTTCAGAACATTTCACCCCAAAACAGCAGAATATACATACTTTCAAGTGCACATGGAATGTTTTGTGGGATATAAAACATGCTAGGACACAAAACATGTCTCAATAAATTTAAGAAGTTTGCAATCATATCAAGCATCATATCACAACGCTATGAAACTAGAAATCAATCACAAAAGAACACTGAAAAATGCACAAAGACATGGAAGCTAAATAACATGTTAGTAAACAATGAATGGGTCAATGAGATCAAGGAAGGTATCAAAAGACACTTTGAAACAAATGAAAATGAAGATACAATAATCCAAAATCGAGGACACTTGGAAAGCAATCCTAAGAGGGAATTCAAAGCATTACAGGCCTATCTCAAAAAAGAAAAGAAAAGAAAAAGCTCAAATAAATTATCTAACTTCACACTTAAAGGAACTTGAAAAGGAGCAAGAAACAAAATCCAAAGTGAGTAGAAGGAAGGAAATAATTAAGATCAGAGAAGACATAAATGAAATAGAATCTTTAAAAAGATACAAGATATCAATGAATCCAAGAGCTGGTTTTTCCAAAAGATAAAAATGATTGACAAACCTTTAACCAGATTCATCAAGAAAAAAAAGAGAAAGGACCAAAATAAATAAAATCAGAAAGGAAAGAGGAGACAGAACAATTGACACGAAAGAAATACAATGGATTGTAAGAAAATATTATGAACAATTATATACCAACAAACTGGACAACCTGGACAAAATGGATAAATTCCTAGAAACAACAATGTTCCAAAAATAATCAGGAAGAATCAGAGAATCAGAATAGACAGATTACACCTAACGGACTTGAAGCAGTAATCAAAAAACTATTCAACTAAACAAACAAATGAGCAAAATAGAACCAGAGACATGGAAATAAAGGACAAAATGAGGTGATCAGAGAGGTGGGGAAGGGGATAAGAGAGGAAAGAAGTGGAAGGGTCAAGTAAAGGAATCTGGAAAGAGGACTCACGGTCACTGACAATGGTGTGGAGAATGACTGTGGGAGTAAGGGTGGTGGTGGGACAGGGGAGAGCAATGGGGGAAAAGGTGGAAAACTGTAACTGAACAACAATAAAATTTTTTTAATTAAATAAAGTTATAAAATAATTCCCAAAAAACAAAAGCCCTGGTCTGGATGGCTTCACAGGTTAATTTCACCAAACATTCTAAAAATTAACGCCTCTTCTTCTGAAACTATTTCATAAAATTCAAGAGGGAGGAAGGCTCCTCAACTCCTTTTATGAGGCCAGCATTACCCTAATTCCAACACCAGATAAAGACACTACAAAGAAATACAATTACAGGCCAATATCACTGATGAACATAGATGCTAAAATCCTCAACAAAATATTAGCAAACTGAATATAACAATGCATCAAAAAGATCATGTAGCATTGTCTAGTGTGATTTATTCTGAGAATACAAGGATGGTACAACATTCATAAATCAATGTGATTCAACACATGAAAAAAATGAAGGATAAAAACCACATGATCATATCAATAGATGGAGAAAAAGTGTTTTATATAATCCAGCATCCATTTGTGATAAAAAACACTCAGCAAAATGAAAATAGGTGTAACACACCTAAACATAATAAAGGCCATATATGACAAACTCACTGTCAGCATTATACTCAACAGATAAATACTACAAGAGTTCCCCTTAAGATTGGGAACAAGACAGGAATATCTGCTTCACCTCTTATTCAATATAAAACTGGAAGTCCTAGCCACAGCAATCAGACAAGAAGAAGAAATAAAAGGCATCCAAATTGGAAAGGAAGGAGTAAAACTGTCTTTATTTGCAGATGACATGCTACTGTATATAGAGAAACCCAAAGATTCCACCAAGAAATGACTAGAACTGATCAATGGATTCAGTAAAGTCGTAGGATACAAAATTAATATTCAGAAATCAGTGGCATTTTTATATGTCAATAATGAACTAACAGAAAAGGAAGTTGAGAAAATAATCCCATTCACAATTGCTTCAAAAAGAATAAAATACCTAGCAATAAACCTAACCAACGATGTAAGAGACCTGTACTCAGAAAATTATAAGGCACTGAAGGAAGAAATTAAAGAAGATACAAATAAGTGGCAGCATATATCATGTTCATGGAGAGAAACAATTAACATCATTAAAATGTCCATACTACCCAAAGCAATCTACAGATTCAACACAATTCCTATGAGCTTTCCAATGACATAAGTTTTTACAGAACTAGAACAAATATTTCAAAAATTTTATATGGAATCATAAAAGGCCCCACATAGCAACAGCAATCTTGCAAATGTAAAACAAAGTTGGAGGAATCATACTACCTAATATCAAACTATACTACAATGCCATGGCAATCAAAATAGCCAGGTAATGGTATAAAAACAGATCAATGGAGAGAGTAGCGGCTGCCAGTCTACGAATGCTGACTTCTGGGGGCTCGCACAGCTGCACTTCTGCTGTATCCAATTGGTCACAGCAATTCTAGATTCAAGGAAAGGACACAGACCCCACCTCTCAGCGGAGTCTTTAACTGCCATTTCACAGCACTGTTGAAGATTAAATAAGGGAGCTCTGAAGCTGGGGTGCCCCTTCTGAGCTGTTACCAGTTGGAGTGAGAAAGCCTAGGAGGACCAGTCAATTGAATTAGATACTCACAGAGACAGCTACAGGTTCAGCTCTAAGATGGCGGTGAGATAGGTGGGAGCAGAGTCCACTTCCCCTCAACACCAGTGAAACACATAGCTGATGTGAGGAGCAGAGCGAACAGGCAACGGTATTCCAGCATACATGAAGATCGAAGACCAAAGATAGAGGACATTGAAAGATCTGACAACAAGAAGACCAGATGAATCAACCGGACTGGTTCAAAGCCAGCAGAAGACTTTTTTTTTCTTTCCTCCTTTCCCCCTGAATTCCTTCTTCCTTTCTGTCCTTCTTTCTTTTTATTCCTTCTTCCTTCCATCCTTTACCTTTTTTATTCCTTCTTCCTGCCTTCTTTTATTTATTCTGTTGTTTTAATTTTTGTTAAAATTCCTTCTTATCTTGCCTCCAATCTTTCTTCATTCCTTCTTCCTTCCTTCCTTTCCTTTTCTATTTCCTCTTTCCCTCCTTCCCTTCTTTTATTTTTTTTTCTTCTTTCTGCCCCCACCATTCTCTTTTTCCCACAGGTGAGACAAGAAAACCTGGAGTGCTGAAAAGACCAGAGTTAGACCGTGTTGCACCCATAAATGCCAGCTCAAGACCAGTGAGCACAGGAGATTAAGGACACAGCACCACCGAATCCCATGGGCATTCTACCAAAGAAGTTCATACCATAAACCAAGGAAGTCAGAATAGATCAATCTAAGAAGCAGAGGCTAACAAGAAGAGTCTCACAAACAATGGGAAGACAAAGAAACAATCCCCAAATGAAAGGAAAGGAGGAAGCCTCAGAAAGAATGCTAACTGAAAAAGAGGCAAGTCATCTATCAGATACTGAGTTCAAAGCAATGGTCATCAAGAAACTCACTGAGCTCTCTGAGCTCAAAGAGAACTACCAGAAACTACAGGGAAACTACAATGAACTCACTGCAAACTATATCAACATGAAAAAGGAAATAGAAATTATTAACAAGGGCCAAGAGGAAATGAAGAATACAATTTCTGAATTGAAGAACACAGTAGAAGGAATGAAGAGCAGACTTGATGAAGCAGAGGATCAGATCAGCGAGCTGGAGGACAAAGTAGAAAAAAACACCCAGAAACAGCAAGAAAAGGAACAGAGGCTCAGAAAGAAAGAAGAGGGATTAAGGGGAATGCAGGACAACATGAAATGTAACAATATCCGTATACTAGGAATACCAGAAGGAGAAGAAGAAGAGCAAGGGATAGAAAACCTGTTTGAAAAAGTAATGATGGAAAATTTCCCTAATCTGATGGAAGAAAAAGTCCCCCAAATCCAGGAAACACAGAGAGTCCCAAGCAAGAGGACACCAAAGAGGCCCACTGCAAGACGCATCATCATTAAAATGGCAAAATTCCAAGACAAAGAGAGGATCTTAAAGGCAGCAAGGGAGAAACAGGAAGTAACGTACAAGGGAGCCCCAATAAGGTTAGCAACTGACTTCTCAATAGAAATGCTCCAAGCCAGAAGAGAATGGCAAAAAATATTCCAAGTAATGAGAACCAGAGGCCTGCAACCAAGACTACTGTACCCAGCAAGGCTCTCAATCAAGATAAAGGCCAAATAAAGAGTTTCCGGAGAACCAAGATGGCGGCGTAGGTACACACATTGCGCCTCCTCGCACAACCAGAACTGACAGAGAATCAAACGGCAAGGGGGTCCGACACCAAAAAAATAAAAAATAAACATTCATCCAGACCGGTAGGAGGGGAGACGGGCAGCCGGAGTAGAGAGGACTCACGTGGCTGTGGCGGGACCTAGACTGGTGGAGTGTGGGACCAACTGCGCAGACAATCCGAGCACTAGCAGACCCCGTGGCCCCACATTCGCTCACAGATAAACCGAGAGGGCCAGACTCAGAGTGGCAGGGAGTGGGGCAGGCAGACCAGTGGGTAGCACCTCGCCACCCCATATTCGCGCATAGATAAACCGGACGAGTGGCGGGGAGAGAAGCAGACTGCGCAAACCAGGGCTTCAGCTCCAGGAAATAAAGCCTCAAACCTCTGATTGAAAATGCCCGTGGGGGTTGGGGCAGCAGCAGGAGAGACTCCCAACCTCAGGGGAGAGGTCGTTGGAGAGACCCACAGGGGCCTAGAGTGTGCACAGGCCCACCCACTCAGAAACCAGCACCAGAGGGACCCAGTTTGATTGTGGGTATCGGAGTGAAAGACTGAAATCTGGAGGAGAGTGAAGCGGGCGCCATTGCTACCTCTCAGCCCCTCACCCATCTAAAGAGTCACAGCACAGTGACCAGCACTACCCCGCCCCAGGGAATACCTAAGGCTCCGCCCCTTAAAGTAACAGACACGCCCAGACAAAAAAAAAAAAATCGCCCAAGTGACAGAACACTTCAAAGCTCCAGAAAAAATACAACTAAGCAAGGAAGAGATAGCCAACCTATCAGATGCACAGTTCAAAACACTGGTTATCAAGATGCTCACACAATTGGTTGAATTTGGTCAAAAACTAGATGAAAAAATGAAGCCTATGCTAAGAGAAACAAATGAAAATGTACAGCGAACCAATAGTGATGCGAAGGAAACTGGGACTCAGATCAATGGTGTGGACAAGAAGGAAGAAAGCAACATCCAACCAGAAAAGAATGAAGAAACAAGAACTCGGAAAAATGAGGAGAGGCTTAGGAACCTCCAGGACATCTTGAAACTTTCCAACATCCGAATTATAGGGGTGCCAGAAGGAGAAGAGGAAGAAGAAAAAACTGAAAACTTATTTGAAAAAATAAGGAGGAAGAACTTCCCTAATCTGGCAAAGGAAATAGACTTCCAGGAAGTCCAGGAAGCTCAGAGAGTCCCAAAGAAGCTGGACCCAAGGAGGAACACAGCAAGGCACATCATAATTACATTACCCAGGATTAAACTCAAGGACCTACATCCAAGATTACTGTATCCAGCAAAGCTATCATTTAGAATGAAAGAGCAGATAAAGTACTTCGCAGATAAAGTCAAGTTAAAGGAGATCATCATCACCAAGCCTTTATTATATGAAATGTTAAAGGGAGTTACCTAAGAAAAAGAAGATCAAAAATAGGAACAGTAAAAATGACAGCAAACTCACAGTTATTAACGACCACACCTAAAACAAAACAAGAGCAAACCAGGCAAACTAGAACAGGAACAGAACCATAGGGATGGAGATCACATGGAGGGTTGTCATTAGGGGAGTGGGAGGGGGAGATGGGGGGAAAGGTACAGAGAATAAGTAGCATAGATGATAGGTCACAAATAGACAGGGGGAGGGTAAAAATAGTGTAAGAAATGTAGAAGCCAAAGAACTTATAAGTATGATCCATGGACATGAACTATGGGGGGGGGAATGTGGGATGGAGGGGGTGGGCAGGATGGAGTGGAGTGGGGGAAGGGAACGGGACAACGGTGATAGCATACTCAATAAATATATATATTTTTTTAAAAAAGAGTATCCAAGACAAAAGAAGTCTAAAAGAATACACTTCCACCAAACCAGCTCTGCTAGGGATGCTAAAGGGACTGCTTTAAGGAAAGGAAGGAAAAGAGAAAGAGAGAGGAACACAGGTAGGAAAAAATGGCAATGAATAACTATCTATCAATAATAACCTTAAACGTAAATGGATTAAATGCTACAATCAAAAGACATTGAAGAACTGAATGGATAAGAAAACATGACCGACACATATGCTGCCTACAAGAGACCCATCTCAGGACAAAAGAACTACACAGACTGAAAGTGAAGGGCTGGAAACAAGTTTTCCAAGCAAACGGACAGGAAAAAAAAACAGGGGTGGCAATACTCATATCAGACAAAATAGACTTCCAAAGAAGGGCCATAAAGAGAGACCCAGTAGGTTACTTCATAATGGTCAAAGGAAGAATCCACCAAAAAGACATAAACATTGTAAATATATATGCACCCAACATAGGAGCACCCAAATACATAAAGAAAATCTTGCAGGACTTCAAGAAAGATATTGTCAGCACCACAGTTATAGTAGGGGACTTTAACACCCCACTGTCAAAAATGGACAGGTCTTCCAAACAAAATATCAAGAAGGATATAGTGTCACTTAACAATACCCTGGAAGAAACGGACTTAACTGATATATATAGCTTTTCATCCCAAAGAAGCTAAATACACATTCTTTTCAAGTGTCCATGGAACTTTTTCAAAGATAGACCACATGATAGGACACAAAGCAAGCCTCAACAAATTCAAGAAAATTGAAATCATATCAAGCACTTTCTCTGACCACAAGGGACTGAAACTAGAAACCAACCCCAAAGGAAAAAACCCAAAACACTCAAAATCATGGAGACTGAATAGCATGCTATTAAAAAATGAATGGGTCAAGAAAGAGATTAGGGAAGAAATCAAAAAGTTTCTGGAAACAAATGAAAATGAACGCACAACAACACAAAACCTGTGGGACACAGCAAAGGCAGTCCTGAGAGGGAATTTCATAGCAATAAAGGCCTACCTTCAAAAGATAGAAACATTTCAAACAAACAACCTAACCCTATGCCTACAAGAACTGGAGGAACAACAACAAAGAGAGCCCAGAGTAAGCAGAAGGAAGGAACTAACCAAGATCAGAGCAGAGTTCAATGACATAGAGACTAAAAGCACGATTCTAAGGATCAATGAATCCAGGAGCTGATTCTTTGAAAAGATAAACAAAATCGACAAGCCTTTAAGTAGGCTCATCAAGAAAAAAAGAGAGAGGATTCAAATAAACACAATTAGAAATGAAAGAGGAGAGATTACAACTGAGACCACAGAAATACAAAGGATTGTAAGACATTACTAGGAAGAAGTGCATGCCAAGAAATTTGAAAACCTAGGTGAAATGGACACATTTCTAGAAAAATATAATCTTCCAAAACTGAATGAAAAAGAAGCAGAAAACCTGACCAGACCAATAACAGCAGACAAAATTGAAGCAGTCATCAAAAAACTCCCAATACACAAAAGCTCTGCACCAGATGGTTTCACAGGGGAATTCTCCAAAGCATTTAAGGAAGAGCTAACCCCTATCCTTCACAGACTATTCGGAAATATCCAAACTGATGCAAGACTCCCAAACTCTTTTTACAAAGCCAGCATCATCCTAATCCCAAAACCAGATAAAGACACAATGAAGAAAGAAAACTTCAGATCAATATCGCTGATGAACAGAGACGCTAAAATTCTCAACAAAATATTGGCAAACCACATCCAGCAATACATTAAAAAGATCATACACCATGACCAAGTGGGATTCATCCCAGTGATGCAAGGATGGTACAATATTCCCAAATCAATAAACATTATACATCACATCAACAACAGCAAAGACAAAAATCACATGATCTTATCAATAGATGGGAAAAAAGCATGTGATAAAATACAGCAACCATTTCTGGTAAAAACAATCAGCAAAGTGAGAATAAAGGGAGCATTCCCCAACATAATAAAGGCCATATATGAGAGACCTAAAGCCAACATCATACTCAATGGACAAAAACTTAGAGCTTTCCCACTAAGATCAGGAACAAGACAAGGATGCCCTCTCTCACCACTCCTATTCAACATAGTACTGGAAGTCCTAGCCACAGCAATCAGACAAGAAAAAGCAATAAAAGGCATCAAAATTGGAAAGGAGGAAATGAAACTGTCACTGTTTGCAGACGACATGATAGTGTACATGGAAAATCCTATAGACTCCACCAAAAAACTACTCGATCTAAAACATGAATTTGGCAAAACAGCTGGATACAAAGTCATTACTCAGAAATCAAAGGCATTCCTGTACACCACCAACAAAACTGCAGAAACAGATATCAGGAAAAATATCCCATTTCATATAGCAACAAGAAAAATAAAGTACCTAGGAATAAACCTAACCAAGGAGGTAAAAGACTTGCACTCAGAAAACTACACAACACTGAAGAAAGAAATTAAGGAAGACACAAATAAATGGAAGCATGTACCATGCTCATGGATTGGGAGAATTAACATCATCAAAATGGCCATACTACCCAGAGCAATTTATAGATTCAATGCAATCCCTATTAAAGTACCCACGACATTATTTCATCTTTATAGAACAAACATTTCAGAAATTTATATGGAACCATAAACGACCCCGAATATCTGCAGCAATTTTGAGAAAGAAGAACAAAGCAGGAGGGATCACAATACCTGATATCAAACTGTATGACAAGGCCACTGTAATCAAAACAGCCTGGTACTGGCATAAAAACAGGCACCAAGACCAGTGGAACAGAACAGAGAGCCCAGAAATAAACCCAAGTTTGTATGGTCAATTAATATTTGACAAAGGAGGCAGAAGCACAAAATGGAGCAAAACAGCCTCTTCAACAGATGGTTTTGGGAGATCTGGACAGCTATGTGCAAAAAAATGATACTCGATCACCAACTTAAGCCATACACAAAAATAAACTCAAGATGGATAAAAGACTTAAATATAAGTCATAACACCATAAAAGTCCTAGAGGAAAACTTTGGCAGGAAAATCTCAAACATACCACGCAGCAACATCCTCAGAGACACATCCCCTAAAGCAAGGGACATAAAGGAAAGAATAAACAAATGGGACCTCATCAAAATAGAAAGCTTCTGCATGGCCAAAAAAAAAAAAAAAAACAGCACTAAAATACAAAGAGAACCAACAGTATGGGAAAACATATTTGCCAATGATACCTCAGACAAGGGCCTGATCTTTAAAATATATAAAGAACTCACATGACTCTACTCCAGGAAGACAAACAACCCAATTAAAAAATGGGCAAAGGACTTGAACAGACACTTCTCCAAGGAAGACATACAGAGGGCCCAGAAACATATGAAAAGATGCTCAGCATCACCAGCCATCAGAGAGATGCAAATTAAAACCACAATGAGGTCCCATCTCACACCAGTCAGAGTGGCCAACATAAACAAATCCACAAAGAAATGTTGGAGAGGATGCGGAGAAAAGGGAACCCTAGTGCACTGTTGGTGGAATGCGGACTGGTGAGGCTACTGTGGAAAACAGTATGGAATTTCCTCAGAAAACTAAAAGTGGAACTGCCCTTTGACCCAGCAATTCCACTGCTTGGATTATACCCTAAGAACCCTGAAACACCAATCCAAAAGAACCTGTGCACCCCAATGTTCATAGCAGCACAATTTACAATAGCCAAGTCCTGGAAGCAACCTAAGTGCCCATCAGCAAATGAGTGGATCCAAAAACTATGGTATATTTACACAATGGAATTCTACACAGCAGAGAGAAAGAAGGAGCTTATACCCTTTGCAACAGCATGGATGAAACTGGAGAGCCTTATGCTAAGTGAAATAAGCCAGATGGTGAGGGACAAATACCATATGATCTCACCTTTAACTGGAACATAATAAACAGAAGAAAAAAGGAAACAGAATATAACCAGAGTCATTGAAGTTAAGAACAAGCTAACAATGGGCAGGGGGGAGTGGGTAAAGAACAGTGGGGAGAGGGGATTACAGGAACTACTATAAAGGCCACATGGACAAAATCAATGGGGAGGGTGGAGGTGAGGTAGGGAGGGGGGTTCAGCTGGGGTGGGGTGGAGGGATGGGGAGAAAAGACACACAACTCTAATTGAATAACAATAAAAAATTAAAATTAAAAAAAGAAAATATATAATAAAGATTAAGAAATAGATATGTACCACTTTATTTCTCCTTCCCTACACTCTCGTATTCTCCTCCATTTCATTTTATCACTGTTTTATTTTTTTTCACCTTTCCTTCCTTTATCTTACCCTCTCTTTCTGACACCACCAACCCTTAACACTGGCTATTGAAAAAACGAGTATAATATGAATAAAGAGGACTTTCCTTGTATTCTTGAAAGGATTTTGTAATTTATTACTAATTTCTGTTTCTGCAAATGTAATTTCTTATTAGCTTGAGGATTGCAGATCTCAGTTCACTGATAATTACACTAATGGTAAATATATATAGCTAACAATTAGTGGAAGCATTCTATATACTAGTTTTACAAGCATAACTTCATTTCATCTTCAGAAACACTCTTTGAGAAGAGATAATATTGACATGACCCTTTTGCAAGAGAGATTTAGTCATGTGACTTTCCCAAGATTACCTAACCAGGAAACCATGATGCTTCCTGGCTCTGAAGTCCACGCTATTACTAATAATGTTATTCACACTAGTAGAGAAAAGTAATTAAAACAATGATTTATTAGGATAAGAAATACAGATGTAGTTAAGGAACAGTGAGAAAGTGAAGTGTGCTATGTTTGTGTATGGGGACATGTGAAATATGGGTGAGAGTGTGTATTCTCCTATTCAGGTCCTTCTCGCAGTTCTAAAGGAAATAGAAAGTTGTAAGTCTACTGGATGAAGGAAATACTCAAGTCTTTCCATATAGATCAGTGTGGGAAAGACATGATTGACAATTAGGAGGTGAACAAACATGTGGGAAATGTAGGCTTATTTAGCTGCACAATCATTTGTTCGGGTGCATTATTATTTCTGAAAAATTCTGTTCCAGATGTGATCCACTTAGATGGCTGCCCATCCTTTCACCTCTGAAGGATTTAAAAAATATATTCCTCTGTTTGTATGTCATAGTTTTTGGTCATTAAATACCTCCTGCAGGAGACAGATATACCTTCATTTCTTTCCCTCTTTGCAAGAATGAACATAATAAGTACAGTCAACCCTTAAAACAAGTTTGAACTGCACAGGTCCAGTTATATGCAGGGTTTTTTTCAATAAATATGCATAATACTGTCAATGTATTTTATCATCCTTATGATTTCCTTAATAAAAGTTTCTTTTTCTTTTCTCTAGCTTAATTTATTATAAGAATATAGTATATAATATACATAACACACAAATCAACTGTTTACATCATTGGTAAGTCTTCCAGTAAACAGTAGGCTATGAGTAGTTAAGTTTTGGGGGAGTCAAAAGTTATATGTGGGTTTGTAACTGCACAGGGGGTTGGCACTCCTAAACCCACCCCACCCCCAACCCTATTATTCAAGGGTAAAATATCAAGTTTTTCAGCACCTTCCCCAGCAATCATGAAGTTCTTCAATGTTGTTTGTTGAGCTTTTCTTAGTCAATGCTATGCACATGCCGTCACATTTGGAATTACTCTGAGCATTCCTGAGGTCTGCAAGTAGACAACCCTAATTTTTTTACTTTGACAACAGGACAGCTTACAAAGTCTAATTACACTCATAAAAAAATTCAAGTCCTCATATCAAGCTGAAAATAGAAGTCAAAGAATAACACAAAAGATAGGCTTTTAATTAACTACTGTCAGCTACTATTTGCTGTCAGGTTATAATTTAATTCAAGTACTCTCATTGTGAGAACACTGGGTCAAGAATCCTTCCCCTGGAGTCCTGGGGAATACAATCATTCTTGTCCAGTGCCAGTCAGCTTTTGTTTGGAGGCCATTCCCATTGCTGTAGTTAGGGGGAAAAATTTAATGTTGTAAATTTATAGGCAGTCACTCTTAATTTTTGTACAATCCATCACACTCTGATCCTTGTGTGGCAGCTTTTTTTAATAAAGGACTTTGCAGAGCACCTGCTGTGGCTAAAACACTTTATCATCTTTACTAGCTCCAAGAATTCTAGCATTGTGTCATGTTTGATTCCAAAAAAAATATTATTATAAGCCCTGGAATTAGAAACACAACAATGTAACTGGCTGATTTCAATTGCCCATGAAGCTATCATATTTTGAGGAATAAAACTTGGTAAGTTTAATCAAAAACTATAACAGGATGAGAGATGCTTGTCTGAAATGAATAATTTCCACAATTTTGGATACTATTGAATAATGGCATTCTCATCATGAATTAATTATAAAACTAGAAATACTCTAAGAATATCAAATTGGGTCCCCCATACTTCCTTTTAATGATAACTTTATGTTTCATCAACTCTGCGTTTAAAGGATGGACATGAAGAGCATTCAAGAGCCAGCAGCTGCAGCACCTGGGAAGGTCATCAGGGCTTGCTATGTCCCAGTATCACCCTGGTTTAACTGGCTCATTCAAGAGTCTCAAGTTATAGGGATGACTTTTAGAGGAAAACTTTTTCCTAATAATACTCTTGCAAGAAGCATACAATGAAGTCTGTCCAGAAAAAGTCCAACCATTGTTAATATAATGAGAATGGTCGCATGCATGAACAATGATGACTCCATTGTACTAGTCAGTGGGGGTGGGAGATGCCATTGAGTGAGCATGTGCACTGTGTGTCTGTCACATTCAAAATGACTGAACAAGAAGAGGAACGAATCTGCATCAAATTTTACATTAAGCTTGAACATTCCTCTGTAGAAACTATTTGGATGATTCAGAAGGCTTTTGTGGACGATTCAATGAATGCAGCCCAAATAAAAGTGTGGTACAAAAGCTTCAAAGATGGTTGAGAATCTGTTGAACGTGATCCACATTCTGGAAAGCCTGCAAAAGGCAGAACACCTGAGAATGTTGAATGTGTACAGGCTGCAATCAACAAAGATCAGCAACTGACAGTGCAAGAACTAGAAGCTGATCTGGGAATTCCAAAAACTACTGTGTCTGAGATTTTGACACAGGATCTTGGCATGAAATGTGTCATGGCAAAACTCATTCTGTGACTTCTGCTGCCAGAGCAGGAGGAACATCATACTGCAATTGCTAATGGCTTTATTCAAACTGCTACCAATGAACCAGGTTTCCTCAAAATGGTCATAATTGGAGATGAGTTGTGGGTCTATGGCTATGATCTGGAAATAAAGGGCCAGTCACCCCAGTGGAAGTCACCAGGTTCTTCACACTCAAAGAAGGAGCAGCAAAGTTGCAGCAAAATCACGATCATGTTAACTGTGTTTTTTTATTGTGAATGTACCTGCCTTGAAGGGGACTGAGGCATCATTGTTCTATGTACGATATTTCTTGTATCTTCTTCAATAAATGTCTCTATTTTTATAGCACATGGATGGATACTTTGTGGACAACATGAGTCTCTCAGCCAAATTCCATGAGTTATAGATGTTTTTCTACTTAATCCAATGGTCTCCTTTGGATTTTGTATTGAGATTCAGTCCTGGTTGTATTGTTTTTAAATTCCATGCTGACTTAAGTTTCCTTTTTGCTTCACTAATGATTCAGGACTTGTCATCATAAAGAATCTCACGTCACCAACCTGTTCCCAACTCACGAGTGGAGCAGTCCTGTCATTCTCAAACTTTAGAAGTAACTTTCCTAGTGGAGTACCTCTCACCACACACGCCTAGGAAAAAGTAGAGGCCAGAGCTCTTCTTGCTGTACTTCTCTTTTTAACAGCACCCTGTTAAAAAGGCTCGGTCCAGGAGAAGGGCTGGTTCTTCTACAATGGCACCCTTACACAAGTGTTGCATGGATACAGCTGCCCTCTTCACTCTAACTATGGTACATAGCATACTTACAGATTATCCTTCACCTGTGGCCCTTAGACACAGTTTTTAGACAACAAGGACAGCTAAAGGGCATCAAGCATCAGCCAGTTTCCTTACGTATGCTCTCTTCAGTAAACAATAATATTCTGTCCATACATAAGAGGAAGGGATTATATGGGGCATTTGCATAAGAGGCAGGAATCTGAGGGGCTGAAGGGACATTTTAGAAGTCTGCCTGGTACAGCTTTTTTGGTTTTTGAAAATCATACCACATTAGCCTCCCAGAACCTCCCACAGCAATGGTTATCTATACTCAAGGGGAAAGGAGCAAGAAGCAGGCAGCTATTGCTCCCCAACACACATAACATGTTAACTCATGTGCATCTGAAGCCATAGTCTATCTTTTTTGGCAACATAAGTTGATCATCTATTCAATCCTGAAAGCCTAATTTAGGCTACCCAGATTCATAAGAGACAGTCATTAAGTCAGAATGACATCACTATCATTTGACAAAAAGCATAACTTCCAGGCAGACCAAACAGCAGTGTTGGCCAAGGAAACTGCATAGAGTATTTAAAGAAGAGTTTTGGACAGCTTGGTACTGGCATAAGAACAGACACATAGAACAATGGAACAAAACATAGAGTGCAGAAATAAAGCCAAGTCTCTATGGTCAATTAATATTTAACAAAGGGGGGAAAAGCATAAAATGGAGCAAAAGTAGCCTCTTCAACAAATGCTGTTGGGAGATCTGGACAAGTACATGCAAAAAAATGAAACTCGATCACCAACTTATATCATACACAAAAATAAACTCAAGGTGGATAAAAGACTTACATATAAGTTGTGACACCATAAAAGTCCTAGAGGAAAACATCGGCAGGAAAATCGCAGACATTCCACACAGCAACATCTTCACTGATATGTCCCCTAAAGCAAGGGACATCAAGGAAAGAATAAACAAATGGGACTTCATCAAATTAAAAAGCTTCTCCATGGCTAAAGAAAACAGCACCAAATTACAAAGAGAACCAACATATTGGGAAAACATATTTGCCAATGATACTTCAGACAAGGGTTTGATCTCCAAAATACATAAAAAACTCACACAACTCCACTCTGGGAAGACAAAGAATCCAACTGAAAAATGGGCAAAAGACTTGAACAGACACTTCTCCAAGGAGGACATACAGAGGGCCCAGAGACATATGAAAAGATGCTCAGCATCACTAGCCATCAAGGACATGCAAATTAAAACCACAGTGAGATGCCACTTCACACTGTTGAGAATGGCCATCATAAACTAAGCAACAAAAAAGTGTTGGAGAGAATGTGGAGAAAAGCAAACCCTAGTGTACTGTTGGTGGGAATGCAGACTGGTGCAGCCACTGTGGAAAACAATATGGAATTTCCTCAGAAAACTAAAAATGGAACTGCCTTTTGACCCAGCAATCCTGCTGCTGGGATTATATCCACTAGAAACACCAAACAAAAAGAACCTATGCACCCCAATGCTCATAGCAACTCAATTTACAATAGCCAAGAGCTGGAAGCAACCTAAATGCCCATCAGTAAATGAATGGATCAAAAAACCATGGTATATTTGCACAATGGAATACTATGGAGCAGAGAGAAAGAAGGAGTTCCTACCTTTTGGGACAGTATGGACGGAACTGGAGAGCATTATGCTAAGTGAAATAAGCCAGGTGGTAAGGGAAAAATACCATATGATCTCACCTTTAACTGGAACATAATCAACAAAAGAAAAAAGCAAACAAAATATACCAGAGACATTGAAATTAAGAACAATCTAACAAAAACCAGAGGGGAGGGGGAAAGTGGAAGGGACAATGGGAGGAAGGGTTTTCAGGAACTACTATAAAGGACACATGGACAAAACCAAGGGGGAGGGTGGAGGCAAGGGAGGGAGGTGGATTTGGCTGGGGTTGGGAGAAATGCAGACAACTGTAATTGAACAACAATAAAATAATTTTTTAAAAAAGAAGAGTTTTGGAATCAGAGTGAGGATGTTCAATATGGTCACATTGTTTAACTGCTAAAAGCCTCAATTTCTTCATCTTTAAAACAAAAATAATTTTAATCACTATATGACATCATTTGTGAAGAATAAATGAGATAACATGTCAAACTTTTAGCACAGGACCTGGCACCAGAAAAGCTTACAACATGTCTGGATAGTAGCAACTTCCTGCACAATCTATCATTACATTACTTTATAACTAGAATACAATTATTTATTCATTTGGACTCCACTACAGACTTCTTCATACCACTGAACAGCAAGTAATTAATTAAACTTACACCTTAAGACACTAAAAAAGAGCAAACCAAGACCAACACAAGCAGAAGAAGGAAATCATAAAGATTAGAGCCAAAATAAATGAAATAAAAAGTAGGAAAAATATAGAGGAAATTTTTTAAAAGTTGATTCTTTGAAAAAATCAACAAAATTGACAAATCTTTAGCTAGACTGACCAAAGGAAATCAATCAAATTATTGAATCACAGATAAAATTAGAAGCCTTGCCCTGGCTGGTGTAGCTCAGTGTATTGAGCACTGGCCTGGTTCAATTTCCAGTCAGGGCACATGCCTGGGTTGTGGGTCAAGTCCTCAATAGGGGGCATGAGAGAGATAACCACACGTTGAGGTTTCTCTCCCTCTCTTTCTCCTTCCCTTCCCCTCTCTCTAAAAATAAATAAATAAAATATTTTTTAAAATAAATAAAATAAACACTATAGATATAAAAAGGATTATAACAGAATGCTATGGAAAATTATATGTCAATATATTAGATTACCTATATGAAGTGAAAAAAGTTCCTAGAAACAAACATACTATTTTAACTAACTCAAGAAGAAATAGAAAATACACCTGAATAAACTTACAACAAGTGATTAAATTAGTATTCCAAATACTTTTCACAATAAAAAGTCAAGAAGTAAATGGCTTCACTAGTGAATTCTATGAAGTGATTAAAGAATAATTAACAAATAATTAACACTAAAATTTCTCAAATTTTTCTCAAAAATAGAAAAAAGGGGATACACCATGAAAGAACTATAAAGAATTGTATACACCATGACCAAGTGGGATTAATCTCAGGAATGCAAAGTTGGTTTAGCATGTGAGAATCAATACAATTCACCACATTAATAAAATGAAGGACAAAACACATGATTGCCTGAATGAATAGAGAAAAGTATTTGATAAACTCCAACATTTTTTGTGATAAAAAAATAAATAAATTGCCCACAAAACTAGAAAAAGAAGGAATCTTCCTCAGCCTGTTTAAAGGTATTTATGGAAAAATTCACAAATAACATCATATTGTATATTGAAACTCTGAAAGCTTTTTCCTTTATATTGGAATGAAGAAATAGATGTCCACTCTTGCCACTTCTATTCAACATTGTCCTGAAGCTTCTAGCCAGAGCAATTAGGCAAGAAAATAAAAGGCATTCAGATATAAAAAGCAGAATTAAAACTATTTCTGTGATGCCATTAACAAGATCTCATATGACTATCCTAAGAAATCCACAAAAATAAGTGTTACAGTTAATAATCAAGTTCAGCAAGGTTCCAGGATGCAAGATCAATATTTAAATATCAATTGTATTTCTATACTTTAGTCATGAACAATAAAGGAATGAAATGAAGACAATTCTAATTACAACAATATCAAAATGAATAAATGCTTTGAGATAAATTTAGAAAAAAAGTACAAGATTTTTACACTGACAGTGAACTATGGTTACCTTTTCTCCACAATCTCACCAGCACTTGTTGTTTGTTGATTTGGTTATGAAGGCCATTCTGACCAGTGTGAAGTAGTGTCTCATTGTGGTTTTAATTTGCATCTCTCTGATGAGTAGTTATACTGAGCATCTTTTAATAAGTCTCTGGGTCCTTTGTATGTCTTCCTTGGAAAAGTGTCTGTTCAGGTCCTTAGCCCATTTTTTAATTGGATTGTTTGTCTTCCTGAAGTGGAGTCATGTGAGTTTTTATTCATTTTGGAGATCAAACACTTGTCCAAGGTATCATTTGCAAATATATTTTCCCATATGGTCTGTTCCCTCTAAGTGTCCATCAGTAAATTCATGGACCAAAAAACTATGATACATTTACACAATGGAATACTACACAGCAGAAAGAAAGAAGGAGCTCCTACACTTCCTGACAGTGTGGATGGATCTGGAGAGCATTATGATAAGTGAAATAAGCCAGGAGGTGAAAGGAAATACCATATGATCTCACCTATAAGTGGAACCTAATCAACAAAACAAACAAGCAAGTAAAATATAACCAGAGACTTTGAAATTAAGAGCAAACTGACATTAACTAGTGGGGAATTGAGAAGGGGATTATGGGGGGGGAAAAGGAAGGGTCATCAAGAAACATGTTTAAAGGACACATGAATAAAGACAAAGGGGCATTGGACTGAGGGTAGAAGGTAGGGATGGATGGAGCGGGGGGGATCATGGGGAGGAAATGGAGACAACTGTATTGAAAACAATTTAAAAAAAATAAATTTTAAAAAATCTACCCTACATTTTAAAAAAGATTTTTAAACTGAGATACAAAAATGTATTGAAATAAATTTTAAAGGGTCTAAATAAATGGAAACCCATGTTCATGAATTAAAAGAATATTTTTTAACCGCCAAGTTGCTTTTTTTATTTTCTTTTTTCTTTTTTTTTAATTTATTTTTTATTGTTATTCAATTACAGTTGTATGCCTTTTCTCCCCTTCCCTCCCCCCACCCCGGCTGAACCCACCTCCCTCCCCCACCCCCCACCATCCCCCCCGATTTTGTCCATGTGTCCTTTATAATAGTTCCTGCAATCCCCTCTTCCCACTGTCCCCACCTCACTCCCCCCTGGCCACTGCTAGACAGTTCCCCCCCTCAATGTCTCTGGTGGTATTTTGTTTGCTTTTTTCTTTTGTTGATTATGTTCCAGTTAAAGGTGAGATCATATGGTATTTGTCCCTCACCACCTGGCTTATTTCACTTAGCATAATGCTCTCCAGTTTCATCCATGCTGTTGCAAAGGGTATAAGCTCCTTCTTTCTCTCTGCTGCGTAGTATTCCATCATGTAAATGTACCATAGTTTTTTGATCCACTCATTTACTGATGGTCACTTAGGTTTCTTCCAGCACTTGACTATTGTAAATTGTGAGTGGCATTATTCTTAATAGTTAAAAAGTAAAAATAACCCAAATGTCTACCAACTGATAAATGAATAAACAGAAGCTATTATATCCATACAATACAATATTAATAGTCACAAAAAGAATGAAGTGTTAGTATATGTTACAAATGGATGAACCTAAAAATTATGTTAATTGAACAAATCCAGACACAAAGAAACACAATTGTATGATTCCATTTTATTTATTTATGTACAGAATAGGCAAATCAATAGAGACAGCAGGTAGACTGGTGAGGAAATGAGAGATAGAAATGTAGACTGACTATTAATAGGTTGGTATTTCACCCAAATGAAAATGTTCCAGAATAGTGATGGTGCTTATAGAACTTTTTGAATATAAAGGATGAATTTTATGGTGTCAATTACATCTCAATAAAAAACAAAACAAAGAGGTAGAGTAAGCTGTTCATTGCCATACACAAAGCCTCACTATCTGTTTATGTCTAAGACAGAACAGTTTTCTAAAATTTGCTATCTTGTCCAATTTATCCAAAACACTTTTCTTCTTGGCTACTCACCAGGTTAAATTCCTTTAGGACACTTCCATTTCTGGTAAGATGGAATAGAAGCACTTTTCCTTCTTTCTCCCCATAAATACAAATGAAAACTCTTGACAAACATGACAAAAGTTATGGTAGAAGGAAGAAGTCAGACTTGCTAGGGGGCTTGGGACCCAGAGAACAACATGGTATTGAATTCCTTGGGTTTACTCTCTGTCTTATCTATATCTCAGACCTGGTGCTGGAGAAACCATTACCTGGAAACATCACTGGGTTTGCACAAGGAAATCCCCAGGCCCACATGGTTTCACATAGAAGTCTAACAAATGCTTAAAGAATTAACACCAACTATAAATAATCTCTCCTCAAAAACATAAGATGAAGGAACACTTTCCAATGCATTTATGAAGTTAGTGTTGTTCTGATATCAGGCCAGACAAAGGCAATACAAAAAAGAGAATCTATACACCAACATCTTTCATTAATATAAACACAAAAGTCCTTTAAAAATATTTATAAATATAATTCAGTAAAATGTGAAAAGAAATATTCACCATAATCAAGTGGGGCTTATTCCAGGAATGCAAAGTTGTTATAATATTCAGATATCAATCAGTAAAATTTACCCTCTTATGTGTTAAAGAAGAAACAGGACAAGATTATATCAATCATTACAGGGAAAAGCATTTGACAACATTCAATACCTAATGGTGATCTTAAAAAAGAGTCAGAAAAAGGAGTAGAGGTGAACTCTCTTAACTTGGTAAAGAGAACCTACAAACACCTGCAGCTATCATCATACTATATGGTACAAGACTAAATGCTTGTCCCCTAACATCAGAACAAAACAGAGATGACTGCTCTCACCAGACTTATCCAACATGGTACAGAAATTTAGGCAGCAAAATAAGGAAAGTAAAGGCACAAGTATTAGAGAGGAAGAAATGAAATTGCATCTTTTTGCGGATGGCATGTTCTACACAGAAAACCCCAAAGAATATATATTAAAAAAAACACCTCTTAGAACAAAGAACTTCTACCTGAGTTCAGAAAGGTCTCCGGATACATGATCAACATCATACAAAAACAATTGTATTTCTATATACTAGCAATGGACACATGGAAAATGAATTTAACATACAATACCATCTACAATTACTCCAAAACCATGAAATACTTAGGTGTGAATCTATCAAAACCTGTATAAAACTTGTATGATAAAAATTACACAATGCTGACAAAGGAAATCAAAGAAGACCTAAATTAATTGAGAGATATTCCATGTTCATGAATTGGATAACACCAATTAGTAAAATTCACCTTATCTAAAATTAATGTATAGGCTTAACACAATCATATTTTTGTAGATAAGCAAAACTACTCTAAAATTTATATGGAAAGACAATGAAACTAGAATGGCTCAAATCTGAAAAATAAAAATAAGAATAGAATAGAAGGAATCATGCTATCAGTTTTAAGATTTACTATATCATTGTCATGACTGTATGTTTGTTGGAGGGATAGACACATAGATAAATGGAACAGAATAGAGAATCCAAAAAGAGACTCTCACATATATGACCAAATGATCTTTGACAATGGTGCAGAAGCAAATCAATGGACAAAGGTTACTCTTTTCAAAACATAGTTTGTACCATAGGCAAAAAGTGAACTTTTTTACTTAAAAGAAAAAGTAAACCTAACACATTATAGAAAAAATAACTAAAAGTGTATCATAGATTTAAATTTAAAGTGAGAAATTATAAAACTTACAGAAGATAACATGGGACAAATGGAAGAGTGTAATAATGAAAAGTTGTGAAACATGAAACAGAAAACATGATCTATTCAAGAAAAAATTGATAAATTGGACCACCTCAAAATTTAAAACTTTTACTCACTGAAAGAACCAGATAAGAAAACACTAGATAAAAACTGGGAGAAAATATGTACAAACCACATATCTGACAAAGGATTCATATTTAGAATATATAAAGAACTCTCAAAATTGAGCAATAAAAACAACCACTAGCAAAGTATCAGTGAGGATGTGGACACTAAATGTCATATGTATTACCAGTGGAATGTAAATGGTACAGACACTCTTGAAAAATAATTTGTCAGTTTTTTTAATTTTATATTTTTGTTTTTCTTGTTCTTATTGTTCAAGTACAGTTGTTTCCATTTTCCGCCCACCACTCCCCCCCACTCAAGCTATATCCACCTCCCACCCTCGATCTTACACCACTTTGGCTTTTTCCATGTGTCCTTTATGCATATTCCTTGACAACCCTTTCCCTTTTACCCCCTTTCCCCCTCCTACACCCCTTCTGGTAACTGTCAGTTTGATCTCAATTTCAATGACTGGTTATATTTTGCTTGCTAGTTTATTTTGTTGATTAAGTTCCACTTATAGGTCAGATAATATGGTATTTTTCTTTCACCCCCTAGCTTATTCCATGTAGTGTAATGCTCTCCAGATACATCCATGTGTCACAAAGGGGAGGAACTCTTTTTTCTTTCTATTGTGTAGTATTCTACTGTGTAAGTGCCCATCATTTACTGATGGGCACTTAGGTTACTTCCATCACTTGGCTATTGTAAATTGTGTTGCTATAAACACTGGGGTGCATAGGTTATTTTGAGTTGATGTTTCAGGATTCTTAGGATATAGTCCCAGCAATGGAATTCCCAGGTAAAAAGGCAGTTCCATTTTTACTTTTCTGAGGAAATTCCATCCTGTTTCCCACAATAGCTGCACCAGTCTGCATTCCCACCTACAGTGCACTAGGGTTCCCTTTTCTCCACAATCCCATCAGCACTTACTGTTGCTTACTTTGTTTATGATGGCCATTCTCAACAGTGTGAAGTGGTAGCTCATTGTGGTTTTAATTTGCATCTCTCTGATGGCTAGTGACTCTGTACATCTTTTCATATGTTTCTGGGCCCTCTGCATGTCCTCCCTGGAGAAGTGTCTGTTCAAGACTTTTGCCTATTTTTTTAATGGGGTTGTTTGTCTTCCTGGAGTGGATACATGTGAGTTCTTTATATATATTTTGGAGATCAAACCCTTGTCTGAGGTCTCATTTGCAAACACATTTTTCTGTATGTTTGGTTCCCTTTTCATTTTGCTGATATTTCATCACCTGTGAAGAAGCTTTTTATTTTAATGAACTACTATTTGTTTATTCTAACCTTTATGACCCTTGCTCTAGGGGATATCTCAGTGAAAATATTGTTGCATGGAATATCTGAGATTTTCCTGCCTATGTTTTCCTCCAGGACTTTTATGGCATTGCAACTTATATTTAAATCTTTTGTCCACCTTGACTTTATTTTTGTGCATGGTGTAAGTTGGTGGTTGAATTTCATTTTTTTACATGCAATGTCCAGTCTCCCAACAACACTTGATAAAGAGGCTATTTTTACTCTATTTTATGCTTCTGTCCCTTTCATCAAATATTAATTAACTATAAGGACTTGGGTTTATTTCTGAGCTCTTTATTCCCTTCCATTTATCTATGTGTCTGTTCTTATGCCACTACTAGACTCTTTTGATTCCCTAGGCCTTGTAATATATAGCTTGATATCTGATACTGTGATCCTCCCTATCTTTCTCTCCTTTGTCAAATTCACTGTGGATAATTTAGGTCATTCACAGTTCCCATATAATTTTCTTTTCAATTTCTAAATTATTTTATTGTTCTCCAATTACACTTGTCTGCATTTACTCCCCACCTCTCTACCCCAACCCAGCCAAACCCACCTCCCTCCCCTGCTTCTACCCTCCCCCTTGGTTTTGTCCTTTATAGTACTCACTAAAAACCCTTCTCCCCACTATCACGTCCCTCCTCCCCTCTGGCTATTATTACATTGTTCTTAACTTCAGTGTCACTGGTTATGTTTTGTTTGCTTCTTTCTTCTGTTGATTATGTTCCACTTAAAGGTGAAATCATATGGTATTTGTCCCTCACTGTCTGGATTATATCACTGAGCATAATGCTCTCCAGTTCCACCCATGCCATTGCAAGGGGTATGAGCTCCTTCTTTCTCTCTGCTATGTAGAATTCCATTGTGTAAATGTACCATAGTTTTGGGATCCACTCATTTGCTGATAGGCACTTAGGTTGCTTCCAGTACTTGGCTATTGTAAATTGTGCTGCTATGAACATTGGGGTGCATAGCTTCTTTTGGATGGGTGTTTCAGGGCTCTTAGGGTATAATCCCAGCATTGAATTGCTGGGTCAAAAGGCAGTTCCATTATTAGTTTTCTGAGGAAATTTCATATTGTTTTCCAGTGGATGTATCAGTCTGCATTCCCACCAAAAATGTACTAAGGTTCCCTTTTCTCCGCATCCTCTCCAACATTTCTTTGTGGATTTGTTTATGTTGGCCACTCTGACTGGTGTGAGATGGGACCTCATTGTGGTTTTAATTTGCATCTCTTTGATGGCTAGTGATGCTGAGCATCTCTTCATAAGTCTCTGGACCCTCTGTATGTCTTCCTTGGAGAAGTGTCTGTTCAAGTCCTTTGCCCATTTTTTAATTGGGTTGTTTGTCTTCCTGGAGTGGAGTTGTGTGAGTTCTTTATATATATTGGAGATCAGACCCTTGTCTGAGGTATCATTGGCAAATATGTTTCCCACACTGCTGGTTACCTTTTCATTTTAATTCTGTTTTCTTTAACCATGCAGAAGCTTTTTTATTTCATGAGGTCCCATTTCTTTATTCTTTCCTTTATGTTCCTTGCAATAGGGAATGTGTCTGTGAGGATTTTGCTGTGTGGATTGTCTGAGATTTTCCTGCCAATGTTTTCCCCTAGGACTTCTATGGTGTTAGGACTTATATTTAAGTCTTTTATCCACCATGAATTTATTTTTTGTGTGTGGTATAAGTTGGTGATAGAATTTCATTTTTTGGACGTAGCTGTCCAGATCTCCCAATACCATTTGTTAAAGAGGCTATTTTTGCTGCATTTTATGCTCCGGCCTCCTTTGTCAAATATTAATTGACCATACAGACTTGGGTTTATTTGTGGCTCTCTATTCTGTCCCATTGGTCTATGTGCCTGTTTTTATGCCAGTACCAGGCTGTTTTGATTACAGTGGCCTTGTAATACAGTTTGATATCAGGTATTGTGATCCCTCCTGCTTTGTTCTTCTTTCTCAAAAATGCTGCAGCTATTTGGGGTCATTTATGGTTCCATATAAATTTCTGAAATGTTTGTTCTATATCTGTGAAATATGTCATGGGTACTTTAATAGGGATTGCATTGAATCTATAAATTGCTTTGTGTGATATGGCCATTTTGATGATGTTAATTCTTCCAATCCATGAGCATGGTACATGCTTCCATTTGTTTGTGTCTTCCTTAATTTCTTTCTTCAGTGTTGTGTAGTTTTCTGAGTACAGGTCTTTTACCTCCTTGGTTAGGTTTATTCCTAGGTAGTTTATTTTTCTTGTTGCTATATCAAATGGGATTTTCCCCTGATTTCTGTTTCTGATGTTTCATTGTTGAAGTACAGGAATGCCTTTGTTTTCTGAATATTGACTTCGTATACAGCTGTTTTGCCAAATTCATTTATTATGTCGAATAGTTTTTTGGTGGACTCTATAGGATTTTCCATGTACACTATCATGTCATCTGCAAACAGTGGCAGTTTCATTTCCTCCTTTCCAATTTGGATGCCTTTTGTTTCTTTTTCTTGTCTGATGCTGTGGCTAGGACTTCCAATACTATGTTGAGTAAGAGTGGTGAGAGAGGGCACCCTTGTCTTGTTCCTGATCTTAGTGGAAAAGCTCTAAGTTTTTGTCCATTGAGCATGATGTTGGCAGTAAGTCTCCCATATATGGCTTTTATTATGCTCAGGAGTGATCCCTCTACTCCCACTTCACTAAGTGTTTTTATCATAAATGGGTGCTAAATTTTATCAAGTGCTCATTCCACATCTATTGATAGGATCATGAGGTTTTTGTCTCTTCTTTTGTTTATGTGGGGTATTATGTTTATTGATTTGTGAATATTGTACCATCTTTGCATCCCTGGGATAAATATCACTTGGTCATGGTGTATTTAATGTATTGCTTGATGCGGTTTGACAATATATTTTTGAGGATTTTAGCACCTACGTTCATCAGCAACACTGGCCTGAAGTTTTCTTTCTTTGTTATGTCTTTATCTGTTTTGGGGATTAGTATAATGTTGGCTCATAAAACGAATTTAGGAGACTTACATCTTCTTGAATTTTTTGGAATAATATGTGGAGGATGGGGATTAACTCTCCCTTAAATGCTTTGTAGAATTCTCCTGTGAAACTCTCTGGTCCAGGGCTTTTGTGTGTCAGAAGCTTTTTGATTACTGTTTCAATTTTATCAGGTGTTATTGGTCTGTTCAGGCTGTTTCTTCACTGAGTTTTGGAAGGTTGTATTTTTCTAGAAATGTGTTCATGTCATCTAGGTTTTCACATTTCTTGGCATATAGTTCTTCATAGTAATTTCTTAGAATCCTTTGTATTTCACTGGCATTAGCTGTAGTCTCTCCTCTTTCATTTGTTATTGTGTTTATTTGGATCCTCTCTCTCTTTTTTTCTTGATGAGCCTGCTTAAGGGCTTGTTGATTTTGTTTATCTTTTCAAAGAATCAGCTCATGGATTCATTGATCCTTAGAATTGTGCTTTTAGTCTCTATGTCATTTAATTCAGCTCTGATCTTGATTATTTCCTTCCTTCTACTTGATCTGAGCTCTCTTTGTTGCTGTTCCTTGAGTTCTTGTAGGTGTAGGGTTAGGTTGTTTACTTGAAATGTTTCTATTCTTTTTTAGGTAGGCCTGTATCACTATGAACTTCCCTCTCAGGACTGCCTTTACTGTGTCCCACAGGTTTTGGATTGTTGTGAATCCATTTTTGTTTCTTTCCAGAAAGTTTTTGATTTCTTCCGTAATCTCATTCTTGATCCATTCACTATTTAATAGCATGCTATTCAGTCTCCATGTTTTTGAGTGTTTGTTTTTTTTTTTTTTTCTTTGAGGTTTGTTTCTTGTTTCAGTCTCTTGTGTTCAGAGAAAATGCTTGACATGATTCCAATTTTCTTGAATTTGTTGAGGCTTGCTTTGTGTCCTATCATGCAGTCTATCTTTGAAAATGTTCCATGTACACTTGAAAAGAATGTGTATTTTGCTTCTTTGGGATGAAAGGCTCTACATATATAAGTTAAGTCCATTTCATCTAGGGTATTGTTCAATGCCACAATATCTTTGTTGATATTTTCTTTGGAAGATCTGTCCATCTTTGACAGTGAGGTGTTAAAATCCTCTACTATAATTGTATTGCTGTCAATATCTTTCTTGAAGTCCTCCAAGATTTTCTTTATGTACTTGGGTGCTCCTGTTTTGGGTGCATATATATTTACAATGTTTGTCTTCTTGGTGGATTCTTCCTTTGAGTATTATGAAGTGACCTTCTGGGTCTCTCTTTATGGACCTTCTTTTAAAGTCTATTTTGTCTGATATGAGTATTGCTACCCTGTTTTTTTTTTTTTTCCTGTCCATTTGCTTGGAAAATTTGTCTCCAGCCCTTCACTTTCAGTCTGTGTAGGTCTTCTGTCCTGAGGTGGGTCTCTTGTAGGCAGCATATGTGTGGGTCATGCTTTCTTATCCATTCAGTTATTCTATGTCTTTTGATTTGAGCATTTAGTCCATTTACATTTAAAGTTATTATTGATAGGTACTTACTCATTGCCATTTTTTTGTACCTGTGTTCCTCTCTCTCTCTCTCTCTCTTTTCCTTCCTTTCCTTAAAGCAGTCCATTTAGCATATCTTGCACAGCTGGTTTGGTTGAGGTATATTCTATTAGACTTCTTTTGTCTGGGAAACTCTTTATTTGGCCTTCTATCTTGATTGAGAACCTTGCTGGGTAAAGTAGCCTTGGTTGCAGGCCTCTGGTTCTCATTACTTGGAATATTTTCTGCCTTTCTTTTCTGGCTTGGAGCGTTTCCATTGAGCAGTCAGCTGCTAACCTTATATGGCCCCCTTGTATGTTTCTTCTCATTTCGCCCTTGCTGCCTTTAAGATTCTTTCTTTGTCTTAGAATTTTGCCATTTTAATTATGTTTCTTGAAGTGGACATCTTTGGGCTCTTTTTGATTGGGACTCTCTGTGTTTCATGGATTTGTGTTAATTTTTCTCTCATCAAATTAGGGAAATTTTCCATCATTCCTTTTTCAAACATGTTTTCTATCCCTTGTTCTTCCTCTTCTCCTTCTGTTACCTATTATATGGATATTATTACATTTCATGTTGTTCTGCATTTCCCTTATTCCCTCTTCATTCTTTCTGAGCCTTTTCTGAGCCTTTATGCCCTTTCTTGCTCATTCTGAGTGTTTTTTTCTACCTTTTCCTCCAGTTCACTGTTAAGTTCCTCTGCTTCATCGAGACTGCTTTTGTTTCCTTCTACTGTGTTCTTCAGTTCAGAAATTGTATTCTTCATTTCCTCTTGGCCCTTGTTGATAGTTTCTATTTCCTTTTCATGTTGATATAGTTTGCAGTGAGTTCAGTGTAGTGTCCCTGTAGTTTTTGGTAATTCTGTGTGAGCTCATTAAGCTTCTTATAACCAATTCTTTGAACTCAACATCTGATCATTGACTTGTCTCTTTTTCATTTAGCATTGTTTTTGAGACTTCCTCCTTTCTTTTCATTTGGGTATTGTTTCTTTGCCTTCCCATTGTTTGTAAGACTCTTCCTGTTAGCCTCTGCTTCTTAAGTTGATCTGTTTTGACCCGCTGGATTTATGGTGTAAATTTCTGTGGTAGAATACCTGTGAGATTCAGTGGGACAGTCTACTTGATATCCTGAGCTTACTAGTCTTGGACTGTGGTTTATGTAGGCTCTGTGGGTGTCTTTGGGTTTGAATTGTTGTTGTGTCTTTGGTGGGTCCTTCCCTCCAGATGGTTATCTGAGGGTCAGTCTGTCTACCACCTCTTGTTTTCTATTGTGCAGGTGTGGGCAGGTGGTGTTGGAGCTGGTTCTTCCGTGTGTGCAAGGTTTTTAGGCTTTTCTCTTGCTCTTGTTCAGTTGTTTGTTCTGAGTAATTTCTCCACTATTTAGTTGTATTTCCAGATAGGTCCTAGATTGAGTTAGTGTGACTTCCACTCCCTGCTTCTCCTTCTTCTGTTGTTATCTGTTGGTGGTTCCTTTGTTGGTGGGTTTCCTCTTCCAGGAGGTATATTGGTGTTCACAGCTTCTACCCACTCTTTTTTGTGATAGGTTGTAGGGGGAATGGGAAATGTTTTAAGATAGCTGGAGTGTATTCTATGATATTTAAAGTACCTGCCCTTAGAGAAGAGATGGGAGATCCTTTGGATATGTATAGTGTGAACCGTGATAATTCACCCACCTAGCCACTTTTTAGAAAGGGTGGAAAGAAGATGACTCTTGTTGCAGTGGGAAAGGATTGTGAGTTGGATCTAGAAAGCTGTGAGCTTGGGGAAGGTCAGATTATGAGGTAAAGTGAAAGTAAAAGGTAGAAAATAGGTGTAATGTGTGAGAGAATAGAGTTAACCACAACAGTAATAAAGTTCAGGAAACAGTGAAGGGGGCTGAAATCTGGGAGGGATTTTGTGTAGTGTTTACAAATGTATGGAATAGCTATTATTTACAATAGTAATGGAGCAACAATCATATGACAGAATCTATGTGATCTGGATAACTAGAATTGGGGGTATAGGTCCTAGAGTAGTGTGCTAATGGAACACAAGTGAAGTGAAAGACAGTTAATTAACAATACACTATGAAAGAGAGAACAAGGGGAAACCAGTCAAACATGCAAATTAAGCAGTCAAGTGAAGAAGACTAAACAGAAAGAAGAGATACAAAAATACTAATAAAATGTGTGATGTAAGAATAATGAAACATAATAATAATACAAATACACAATAACTCTCAAGTTCTCTGGAGTAGCAAAGTGAAATTTGTTTCACTGTCTCAGCTGTTGGGATGCCCCCTCTTTGGGTGCAACTCTGGTCTTTTCACAGTTCCAGGTTTTATTGTCTCACTTGTGGGGATTAAAAAAAAAAAAAGATGGAAGGAAGAAGACATATAAAGGGAGAGAAAGAAGGAGCAGAACAAGTTTTCAATTAGCAATAATCGCGCCTCCGATAAACCTCATTGGCTACAATACTGGCACTGCGCAAAGCTGAAGGAGCAGAACAAGAAAGCAGGAAAGAGAGGAAGAAGGTGTTAAAAGAAAGAAAAAATAATAAAAATAATAATAATAAAGAATTACTTTAAAAAAGAAAACAAAAAATAAGCTTGCTGGCTTTAAACTGGCCATCCAGTTTTGCTGTTCTTTTTGTCTGCAGCCAACCAGGGGGCCTAGCCCAGCTCTTCTCTATTCCTGGCCAGCACTCAGGCAGCCTCCGGCCCAGTTCTACAGCAGCCCTGGACCCACAGGTTCAGCCACTCGCCCTCCTCTTGGCTACTGGTGGACACGGGGCCTTCCTTAATTCGTACTCTCCTTAGTGCCTGTGGTCTCAGGGCCCTGGATTTGCACTATCCCCAGTGCACACCTCTACTGGAGTGCCGGGCCGCTGGCCAGGTGGAGAGGAGACTGGAGCTGCTGCTGTAAGAGAATTCCCTAAAGTGCTCCTGAGGGTCTTTTTCTTTTTTTGAGAAAATCCTCCTGCTCAATCTTCATACAAGGAAGGTCCTGTCCTCTCACACAGCCCACCTCTCCAGCTAGACCGAGGACTGTCCAGGTCAGTGCCCCATATGGCCCAACTCTCAACTCTCCCCAGCCAGCACCCACAGTCTCTGTGGGTTTACCACTTTGTCTTTATTCCCCTCCCTGCGACTTCAGGCAACCAGTTCTCTCTTGGTGCTGCTCAAGCCTTGTTTCGCAGTTGAGGGAGCTGTTAACTTGGCTCTTTCCCAGGAGTCCTGGGGCAGGCCAGGTGGGCATGGGCCTGGGGCTGCAGTCACCTTGGCCTCCTCGCTGGTCCCAGGGACTCTTTTGTCCTGAAGCAATCCCCTTATCGTCTGTTTTTCCAGTGTCCTCTATACTTTTTGGTCTCCTATCTTCATAAATGCTGGGGTACTATTGGCTGTTCACTTAGTTACTCAGTAGATCAGCTAGGTGTTTCACCTGTGAGCAGAGGGAAGTGGACTCCATTGCCACCTATCTCGTGGCCATCTTAAGTCTCCCTCCAGTTCCACATAAATTTTTGAAATATTTGTTCTATATCCCTGAAATAGGTCATTGGTATTTTAATAGGGATTTCATGCTTTGGGTAGTGTGGACATTTTGATGATGTTAATTCTTCGAATCCATGAACACTTTACATACTTCCATTTTTTTTTTGTATCTTCCTCATTTTTTTTCTTCTGTATTGTGTAGTTTTCAGAGTACAGGTGTTTTACTTCCTTGGTTATGTTTACTCCTAGGTACTTTATTTTTCTTGTTGCCATATCAAATGGGATTTTTTTTTACTGATTTCTGATTCTGATATTTCCTTGTTGGTGTACACAACTGCCTTCAATATCTGATTATTGACTTAGTATCCCGCTGTTTTGACAAATTCACATATTAGGCTGAGTAGTTTTTTGGTGGATTCTATAGGATTTTCTATGAACACTATCATGTCATCTGCAAACAATGGCAATTTTGCTTCCCCCTTTCCAATTTGGATGCCTTTTATTTCTCTTTCTTGTCTTATTGCTGTGGCTAAGACGTCCAATATTATCCTGAATAGAAGTGGTAAAAGCAGACTTTCTTGTCTTATTCCTTATCTTAGCAGGAAAACACGAAGTTTTTTCCCATTGAGTATGTTGCTGGCTGTAGGTTTCTCATATATGACCTTTATCAGGTTGAGGTATGCTCCCTCTACTCCCACTTCACTGAGTGTTTTTATCATAAATGGGTGCTAAATTTTATCGAGTGCTCATTCCACATCTATTAATAGGATCATGAGATTTTTGTCTTTACTTTTGTTTATGTGGTATATTATGTTTATTGATTTGAGAATATTGTACCATCCTTGCATCACTGAGATGAATCCCACTTGATCATGGTGTATGATCTTTTTAATGTATTGCTGGATGAGTTTTGCCAATGTTTTGTTCAGGATTTTAGGGTCTCTGTTCATCAGTGATATTGGCCTGTACTTTTCTTTCTTTGTTGTGTCTTTGTCTGGTTTGGGGACTAGAATGATGCTGGCTTCATAAAAAGAGTGTGGAAGTATGCCCTTTTCTTGAATTTATTGGATTAATATGTGAAGGATAGGAGTTAGGTCTTCCTTAAATTATTTTTAAAGTTCTCCTGTGAAACCATGCGGTAGAGGGCTTTTGTGTGCTGGGAGTTTTTTTATTACTGCTTCAATTTCCTCAGGTGTTATTGGTTTGTTCATGCTTTGTGCTTATTCTACATTCAGTTCTGGGAAATTATATTTTCGCTAGAAATTAGTCCATTTCATCCAGGGTTTCAAATTTCTTGGCTTAGAATTGTTCGTGTTAATTTCTTACAATCCTTTGTATCTCTGTGGTATCAGTTGTTATCTCTCCTCTTTCATTTATGATTATGTTTATTTGGGTTGTCTCTCTTTTTTTCTTCATGAGTCTGCTTAAAGGTTTGTCAGTTTTGTTTATCTTTTCAAAGAGCCAGCTCCTTGATTAACTGATCATCAGAATTGTTCTTTCAGTCTCTATGTTGTTTAATTCTGCTCTGATCTAGGTTATTTCCTTCCTTCTCCTTGCTCTGGACTTTGTTTGTTGTTCCTCCAGTTCTTGTAGATGTAGTGTTAGGTTGTTTGAAATGTTTCTCTCTTTTTTAGGTAGGGCTGTATCACTATAAACTTTCCTCTAAAGACTGCCTTGGCTGTGTCCCATAAGTTTTGGACTGTTGTGAGTTCATTTTCATTTGTTTCCAGAAACTTTTTGATTTCTTCCTTGATCTCATTGTTAACCCTTTCATTGTTTAACAGCATACTGTTCAGTCTCTGAGTTTGAGTGTTTTTGAGTTTTTACCTTGAGTTTGGTTTCTGGTTTTATGCCCTTGTGGTCTGAAAAGGTGCTTGATATGATTTTGATTTTCTTGAATTTGTTGAGGCTTGTTTTGTGTCTTATCATGTAGTCTATCTTTTAATGTTCCATATGCATTTGAAAAAATTTTGCTTCTTTGGGATGAAAGGTTCTACGTATATCACTTAAGTCTATTTGATCTAGGCCATTGTTCAATGCCACCATATCCTTATTGATATTTTGTTTGGAAGATCTATCCATTTTTGACCGTGGGGTGTTAAAATCCCCTAGGATAGGTATGTTGATGTCCATATCTTTCTGGACATCCTCTAATATTTTCCTCATATGATCAGACTCATACCAGCAGGGTCCATGTGTTGTGGCTGTGATGAACAAATTCACATGGACTACAGAAATCCTGTGGAGAAAAGGGATGGCATGGTCACTCTCAGTGAAAGAGTTCCCCAACCCTTGCCTGGGCAGGCTTTTTATTGCTTTTTCTGGGCACATTACATCAATGATGGTCCTCATTTACTATGCACAGGTTCGCTTTAGGTGATTAGCTTTTACAGATAACAAAAGAAAGGATGTTGCTGATTAATTCAAAGAAAAGGATGTTGTAAATGCAAGGGGAAAAGTGGTCTAACTGGTTACTCTCATTCCTTGAGAGGATTAGCACAGACTTTAGGAAGTTACTTTAAAGATATGCAGTAAACATTTGCTGCTTCAATTCAAGGTGAAGGAATTTTAGCAAAAGCAAGGCTTAATGCAGCCTAGGTACAATGCAGTCCTGGTTCCCCATGTGAAAGATGATCTGTGGGCCTGGGTCCTGTGTGCCACCTCGTGCCTGTTGGTTTTCTGAACCAGGACTGAGCTACATTCACCACTGCCACACAGATTGGTTCCCTATACTTATATATTTGGATGTCCTATGTTGGGTGCATATATGTTTATAATGTTTATGTTTTCTTGATGGATTCTTCCCTTGAGTTTTTTGAAGTGTCCTATGGGTCTCTTTTTATGGCCTTTGTTTTGAAATCTACTTTGTCTGATACTAATATTGATATTCTTGGGGGCGGGGGTTCCTGTGCATTTGCTTGGAATATTTTTTTCCAACCCTTCACTTTCACTCTGTTTTCGTCTTTTGTTCTGAGGTGGGTCTATTGTAGGCAGTACATGTCTGGGTCATGTTTTTTTTAACCATTCAGCTATTCTATGTCTTTTGATCGGAGCATCTATTTCATGTACATAAATTATTATTGATAGTTATATATTCATTGCCATTTTACTCCCTTCGTACCTGTGTTCCTCTCTCTCTGACTCTTTTTCTTCCTTTTCTCAAAGCAGTCCCTTTAGCATATCTTGCAGTACTGGTTTGGTGGAGGTGTATTCTTTCAGCCTTCTTTTGTCTGGGACACTCCTTATTTCACCTTCCATTTTAATTGAGGGCCTTGTTGGGTACAGTAATTGTGGTTGTATGCCTTTGCTTTTCATTACTTGGAATATTTCTTCCCATTCCCTTCTGGCTTGTAGTGTGTCTTTTAAGAAGTCAGCTGCTAGCTTTATTAGGGCTCCTTTGTATGTTATTTCCTGTTTCTCCCTGTTTCTGCCTTTACAATTCTCTCTTCATCTTGGAATTTTGCCATTTTAAATATGATCCATCTTGGAGTGGGCCTCTCTGGGTTCCTCTTGATTGGGCCCCTCTGTGCTCCCTGGATTTTTCAACTTTTTCTCTCATCAAATTAGTGAAGTTTTCCATCACTACTTTTTCTAACAGATTTTCTACCCCTTGCTCCTCTTCTTCGACTTCTGGTATCCCTATTATGTGGATATTATTATGTTTCACGTTGTCCTGAAGTTCTCTTAACTCTTCATTCCTTTTTAGTCTTTTTTCCTTTTCTTGCTCTTTCTTGGACTTTTTCTACCTTGTTCTTCAGCTTGCTGATTCGATCCTCCACTTCATGTAGCCTGCTTTTATTCCTTCTACCGTGTTCTTAAATTCAGATATTGTATTCTTCATTTCCTCTTGGCTCTTCTTGATAGTTTCTATTTCCTTTTTCATGTTGATATAGTTTGCAGTGAATGCCTCATAGTTTCCCTGTAGTTTCTGGTAATTCTCAGTGAGCTCATTAAGCTTCCTTATAACCGTTATTTTGAACTCAGTATCTGATAGTTGACTTGCCTCTTTTTCTCTTTGCATTCTTTCTGAGGATTCCTTCTTTCCTTTCATTTGGGATTTGTCTCTTTGTATTCCCATTGTTTGTGAGACTCTTCTTGTTAGCCTCTACTTCTTAAATTGATCTATTTTGACTCCCTGAGTTTGTGGTGTGAACTTCTATGGCAGGAGAACTGTGAGATTCAGTGGTGCAGTCTCCCTGATCTCCTGAACTTGATGCCCTTAAGATGCCCTTTATGCCATTTATGTTGACTCTCTGGATGTAACTGGATGTAATTTTTGTTGGGTAGTTTTTTTGGTGAGTCCTTCCCTCCAGCTGGTTGACCGCAGATCACTCTGTCTACCACATCTTGTATGCTGTTGTACTGCTGCTACCAGAACAAAACCACAAACCCAAGGGAACATAACCACAACTGCAAAAATATCTCCCCCTGGCAATCCCACTATCAACAGCAAAGGAACCAGTATTGATAATGGTGTAAAGATATTCAGACTAATAAAAAGAAGAGAGATAAACTATAGTATATATTCTAGTGACTTAATATGCACAAACTTGCTGAATAAGAAATGAATGTTAGAAACCTATGCAGGATAGAAAATATCACTAATCATAGAGAAGACCACAGTGGATTTCATCTAGGTAGCTTCTAATATTTACCACTGTTTTTTATTTCTGGATCCATCTCTGGTGATGTCAGATGTTGACCCTGTCTGAGTTTACACAGCCTGCTCGGAGACTGTCCGGGATCTATGGCTGTTTCCTTCAGTTTCTAATCTAGTCACTCTGCACTCAGAAATGAGACTTAAGCCCCATTGGACTGGGCAGAATCCCTCTGGTGTTGGGCTATTGTTTCCCGTTGGGCTGCTGCTGCTCAGAGGGGAGTGGTCTGCCTGAGCAGGATGGCTGTTGCTCTAGTGGTGATGACTCAGCACTGGGATCCTGATGGCCACTCTCTCAGTTCTCTCCCCAAAGCATCCATCCCCAATCTCTCCTCAGGTGTCTCTAGCCTACTCTGCATGCCTTTTTCCAGGGATCTACTGCCTGTGGCTGTCTCCTTCAGTTGTTAATGTAGTCACTCTGCACTCAGCCGTCAGGCTTAAGCACCACAGAGCTATGGCAGAGTCTCTCCAGGGACAGGGCTGTTGTTTCCCATCAGGCTAGTGCTGCTCAGAGGGGAGTCATCTGCATGAACAAGAAGACTGAACAAAACTGTCCCCAGCCTCTCCTCCAGTGTCTCGAGCACACTCTGCCTCTGCCCTTGCCAGAGCCCAAGGTAAGTAGCTACAAATGAAAATTTGTGCACTGGCCCTTTAAATAGCTCCAGCTGTCTGTCTCTGGCAGAGAGCAACCCTGCTGCTTTTTGCTGCTGGTTGTTATCTGTGTACTTTTTGGGATTCTGGTATTCTAGGCTGGGGATCCCAGCTTAGGGTTTAGACCCCATTCTTCTCAGGAGGATCCAACCAGCAACTTAATTATCCCTCTCTGACACCCGTGAGTTCCCAACTAGCCCTCTCAAGTCTCCACCACACTCCTTACCAAACACATTGTGCTGTAGCTGATTCTTCTGTATGTCTGTGGTTATAAGGCTGTCAGTTTTTTTTTAAATAAAACACATACATTTACCATATGTCCCAACAATTGTACTCCTGAGCATTTGCTCTAGAGAAATGAAAACCTAATGTTCACACACACAAAAATTATACATGATTGTTGTTAGCAACTTTATTTGTAATAGCTGAAAACTGAAAACAATCAAAATATACTTTAATAAGAGAATGGCTAAACAAACTGAAGTCCATCCATACCATGGAATACTACACAGCAATAAAAGGAACAAACTATTGACATGTGAACTTGGGTGGATCTCAAGGGTACTACGCTGGATTTTTATAGAGGTGGAAGATATATTAATGGTTGTCAAGAATTAAGAATGAAAGGTGTCAAAGTGGTGGTGTCACTAAAAGAATAACATGAGGGAGATCTTTGTGGCCATGGAAAAGTTTATATCTAAAACTATATGCATAAACATTGTTCCAATGTCAAATTCCTGGCTGTGATATTTTGCTGTAATTATGTAAGAGAACCAGTGTGTGATATGGGTGAATGGGAAACATCTCTTTGTATTATATTGTCAAGTTCTGCAATTATTTCTAAATAAAAGCTTTAAAGAGAAAATCCAAGGTGAACCATTCATCCTGGTGGGGCTACATTTTCAACATACCATTTTACTAACAACTCTCACTATCATTTAAGAGTCAAGTTCCATGAGAATGATCTGCCTACCCTTCAAAACATTAGATTCTAATGTCTCCTTTGGTAACTTGGAGCTGTCTGGATGACTAAATTTCAAATACATTTGGAGGACAAAAACTTCAGGAAAATTGAAGCTGTTATGTTGTGGTATCTTAACCTCCAATACGAGTACAGAATTATTCTGAATGACTGAATCGATGTACCTATTGAATACATCTGATATGTAAAGGCATCTCTAGCAATTGACCTGTACCACACCACACATATTCCAAAGACCAGAAGAAAGCAAAAGTAAAGGAAATATATTTTTTGTTTCTTGACCCTTTCTATTTTTAAACTGTGAACAAAAACATTACTGTTGATTTTACATGTTCATTGAAAAACTAAAACAAGACTCAAACATTGCATATAACCAAATGTCTAACTTTATCATTAGGTAACGTTACCAACAAAGGCTTTACTTTGATTCAGTAAATTAGCATCCACTAGAATCCCTCCATGAGGATGCCATAAAGCAGAGCTGGTTTTATAATTTGTTTTTCTGATACTGATATTTCATTCTAAATTCAGTCATTGGAACAGATTTGATATTGTTCATGATAACACGATACTTTCTATCTTTCTGAAAAGAAGACTTCTTCAGATAGAAACTTAAAGGGAATTCTCCTTAGTTGAGAAGGATTATGAGAAAGTAGAATGAAAATATTTATTGAAGAAACATATGGCTTCCAGGTTCCATTAGAGATTAAATAAAGATATGACTCCTTTTCTCCCAGACCTTGATTTAGTTATTTTTAATCTGAACCACTGCATGGAGCTTTAAGGGATATATTTCTCTACCCTGTAGAAATCTGCACTGGCCTAGGTAATCCCATGTGCGGCAATCAGATCAGAAGGCAGTTTCTGGACAATCTTATATAATTACAAAATTAATTATAGCATTTGGCTCCAAATCTCTCTCCTTTTCACTTCTAATATCACCGCTCTGATATGGCTTTACTTATACAATGCTTCTGGGTGAGGGGGGGGTGGGGTGGGCAGAGTGGTGGGAGGTGCTCTACCTTTAATCCTTGAGAATGGCTTGTGCTTCCTGCATTAATACTTTCTAACTTATACTCTCAAATAGCAAACCTGAGAAAGACTAGGGAGGTATGATAAGAGGTGTGAATCTCAGTTCTAACACTTATTTGTGAGTGTTAGGGATTGTTTTCAATTTTCCTAAGAGTCAATATTTTCATGTGCAAAATACTGGCAAACTACTATGTTGTCCCTTACATATCATGGGTGCTGAATAAATGTCAGTTCCCTTTATTTCTCTATAAATTTCAACACAGTGGAGACATTAATGTCTCAGGCTTGAATCAAAACCTAGAATATGGAGTACCACAAAGAAATGTAATAGATCAATTCTGATGCCTGAACAAATCTCTTTCAAAACATTCTGATACATGACATCTCTGGGTTGGTGAGACTCACATCTGAGAAACCAAGTTGAGAGAGTAATCATCTCAAAGAGTTTTGACTGTCAACAGAATGCCATTTCTAGCTCTCTGGATTGTCCTCCATTCTCTGGAATAATAACTCAGTTTAAATTAAAATGGCTAAGGAAGCCAAGAGAATATCTTACGGGAGCCCATTTAGAGATTAAAAACATTAGTAAACATGTCTCAGAGAAGGACACTGTAAAGAAAGAAGTTAAAGCATACATCATCCTCCCCCTTAACATTATTTTTATAATTATTTATTATTTTTTTATTTTTTATTTTTTATTGTTGTTCAAATACAGTTGTCTCCATTTTCCCCCACCACTCTCCCCCCACCCCAGCCATCCCCCCTTCCCACCCTTAAAACAAATATCTATGATCTCACCTATAAGTGGAACCTAATCAACAAAACAAACAAGTAAGCAAAATATGACCAGAGACATTGAAATTAAGAACAAACTGATTCCCCCTTAACATTTCACTAAAGAAATCTCTACATGTACTATTAAAATGGGACTATACTAGATAGTTTCAATATAAATCAATATCATTTCAATTTCTTTACAATAGTAATGCTTGGAGATACCATAGCATATTTACCCAACCCCTCCTTTATAAGAGCTTTTTGTTCTGAAATAGTATGACTCAAAGAAGTTACAATAGTAGAGTTTATATGTACCTTTTGCCCAGAATTTCCACTAAATATCATACCTCACTGTGATACATTGTCAAAACCGGAATACTGATGGTGGTATAATTAGTCCTCGTTATTCATGGGCTCTATATTTCTGAATTTATCTACTTGCTAACATTTATTTGCAACCCCAAAATCAATATTCACAATGATTTCACAGGCATTTGGATGTGGGCCCACACAGAAGAGTGAAAAGTTTGAATCATCCAATGTGAATGTTTGCAGCTAAGGTTAAACAAGGTAACACTCTACCTTCTTGTTCAGTTCTCATACTGTAAACAGGTGTTCTTTACGTGGTCTATTTAGCACCACATTTTCTTGCATTTTTGTGCTTTTTGTCAGTGATCTCATTGTTTAGGACAACCCCCAAGCATAGTGGTGAGGTTCTGGGTAGTGCTTCTAAGCACAAGAAGGCTGTGATGGGCCTTATGGAGAAAATACATGTGTTAAATAAGATTTGTCCCAGCATGAGTTATAATGCTTTAGACATGAGTTCAGTGTTAATCAATCAATATTAAATATACGAAACAAGGTGTATTTAAACAGAAACATAGAAAAACAAGGTGAGAGGGAGGAAGATGGTGGAGAAATAGGTGGAAGCAGAGTCCACTTCCCCTCAACACCAGTGAAACACCTAGCTGATCCGAGGAGCAGAGTGAACAGCCAACGGTATTCCAGCATATATGAAGATCGGAGACCAAAGATAGAGGACATTGAAAGATCTGACGGTAAGAAGAGTGCTTAAGTGAAGCAGGGTGCAGCCAAGAGGAGGGCCCCAAGAAGGGATTTGTAATGGGGTCCAGGACTCAGGGTGTCCAGGAAATATTAGAAAAATGTATGTAGGATGTCTTCACCCCCACAGGCCTGAGCCAGGGGGGATGGGACACATGGAACAGGGCCATTCAGAGCTGTTTTGGGTAGCAAGAGCTTTGCAGCTAACCCCTGGCACAGTCATTTAACATATCTATAACCTTTAACTGGTTTCATGGATGTGTTAAGTAGCTGTGGCCATGCTTTGAGCCAGGGGGATGGGACCAAATTCCACCCAGGATGGAACTGGGAAGCAACTCCCCCTGGTCACAGGGCCTGCGTGAGAGCGTGGAGATGATTGGCTCCATGCCATGGGGCCACACCTGCCCAGACTTACTATGGCAGCCCAGTAAAGCTGGAAGAATACAGGGATGCTGGCAGGTGTAGCTGACTGTAGGAGGAGTCAGAAATGGGGCTGCAAAGGAAGATGGGCACTGGGATTTAAACCTAGGCCCGGCAGCCATAGAAAGAAGAGAGACCACGCGGCTTCAAAGAGTAGGGAGGACCACAAGGTTTTGGGGGAGAAAGAAGAGACCATGCGGCTCTGAAGGAAGGAGTGAACCACGAGGCTCTGAAGCAAGTAGATAGATAGAGGTCCATGTGGTTCTGAAGTGGGGAAAAGGACCACGCGGTTCTGAAGGAGAGTAAAGAGGACCACGAGGTTTTGGAGTGCTTCTTCTTGCCACGCGGCTTAGGCAGCAGGAGAGACTTTGCAGCCATAGAGAAAGGGGAGAAAGGACTCTTGCTGCTGGGCCGTGAGAAGGTGCCACATGACTTTGGATTAACTGGAGATTGCAGCAGCCACACAGCTGATGGTGCCAGGAGCCTGATCCACGGACTTCTACTTCTTTTCCTGAGACACGGTACACCGGACTGGGCACAGGGAGAGGGAAGGACTGTGCATCTGTGGGTGTTCTAGAGGACTTTAGTATCTTATTGAAGACATTAGGTCATTATTCTAAGTTTGTGTAACTTTTAAATAAACAATTCCTTTCCTTTTCACCAGTCTCTGGCATTGAGAGACGTCTTTCCTCTGGCGGCGGGCATTGAGAACCTAGCAGGTGGGCGTGGGGGGAAGGAACCTCCAGAGACAGAGAGGCGGAATCCTTTCTGTAATAATTTATCGTGAACCACCCCCCCTCTGCTCTGTAACATAAGGACAATAAGGTCCCTGGGACCAGCGCAGGGACCAGGGCGGCTGAAGCCCTGCCCGGGCACAGGGTCTGCTGCAGGATTCTCGGGAGAGAGCCAGACTGAGCTGTGTGAGCAGCCAGGTGCTTGCTTGGGCCAGGGGGACTTGAATAGGAAGAATTTCTCAAAAAGAAAAAGAAAATAGAGGCAATCAGGGGCTAGTTGGAGAACTCTCCCCAGCAGCCCTGGCCTCTGGCGCCCCTCCCCCCTCAGTCCCTGGACTGCTAAGGCAGGATAAGCAGCCCCAGCACTCACCTGAAGCCCGGTTGCGCCACCCAGATCACCGGACTAGGGGCCCACAACTGAAACCCCAGCTGGCCACCCACACCTGAGACCTCGGGTGGGTGGGTACGCACTGCCCCTGGAGCAGAGGCTAGCTGCCCCACACACAGGCCGAAGGTGGCAGACCGACCAGGTGCACAGGCACGCACGTGCTCGACCCAGGCCCAAAGCAGCAGAAAAACTGGTGGAGCGTGACTGGGTCCCAAAGCTGCAGACAGGCCTGCCCCACACAACTCAGTCCCAAAGCGGCTGATCCCTCCAGCGGCCTGGGACTTATGCCCAAAGCAGCAGAAAAACTGGCCCTGCAAGACCCAGGCTCAAAACCGCAGATCGGCTGATCAAAGGCCTGGCTGCCTGCCAGGGACCACACATAAAGTACCGGTTCTGAACAACTCCTACATAGCCCCTGCGCACAGAGCCCTGCAGGGCCTACTGGCTCTCTATGACTAAGGTAGAACACCCAGCAGAGTGGAGCTCCAGGGCTAGGGGAGACTGCATTCCCTAGAAAGACCGACCCAGAAGGGGGCTGAATTACCCCATAGCAGCACCAAGAGCCTCTAGCATCTAAGACAACAAAGAGCAAGAAGGGAGAGTGTGAGTTGCCCCTAATTGGTGCAACTCAAGGACAGAACAACTGGTGATCTAAAGGCATAGTGGGGAAGAGAAGGACCCAGAGGAACTGGCCTGCAGGCTGAAAACAGGGAAGAGTGTGGCTCAGGAAGGGAGAAAAGTGAAACCAATCCTTCCAACCACTCCCTCCCCTTCCACAGACAGGAAGACCAGCAGAACTAACCTGACCGGTTTAAAGCCAGCAGAAGACTTTTTTTTTTTTTCTTTCCTCCTTTCCCCCTGAATTCCTTCTTCCTTTCTGTCCTTCTTTCTTTTTTTTAATTTTATTCCTTCTTTCTTACATCCTTTACCTTTTTTATGTCTTCTTCCGGCTTTCTTTTATTTATTCCTTTGTTTTAACTTTTGTTAAAATTCCTTCTTATCTTGCCTCCGATCTTCCTTTATTCCTTCTCCCTTCCTTTCCTTTTCTATTCCGTTTTTCCCTCCTTCCGTTGTTTCTCCCCCTCCCTTTCTCTTTTTCCCACAGGTGAGACAATAAAACCTGGAGTACTGAAAAGACCACAGTTACACCGTGTTACACCCATAAACATCAGCTCAAGACCAGTGAGCACAGGAGATTAAGGAGACAGCATCACAGAATCCCATTGGCATTCTACCATAGAAGTTCATACCATAAACCAAGGGAGTCAGAATAGATCAATCTAAGAAGCAGAGGCTAACAAGAAGAGTCTCACAAACTATGGGAAGACAAAGAAACAATTCCCAAAAGAAAGGAAAGGAGGAAGCCTCAGAAACAATACTAAATGAAAAAGAGGCAAGTCAACTATCAGATACTGAGTTCAAAGCAATGGTTATCAGGAAGCTCACTGAGCTCTCTGAGCTCAAAGAGAACTACCAGAAACTACAGGGAAACTACAATGAACTCACTGCAAACTATATCAACATGAAAAAGGAAATAGAAACTATAAACAAGGCCCAAGAGGAAAGGAAGAATACAATTTCTGAACTGAAGAACACAGTAGAAGGAATCAAAAGCAGACTTGATGGAGCAGAGAATCGGATCAGCGAGCTGGAGGACAAAGTAGAAAAAAACACCCAGAAAGAGCAAGAAAAGGAAAACAGGTTCAGAAAGAATGAAGAGGTAATAAGGGAAATGCAGGACAACATGAAATGTAACAATATCCATATACTAGGAATACAAGAGGGAGAAGAAGAAGAGCAAGGGATAGAAAACCTGTTTGAAAAAGTAATGATGGAAAATTTCCCGAATCTGAGGAGAGAAAAAGTCACCCAAATCCAAGAAACACAGAGAGTCTCAAGCAAGAGGACACCAAAGAGGCCCACTGCAAGACGCATCATAATTAAAATGGCAAAATTCCAAAACAAAGAGAGGATCTTAAAGGCAGCAAGGGAGAAACAGGAAGTAACATACAAGGGAGCCCCATTAAGGTTAGCAACTGACTTCTCAATGGAAACGCTCCAAGCCAGAAGAGAATGGCAAAAAATATTCCAAGTAATGAGAAACACAGGCCTGCAACCAAGACTACTTTACCCAGCAAGGCTCTCAATCAAGATAGAAGGCCAAATAAAGAGTTTCCCAGACAAAAGAAGTCAAAAAGAATACACTTCCACCAAACCAGCTCTGCAAGAGATGCTAAAGGGACTGCTTTAAGGAAAGGAAGGAAAAGAGAAAGAGAGAGGAACACAGGTAGGAAAAAATGGCAAAGAATAACTACCTATCGATAATAACCTTAAAGGTAAATGGATTAAATGCTCCAATCAAAAGACGTAGAATAGCTGAATGGATAAGAAAACATGACCCACACATATGCTGCCTCCAAGAGACCCATCTCAGGACAAAAGACCTACACAGACTGAAAGTGAAGAGCTGGACACAAATTTTCCAAACAAACATACAGGAAAAAAAAAGAAGGAGTAGCAATACTCATATCATACAAAATAGATGTTAAAAGAAGGGCCATAAGGTGAGACCCAGAAGGTCACTTAATAATACTCAAAGGAAGAATCCACCAAGAAGACAAATATTGTAAATGTATATGCAACCAACATAGGAGCACCCAAATAAATAAAGAAAATCTTGGAGGACTTCAAGAAAGATATGGACAGCAACACAATTATAGTAGGGGACTTTAACACCCCACTGTCAAAAATGGACAGGTCTTCCAAACAAAATATCAACAAAGATATTGTGGCATTGAACAATACCCTAGATGAAATGGACTTAACTTATATATGTAGAGCCTTTCATCCCAAAGAAGCAAAATACACATTCTTTTCAAGTGTACATGGAACATTTTCAAAGATAGACCACATGATAGGACACAAAGCAAGCCTCAACAAATTCAAGAAAATTGAAATCATAGCAAGCATTTTCTCTGACCACAAGGGACTGTAACTAGAAACCAAAACCAAAGGAAAAAACTGAAAACACTCAAAATCATGGAGACGGAATAGCATGCTATTAAACAATGAGTGGGTCAAGAACGAGATTAAGGAAGAAATCAAAAACTTCTGGAAACAAATGAAAATGAACTCACAACAACCCAAAACCTATGGGACACAGCAAAGGCAGTCCTGGGAGGGAAGTTCATAGCAATACAGGCCTACCTTAAAAAGATAGAAACATTTAAAACAAACAACCTAACCCTATGCCTACAAGAACTGGAGGAACAACAACAAAGACAGCCCAGAGCAAGCAGAAGGAAGGAAATAACCAAGTTCAGAGCAGAGTTCAATGACATAGAGACTAAAAGCACAATTCTAAGGATCAATGAATCCAGGAGCTGGTTGTTTGAAAAGATAAACAAAATCGACAAGCCTTTAAGTAGGCTCATCAAGAAAAAAAGAGAGAGGATCAAAATACACACAATTAGAAATGAAAGAGGAGAGGTTACAACTGATACCATAGAAATACAAAGGATTGTAAGAAATTACTAGGAAGAAGTATATGCCAAGGTATTTGAAAACCTAGGTGAAATGGACACACTTCTAGAAAAATATAATCTTCCAAAATTGAATGAAGACGAAGCAGAAAACCTGAACAGACCAGTAACAGCAGACAAAATTGAAGCAGTCATCAAAAAACTCCCAACATACAAAAGCCCTGGACCAGATGGCTTCAAAGGAGAATTCTCCAAATCATTTAAGGAAGAGCTAGCCCCTATACTTCACAGACTATTCGAAAAAATCCAAACTAATGCAAGACTCCCAAACTCTTTTTATGAAGCCAGCATCATCCTAATCCCAAAACCAGATAAAGACACAACGAAGAAAGAAAACTTCAGGCCAATATCGCTGATGAACATAGACGCTAAAATTCTCAACAAAATATTGGGTAACCGCATCCAGCAATACATTAAAATGATCATACACCATAACCACATGGGATTTATCCCAGGGATACAAGGATGGTACAATATTCACAAATCAATAAACATAATACATCACATCAACAACAGCAAAGACAAAAATCACATGATCATATCAATAGATGCAGAAAAAGCATTTGTAAGGTACAGCACCCATTTCTGATAAAAACACTCAGCAAAGTGGGAATAGAGGGAGCAGTCCTCAACATAATAAAGGCCATATATGAGAGACCTACAGCCAACATCATACTCAATGGACAAAAACTTAGAGCTTTCCCACTAAGATCAGGAACAAGAAAAGGATGCCCTCTGTCACCACTTGTATTCAACATAGTATTGGAAGTCCTAGCCACAGCAATCAGACAAGAAAAAGAAATAAAAGACATCCAGATTGGAAAGGAGGAAATGAAACTGTCACTGTTTGCAGATGACATGATAGTGTACATGGAAAATCCTATAGACTCCACCAAAAAACTACTCGATCTAATACATGAATTTGGCAAAACAGCCAGATACAAAGTCAATACTCAGAAATCAAAGGCATTCCTGTACACCAACAATGAAACTGCAGAAACAGAAATCAGGAAAAAAATTCCATTTGATATAGCAAGAAGAAAAATAAAGTACCTAGGAATAAACCTAACCAAGGAGGTAAAAGACCTGTACTCAGAAAACTACACAACACTGAAGAAGAAAATTAAGGAAGACACAGACAAATGGAAGCATGTACCATGCCCATGGATTGGAAGAATTAACATCATCAAAATGGCCATACTTCCCAAAGCAATTTATAGATTCAATGCACTCCCTATTAAAGTACCCATGACATATTTCACAGATATAGAACAAACATTTCAGAAATTTATATGGAACCATAAATGACCCCGAATAGTGTTGTGAACCGCCCTGCCTGGTTTCAGAGGCTGTAACCCCCATGGTTAAGGCTGAGTCAGAGTTGGGACCATAAGCCACTAAGGAGACAAAGCTTATCTCCCTGGCAGGTGTGCCACCCCTGCCCACTTCACCCTGCTTGTCCCTGAGCTTGGCCAGTTAGCCAATGACGGGTAAGAATCCTCAAGGGAGGATCAACCTAAGACAGGTTCTAGTCAACAGGAATAAACTTGCAGGGAAGGACTCAGGGGGCTGTGGGAAAAGGGGGTGATGTACCCTCGCCCCTCGGCTTTGAAATAGCCTGAGTCCTCATTCTGTCTGCAAGACGTCTCCTAATATCTTGGCTGCCTTACTTCCCTTGCCTGACTTAAGCCTGAAGCAATAACAGAGAGCAGTGCAGTCCTATGCTGGGATGGGCAGATTCCCTGGGGAATCAGGCCTAACAAAAAACATACATTCCTGTGAAACCTACTTAATTTGTTCCCTCAGTTTAAGAGATAAGGGTCCAGACCTGAGATGAGTCTGTCGCCTAACATTTTATGGCCTTCTAACTAATTGGCTGTAACTCAGAATAAGCCCTCAAAGTTCTCTGTAAATCATGTATTGTTTAACCCTTACTGGCTGACAATGCTTGATGAGCTTTATCCTTATTCCTATGCGAATGAACCTAATAAAAGCCCCTGGAGAGAGAGGTTCTGGGCCCTTCTCTCCTTGAGAGAAACAGCCACCTTTCCTCCCCAAGCAGATCATGTCTTGGTAGTCTTTTTCTTCATCCGTGGTGGAAACGGGGGACTGCATTAGCCCCCCCCCCCATTTTAAAAGCCCCTGACAGAATAGCTGCAGCAATTTTGAGAAAAAAGAACAAAGGAGGAGGTATCACAATACCTGATATCAAACTGTATTACAAGGCCACTGTAATCAAAACAGCCTGGTACTGATATAAAAACAGGCACAAAGACCAATGGAATAGAACAGAGAGCCCAGAAATAAACTCAAGACTTTACAATCAATTAATATTTGACAAAGGAGGCAGGAGCATAAAATGGAGCAAAAACAGCCTCTTTAACAGATGGTGTTGGGAGATCTGGACAGCTACATGCAGAAAATGAAACTCGATCACCAACTTACGCCATACACGAAAATAGACTCAAGATGGATAAAAGACTTAAATGTAAGTTGTAACACCATAAAAGTCCCTGAGGAAAACATTGGCAGGAAAATCTCCGACATTCCACACAGCAACATCCTCACAGACATGTCCCCTAAAGCAAGGGACATAAAGGAAAGAATAAACAAATGGGACCTCATCAAAATAAAAAGCTTCTGTATGGCTAAAGAAAACAGTGCCAAATTACAAAGAGAACCAACAGTATGGGAAAACATATTTGCTAATGATACCTCAGACAATGGCCTGATCTCCAAAATATATAAAGAACTCACACAACTCCACTCCAGGAAGACTAACAACCCAATTAAAAAATGGGCAAAGGACTTGAACAGACACTTCTCCAAGGAAGACATACAGAGGGCCCAGAGACATATGAAACGATGCTCAGCATCACCAGCCATCAGAGAGATGCAAATTAAAACCACAATGAGGTCCCATCTCACACCAGTCAGAGTGGCCAACATAAACAAATCCACAAAGAAATGTTGGAGAGAATGCGGAGAAAAGGGAACCCTATTGCACTGTTGGTGGGAATGTAGTCTGGTGAGGCCACTGTGGAAAACAGTATGGAATTTCCTCAGAAAACTAAAAATGGAACTGCCCTTTGACCCAGCAATTCTGCTGCTGGGATTATACCCTAAGAACCCTGAAACACCAATGCAAAAGAACCTGTGCACCCCAATGTTCATAGCAGCACAATTTACAATAGCCAAGTACTGGAAGCAACCTAAGTGCCCATCAGCAAACGAGTGGATCCAAAAACTATGGTATATCTACACAATGGAATTCTACGCAGCAGAGAGAAAGAAGGAGCTTATACCCTTTGCAACAGCATGGATGGAACTGGAGAGCATTATGTTATGTGAAATAAGCCAGGTGGTGAGGGACAAATACCATATGATCTCACCTTTAACTGGAACATAAGCAATAGAAGAAAAAAGGAAACAAAATATAACCAGAGACATTGAAGTTAAGCACAGTCTAACAATGGGCAGGGGGGAGTGGGGAGGGGACAGTGAGGAGAGGGGATTACAGGAACTACTTTAACGACACGTGGACCAAATCAAGGGGGAAGGTGGAGGTGGGGGAGGGAGGGGGATTTGGCTGGGGTGGGGTGGAGGGATGGGGAGAAAAGACACACAACTGTAATTGAATAACAATAAAAAATTAAAAAAAAAACAAAGAAAAAGAAGGTGATATAGTATTTATCAGTTGATTAAAATACTGTGACCAGAAACTCATAGGAACCTAGACATGTATTTCCCATAAAAGCAATGATTCAGTATTCATACATTCAGTTTTGGGGGCAACTTTGTTGATTATATTACTATGAATACCAAGAATCACCTGTACAAAGCTGGTGGGAAAGTAGATTTCTACTGCTACTATGAAAAAGTTTGCAACTTTTCTTATTAAGCAAAACATACATTTAACATACAACCCAGTAATTGTATTCCTGAATATTTATTCCAGAGAAATGAAAACTTATGGTCACACACATATCCTTTAATTTGTAGGTTTGTGTCTTTTGCCAGTTTAAAATTTTTTCGGCCTCTTAAGAAGCATTTTTTTGAGCTCCATATTCTTTCTCTTCTTTGTAAGACTCTGAGGACATAAACATTATATTTTGTGTTATTGAATCACAAGTTCCCGAGGCTAAGTTTATTTTATTTTGATATATTTCCTCTTTGTCTTTCTGATTGGATGATTTCTATTGATCTGTCTTCAAGTTCACTGATTCTTTTCTACTTAATTACCACTCTGATATGAAACCCATCCAGTGATGGGTTTTTTTTTTTCTTCTGTTCTGTTTTTTTAATTTACTAAGTATATTTTATTTATTATGTTATTACAGTTTTCCCATTTTTATCTTCCCTTCATTCTCCTCCAACTTGCAACCCCTACCACCAGCATTCACCCCAGCCCTTAGTTCCTGTCCATGGATTGTACATACAAGTTATTAGGCTTCTCCATTTCCTATACTATTCTTAACCAACCCCTGTAAATTTTGTACCTACCATTTATGCTTCTTATTCCCCCTACCTTTTCTCCCATTCTCCCCACTCATCCTCCCCACTGACAACCCTCCATGTGATCTCCATTTCTATGATTCTTTCCTGTTTTAGTTGTTTGCTTAGTTTGCTTTTTTTTTTATGTTCAGTTGTTGATAGTTGTCAGTTTGTTGCCATTTTACTGCTCCCAGTTTTGATCTTCTTCTTTTTCTTAGGTAAGTCCTTTTAATATTTCAAATAGTAAGGGCTTGGTGAGGATGAACTCCTTTACCTTGACCTTATCTGGGAAGCACTTTATCTGTCCTTCCATTCTAAATGATAGCTTTGCTGGATACAGTAATCTTGGATGTAGGTCCTTGCCTGTCATGACTTTGAATACATCTTTCCAGCCCCTTCTTGCCTGTAAGGTCTCTTTGGAGAAATCAGCTGACAGTCTTATGGGAACCCCTTTGCAGGTAACTGTTTCCTTTTCTCTTGCTGCTTTTAAGATTCCCTCCTTATCTTTAATTTTGGGTAATGTAATTATGATGTGCCTTGGTGTGTGCTTCCTTGGGTTCAACTTGTTTGGGACTCTCTGAGCTTCCTGGACTTCCTGGAAGTCTATTTCCTTTGCTAGATTGGGGAAGTTCTCCTTTGCTATTTTTTCAAATAAGTTTTCAATGTCTTGCTGTTCCACTTCTCCTTCTGGCACCCCTGTGATTCAGATATTGGAATGTTTAAAGTTGTCCTGGAGATTCCTAAGCCTCTCCTCAATTTTTGAATTCTTGTTTCTTCATTCTGTTCTGGTTGAATGTTTATTTCTTCCTTCTGCTCCAAATCGTTGATTTGAGTCCTGGTTTCCCTCCCATAACTGTTGGTTCCCTATATATTTTCCTTTATTTCACTTTCCATAGCCTTCACTTTTTCCTCTATGTTGTGACCATACTCAACCATTTCTGTGAGCATCCTGATAACCAGTGTTTTGAACTGTGTATCTGATAGGTTGGCCATCTCTTGATTGCTTAGTTGTATTTTTTCTGGAGCTTTGATCTGTTCTTTCATGTGGGCCATATTTCTTTGTCTGGGAACACCTGTTATATTGTAAGGGGCAGAGCCTTAGGTATTCATTGGGGTGGAGCAACCCTCTTCACTGCACTGTGGCACTGTATCTGGGGAGGTTTTCAAGTGGGAATAATGCTGCTTGGTTGGCTCTCGGCCAGCTCTCAGTCACTTCCCCCACTACCCAGAAGCAACTTGGGCCCTTTTGGTGCTGATTCCAGGTTGAGTGGATTTGTGTACATTTAGGACCCTGTGGGTCTCTCCAACAAACTCTTCTTGAGGCTGAGTTTGTCTTGCCACCACAACCGTCACAGGTTTTTACAGTCAGTGGTTTTGAGGCTTTCTTTTCCTGTGCTTGAATCCTGGGTTGTGTGGTCTGTCTCACTCCCCAGTTGTTCCTCCTGGTTTATCCTCACACAAAATGTGGGACCACTCTGTCTTCCAGCCACCACCTCATCTGCCCAGTCCTCTAGCCACTGCCTTCCCGCACATCTTCTCCACCCTGACTGCCCATCTCCACCCCTCCTACAAGTCTAGATGAATGTTTTTTCTTTATCTCCTTGTTTGTTAGACTTACATACAGTTTGATTTTCTGTCAGTTCTGGTTGTTTTTGTTTTTAAGTTTGTTGTTGTCGTCCTTCTTTTGGTTGTGCGAGGAGGCAAAGTATATCCACCTACACCTCCATCTTAGCTGGAAGTCTGCTTTTTTTTTTTTTTTTTTAATTTCAGTCACTGTATGTTTCAGTTGTAACATTTAAATTTGGTTCTTCTTAATATCTTCTTGTCCATTGTTGAGGTAATCTATTTTTTAAATTTGTTTCAAGAGTATTTATGATTGCCTGTCAGATCATTTTTATGACAGGTGCCTGAAAATCCTTGTCTACAATTGCAACATCTGTGGTATTTCACTGTTGGCCTCCATTGGTCCTATTTTATCACTTAAGATTTTCTTTCTTTCTTGATACGTGAGCAATTTGGCACTCTATTCTGGATACCCTGAATACTATTTTCTCATACTCTGATTCCTACTTAAATCTTGTATTTTATCAGCTAGTCAGCCTACTAGGTTCAAAATGCATGCACTGGCTCACTCTTGTATGTCATCGTTCAGTTTATAAAGCCTCACAGTTTTATTCTCTTCTACCCCAGTTGTGTGTTACTAGAATGAATGACAGCAGTCAACCCTAAGTGGTGGTTGAGTGGTGGGTGGGAAGGTGGAAAACATGGCTTATTACTGCAGGACAGCTACTGAAGACAGGGTTTTATGCACTAACACATCTGGGGGTATCATCTTGTTCCTGCAGAGGGGATGGAATCAAAATTCTTCCCACAGTCTCCACAGGGCAGGTGTGCCCTCTCATTATTCTTGTGGTAGGGTGGGGGTAGAAATCAGAATTCGGCCCACAGCAAAGGGAATGTCACCTCATTACTTAGGGTGAAAAATGGAATTTAGAGTTCCTCCTGCAGGCTGTCAGAAAGGGGTGCTGCCTATGGAAGACAGGCTCATCCCATGAGCCACACAGGGGAAGGGCATACCTCCATGCTAGTGCAAAAGCATAGGGGAAGCCCCAGTTCATCCATAGGCCTGGCAAGGGTGCAAAGACTCAGCACTGGGCGAGAGGGGCATGAAGAACAGGGTTCCACCCACACGCTCCCCTGCAGTGATACGCACTGTGGCAAAGGGTAACTGCATGGTTTTCATGGTGTTCTCTCAAGAACAGGCAGATATAGTTAAAGGTTTATGCACTCTCGTGTTGCCCCTTCTTAGTACTTTGTGCAAAAGAAAGCTGGTTTTTAGGGGCTTTTTTTTGTTGTTTGTACTCTTCGGCACTTCTGGGTTACAAGCTTCTTAAACACAAAGACACACACAACAAAAACCAGGACCTCATGTTGGGTTCTTTAAGTCCTAAGGTTCCTAGCTAGTCTGCCTTTCCCCACGTTTGAGTCCTCTGCTAGGTGGCTTATGTATTTTGTGCAGGGATTTTGTTGTGACTAGCAGGAGTAAAATGGAATGCACCTTGCCCAGAACTGAGGTACAGCCCCCTCTGATAATTATTTGGGATTTCTAATTTTCTGCTCTTATGAACAATTCTGTGATTCATATTTTTGCTCATGTATTAATTCCTAAATTCCTATAAGTATAAATCTTGTGTCAAGAAACACTACACTGCTAAGGCTCTTGATGTGCAATGTGTACAGTATAACACTACACCCCCACCACTGCTGTTCAATGTTCTTTTTCACTTTAACATTGGCCAGACTAATACACAAAAGACTGTTCAATCCAAACTATTCATTAAAAATTGCAAATCACTGGCCTTTTATATTTATTCTTTTTTAATCATATTAATGTTTGAATACAGCTGTCTCCATTTTCACACCACCACTTTCCCACACCCTACCCACCCTGTCTGACCTCAGGCAGCCTCTTCAATACTTCCAGGGATCTGCTGTCCCTAGCTGTCTCTTTCAATTGTTAATCTGGTCACTCTGCACTCAGCAGTCAAGTTTAAGCACCGTAGGGTGGGGCCAAATCCCTCCTAGGGTGGTGGCTATTGTTTCCCTTCAGGCTGCTGCTGCTCAGAGGGGAGTGGTCTGCCTGAGCAGGATGGTTGCTACATATGGGGTTGGCTCAGCACCAGTACCCCTGCAGCTATACTCTCAGTTCTCACCCCAAGGCCTCCATCCCCAGTCTCTCCTCAAGTCTCTCTAGTCCACTCTGCACCCCCTTTACCAGGGATGTACTGTACCTGGTTCTCTCCTTCAGTTGTTAATCTTTTCACTCTACACTCAGCAGTCAGGCTTAAGCACCACAAGGCATGGCAGATACCCTCCCGGGGTCAGGGCTATTGTTTCCCCTCAAGCTGCTGCCACTCAGAGTGGTCTGCCTGAGCACAATGGCTGCTGCCTTTTGGGGGCTGACTCAGCACCGGGATCCCGGCATCTAATCTTTCAGTTCTCTCCTCAAAGTCTCAGTCCTCAGTGGTTCCTGAGGTGTCACCAGCCCACTCTGCCCCCACCTCTGCCAGAGCCCAGGGTAAGTGGCTGCAAATGAAAATTTGTGTGTTGGCCCTTTAAACAGTTCTTGTGTCTCCAGAAGTATATCCAGATTGTATATCTACAATCCTGCCACTTTTCACTGATGCTTGTTATCTGTATACTTTTGGGGCTTTGGTATTCTAGGCTGGGGATCCCAGCTTAGGGTTTAGACCACTTTCTTCTCAGGGGGATCCAACTGGCTGCTTAATTATCCCTCCGGCACCGCCTCCTGTGGCCACCCAGCCAGTCCTCTTTAGCCTCTACCACACTCCTTACCAGACAGGTTGCGCCAAAGCTGGTTCTTCTGTCTATCCAAAGTTATATGGCTTCTCTCTGGCTATTGCTCAGTTTTTTGTTCCAGGTGGTTCCTTCACAATTGAGTTGTAATTCCAGATTGGCCCTGGGAGGAGGTCAGTGTGACTTCCATTCCCTCCTCTGCCATCTTAGCAACCTATTTATTCTTTTCAGAGTTATTATACCAGTTGTTCACTTTTCTTTCTTTATTATTAATAATTTTTTATTGTTGCTCAAGTACAGTTTTTACCCCACCACTTTCCCCCCATTTTTACCCTACCACTTTCCCCTACCCTTCCCACCCCTACCTCCCATCTTCACTCCTTCCCCTGTTTGGCTTTGTCCATGGGTCCTTTATATATGTTCCTTAGTGGTCCTTCCCCTTTTCTCCCCGGTTATTGCCCTCCTCCCTCCTCTCTAGTTACTGTAAGTTTGTTCTTTATTTAAATGTCTCTGTTTATATTTTGTTTACTTCTTTGCTTTGTTGATTAGGTTCCACTTACAGGTGAGATAATATGGTATTTGTCATTCTCTGCTTTGCTTATCTCACTTAGCATAATGCTCTCCAGATCCACCCATGCTGTCACAAAGGGCAGGAGCTCTTTCTTTCTTTCTGCTGCATAGTATCACATTGCATAAATGTAGCATAGTTTTTTGATCCACTCATTTGCTGATGGGCACTTAGGTTGCTTCCAGCAATTGGCTATTGTAAATTGTGCTGCTATGAACATTGGGGTGCATAGATTCTTTTGAATTGGTGTTCCAGGATTCTTAGGGTATAGTCCCAGCAATGGAATTCCTGGGTCAAAAGGCAGTTCTATTTTTAGTTTTCTGAGGAAATTCCATACTGTTTTCCACAGTGGCTGTACCAGTTTGCATTCCCACCAACAATGTACAAGGGTTTCCTTTTCTCCACAATCTCCCCAGCACTTATTGTTTGTTGATTTGTTTTTGATGGCATTCTGATTGGTGTAAAGTGGGATCTCATTGTGGTTTTAATTTGCATCTTTCTAATGGCTAGTGAGGCTGAGTATCCTTTCATGTGTCTCTGGGCCCTTTGTATATCCTCCTTGGAGAAGTGTCTGTTCAGGTCCTTTGCCTATATTTTAATTGGATTGTTTGACTTCCTGGAGTAGATTCAGATATTCCACACAGCAATATTTTCACCAATATGTCCTCTAGAGCAAGGGACATAAAGGAAAAAAACAAATGGGATTTCATCAAATTAAAAAGCTTCTGCACGGCTAAAGAAACATCAGCAAAATGAAAAGGGAACCAACTATACAGTAAAATATGTTTGCCAATGACACCTCAGATAAGGGTTTGATCTCCAAAATATATAAAGAACTCACTTTTCTATTGAGGTGTTCATCTTTTGTTTCCTATTTGTAAAAGCTTTGTTATATGGTTATTAATGTTTTGTCTGCCAGTTTGTCCTTTAATTTGGTTTGTGTCATTTTGCCATGTACAGGTTGTGCTTTTTATACACCCAAATATATTAATTTTTATATATTTTTCTGTTGAGTAGAACAGCCTTCCAGGTCATACTCTGATCCTGGACAGAGACCCTTCCACACTTTGGACCCCTTCTTTGCACTTGAGATGTCAGGAGGGAAAAGAGAGACCAACACATCTCTCATTAAACCACAGAAAGATGAATGGAGTAACAAATGGGACAGACCTTCTATGTTAGCCTTTTGTCTAACCAGAAGTAAAATAAGAGCCCTCCAAACACACACTGAAATCTCCTTCTACTTCCCTTTCTCTGACCACAGCCCAAGTGCACACATCACCAAATCAGAGCCATGTGCACTGATTTTCTGCGGTCAAAGTCCCTTTCTGTTGAGAATATCAGACACTGCATCTTGTAAAGTTACTCTTTCCATCCCCACTCTATGGCTGTGCTCAAGTAGTGAATCAGGAAAGAGGGTGATTGAAATAGCACATGGCAGCATCAAATACAAATTTTTAAATTTGACAGTTGCAAGAGTTGTCACTAACTTTTTCTCAAGCTGAGATTTAGTGGTTCTACTCCAGCTTCTTTACTGTGGCATCAAGAATCAGTGTCAGTCTTCTGACAGACATACAGCACTCATAAATATTTAAATATTCCTAAATATTGTCCTGAATCCTATTTCGACCCATGCCCTACTGAGCTGACCTAAGCAGTCTGCTCTATTGATTTGTGTGTTAGGGTATTTGAGAGAGAAACTGAATTTTTTTATGTTTTCTTTTCAGTTATCACAATGCTCAAATAGCAAAGGCATGATTTTATTTTCTATGAGGTTCCTAAGTGTTGAACTTAATATATGTAACAAAGCAAGGGTAAAGATGAAATTCAAAAAGAGGGCAAAAAAGTTCTGAGACCCACGCTGAATGACTGAGAACAGAATTTAGGGTTTGGAAGCAGAAGACCAAAGTTCACTTGCTTGCTCCCATTCCCTGATCATTAATTACAGTTATTCAATTAATAATTGAGTATTCTGAACTATTTTGATAACTCCTCATTAGGAGAATCAAAACTGATAATTAAAGGATGGGTCAGGGACCCTATCCACAGAGAGCAAAGGCTCAAATGAAAAACATGAGGCAAGTATTTCATATTCCTAATGCAAACCAGGCTATGAATATTCACAGCACAAAATTGGTGAGGAAAAGACAGAAGCATGAGCTTGCAGAGGCAGGTTTGCTCACAGCTCAAAATCAATATTGCAAACACTGCCCACCGTGCTTCAGTAACTGTCATCAATTATTTAATGAGCTCTTTCGTTCAAGTTTCTATTTACAACATTACTTTGTAACTTGAAATGATCATTTCCTTTCACGTGACTGCTGGATGGGACTTGAGTTTTTTACTAGATGAACTTAAAAGAAGGGTGTTTCTGTGTATGTGCTGCATTTCTCATCTCAGGACAGATTCAAATGAGGATACCTGTGTACTGTCTTTCTTTCCAGAGCTACTCCAACTTCCACTGGGCAGGTATTACAGGCCCAAGATATTCACCCGTCCATGAAGAGAGAACAGCGTTTTCAACAATCTGCTGGGTTGACAGCCAAGGTCAAGGGGAAGCTATGCTCCTTGAGCTGTTTTCCAAGTTTGCCCTAGCTATTTTCTCCAAGTTCTCACTGACTTGGAAACAAGGAGAAAATACTTTAAGGTCTAGTGCTATATAGACCCAATTTTCTGTTAGTTGTGTCCACTTAACCTTTACATCTGAGTTTTGAAGCCAGGGCCCACTGTGTTGTTCTCTTTCTATACAAGGTGACTACTCAGACTACAAATTCTCATAAGAGAGGCACAACTTTATCAAGAGCTAGTTAATTTCTAATCACAATGCTAAGAGTTTTTGACACAAAATTCTTTTAAGAACTCCTGCAAGGTGTGTATATATATATATATATATATATATATATATATATATATATATATATAAAACCATTATGTCCAGTTTATAAAGGTGTGAAGGGTAAGTAGCAGAGCCGATATGTGTTTGCCTCCTGGACCTGAACTCTTTGTCATTATTTCACAGTGCTCCCATGAACTCATAAAGAACACCATGTTCTTCCATTGTATAGAACAGGAATTGGCAGACTTCTCTGTAAAATATCAAAACGTAAATGTTTTAGGCTTTGTGGACCATGTGGGCTCTGCCACAGAGACTCCACCCTGCTATTGTATTGCAAAGGCAGCCAGAGACAACACATGAACAAAGGCCATGGCTGTGTCTCTGTAAATCTCTGTTTACAGAAACAGGAAGGATGGTTCTGACCTATCAGCTGCAGTTTGGCAACTCCTAGTGTAGAAGAATTCATATGCTTTAGGTGCAACTGTTAATAATGATTTACCTATTTCAGAGAGGCTCTAAAAGGTGACATTAGCGTTCGATTCATCCTTTGTCAGTGATTCCTTAAAAGCCCATCACAAACAGTTCCATGAAGAAATTTTTTCTAATTCTGGAGAATTTATCTATGAAATAAGCATTTTAGTGAGGTTGTTTGCATTGACACTTTCAGGAGTCAATTTACAACCTGGTGCACTAACATATTCTTTCCAAAAATTCCATAGTATGACCAAACATTCAAATAAGGGGAAATGGCCAAGTTGTCATGGTGTTGGACTGGGGAATGAACGCCCAAGAAGAGCCCACTGACTCCTCTCCATCTGATGGTTTTGCCCTGGGAGAACACGGGCTCAGTGTTACTGCAGTATTTCTTCAAAAGACCTAGGAAATCCATGGTGACATGCTGGGGCTGCACCTGCCCTCATGTGGCATCTGAGCAAAGATTCTGCAGAGAAGGGCCAGTGGCCTGCCAATGCACACAATGGTGTACACAATCTAAGAGCTGCTTCTAGTCTTAAGTCCAACTACTGAGTGGATCAATTTTTTTTTCATTTTACTTTAGGCCAATAGTCTCCCTTAAACAAATAAAAAAGAATATAGTTACTCTTTTAAATTCATGTAGAAATTCAATAGTGAATATTTTACCCAATTTAAAAATATTATCAGCATGACATTTTCAATAAGTGTATTGGCAAAGAGTGCAGATGCTGGACACAAACAGATCTGACCTGGGAAAGCAGGGCAGATACTGGCCAGACCCTAAGGCTAGCCCATTTTCCCAGCACCCACAGCACAGGACAGTGTGTGTTAGTCAAGAAATACTCAAAGTAAATCTACAATTTTATGTCTTTTAAGTGATTCTTCATTGTATAATTTCCAATAGTAACTGTCTATGTCAGCTTGGGCATGTTTAATTTTATTGGGTCCTACATTCTCTTCTCTAAAATGGGAGTATTTATAAATCCTTCCAGATTGAGAAGGAAAATGGACTTGTGTATATAAGGGTAGATAATTTCCCCAACAACTTAGCAGGGCCTTGGGAAGGTTCATTAAGCGTCTGTCAAAAAAGTGAACTGAGTTCCACTTTTCCAAGGGCAGGCACTAGAAAGGTATATGTGGTTTAGAGCAGTTATAAGAATCTAGGAGGCTGCCAGTTTCCTTGGTGAGATTCAGGATGAGTCACCAGCCCTTGCTGGATATCTCCATGTTTGAAGGTGTGAGAATTGAGGGGTCTCAGGTATTGAGACCACATGTGCCACAATTAGTGGGCCTAATGCTGGTATGACTGATAGCCTCGTGACTCCCTTGGTATCTTTGCTTTAAGTTCTGGAAAACCTAAAAGAGTGCCCTATTTCCTTCCCTACAGAAAAAGATTAAAAATGATAACATTAAAATGTTTCTCATGAAAGCCCCATTTCAGGGCTAACTTTTGAAAGAGGTAAAGAGTATACTCTGAAGCAATAATGGATGAAATAGTAGCTTTGATATCTGCCATTTTCCCCAATGGACCATTTAATCCCTGGAAGTAGTTTCCACCCAAGAAATGTACCTCAAGGCGAAGCAGTGTCATTTTTACTTGACTTTATTTAGGGTACAAAATCAGCTGTGTGGGCAAAGACTACGACATTGTTTCATGTACTATATAATTTAGTTATTTTTTAACTTTCTCTTCTTGCAATGGAAGGTCTTATACTAAAGGCAGCAGAGTATGCATAAAACATCATAAATGTGCCTAAGCTTAATTAAATCTCTCTAGAATTTATCTCATTAATGCTACATATGTTTGGAAAAAGAAATAGAGTAGCAATCTATATTTTGGTCTGGAGTTTTCCATATAGTTCACATCCCCAACATTAAATGTTATTTTAAAGCTATTTTTCACTTTCACATTTAAAATTTGCAAGCCTAGGATGTTAACAAAAGGCAATAAAATAATCTCAAAAATTTATATATCATAATCCATCAGAAGAATGAACTTTTTACTTACTTATATGAAGTTAACAATTGTGGCAAGCATCCAGTCAAATTCAAACAAAATTTAGCAAATAAATATCATTGATTTCCATTCCTTTGGCAAGAATATAATTAATGTAATTGTTACCAGTATAAACATTATAGTAGTATCTCCCCCATAATTGTGAGAGGACAGGAATAATTAATAGTGTAGAAAGTATGTTTTGGCATTTTTTAATATATAAAATCTATCCTGTATTATTATAGTAGTATATGCTTTCATATCATTATGCATTTATAATCTGGGTCAGTTGCTTCCATCTGTATGACAGCTTCTGGAAATATGTGGGGAAATGTCTGCTATAAAATCATTATACCAGAAAAATGATTCATATTTTACTTACATTGAAAGAAATAAAATGACTAACAAGTAGGGAAAGAGCTAAGTTAAGAATAAATTATTTACAGTCTAAAAACTCAGCATTTCAAAACTCCTATCTAGGAATTAACAAAATATTTTAATATAATTCACATAAACTGGATCTAAGAAATTACCCTTGATCTAAACAGAAACTATTTTATTTTTAAATGGTTTATCTCTATGACTACACTACACTACAGCCATAAAAACCCCAACAGGTTTTATTTCTTTTGTGAATATGTCATGATAGAACTTTGGTTATAAAATATCAGCATTGATTTGCTTCCTTAGCACTCTGCAAAATGGTGCACGGAAAAACATGCTCACATTTCATTTTGCTAACCTGACAGTGGATCTTAAAGTACAAAACCTTCAAATCACCAAAAGCAAAAATAAAATACACATACAGTCACTCCAATAAGTCCTACTATTCCTCAAAGTTTATAAAATAAATTTTCATCACTAGGTAATCGGAGTTGATCTGCAAATATGTTTTGCCAAAATGTTTGTTATTTAAATACCTCGCAAACCTTAATGCAAGGGCTAAAGGAAAAGTTCAAAAGACTAAAGATGAGGACCTGTCTGTTGAAGAGGAAGTTTTTGCTCCATTTTATGCTCCTGCCTCCTTTGTCAAATATAAATTGACCATAAAGACTTGAGTTTATTTCTGGGCTCTCTGTTCTGTTCCATTGGTCTATGTGCCTGTTTTTATGCCAGTACCAGGCTGTTTTGATTACAGTGGCCTTGTAATACAGTTTGATATCAGGTATTGTGATCCCTCCTGCTTTGTTCTTTCGCAAAATTGCTGCAGCTATTCGGGGTCGTTTATGGTTCCATATAAATTTCTGGAATGTTTGTTCTATATCTGTGAAATATGTCATGGGTACTCTAATAGGGATTGCATTGAATCTATAAATTGCTTTGGGTAGTATGGCCATTTTGATAATGTTGATTCTTCCAATCCATGAGCATGGTACATGCTTCCATTTGTTTGTGTCTTCCTTAATTTCTTTCTTCAGGGTTGTGTAGTTTTCTGAGTACAGGTCTTTTGCCTCCTTGGTTAGGTTTATTCCTAGGTACTTTGTTTTTCTTGTTGCTATATCAAATGGGATATTTTCCCCCTGATTTCTGTTTCTGCAGTTTCGTTGTTGGTGTACAGGAATGCCTTTGATTTCTGAGTATTGACTTTGTATCCAGCTGTTTTGCCAAATTCATTTATTAGGTCAAGTAGTTTTTGGGTGGAGTCTATAGGATTTTCCATGTACACTGTCATGTCATCTGCAAACAGTGACAGTTTCATTTCCTCCTTTCCAATTTGGATGACTTTTATTGCTTTTTCTTGTCTGATTGCTGTGGCTAGGACTTCCAGTACTATGTTGAATAGGAGTGGTGAGAGAGGGCACCTTTGTCTTGTTCCTGATCTTAGTGGGAAAGCTCTAAGTATTTGTTCATTGAGTATGATGTTGGCTGTAAATCTCTCATATATAGGCCTTTATTATGTTGAGGAATACTCCCTTTATTCCCACTTTGCTGAGTGTTTTTATCAGAAATGGGCACTGTATCTTCTCAAATGCTTTTTCTGCATCTATTGATATAATCATGTGATTTTTGTCTTTGCTGTTGTTGATGTGATGTATTATGTTTATTGATTTGTGAATATTGTACCATCCTTGCATCCCTGGGATGAATCCCAATTGGTCAAGGTGGATGATCTTTTTAATGTATTGCTGGATGCGGTTTGCCCATATTTTGTTGAGAATTTTAGCGTCTATGTTCACCAGAGATATTGGCCTAAAGTTTTCTTTCCTTGTTGTGTCTTTATCTGCTTTTGGGATTAGGATGATGCTGGCTTCATAAAAGAGTTTGGGAGTCTTGCATCAGTTTGGATTTTTTTTTTGAATAGTCTATGAAGGATAGGGGTTATCTCTTCCTTAAATGCTTTGTAGAATTATCCTGGAAGATCTGGGCAGCTACGTGCAAAAAAATGAAACTTGATCACCAAGTTATGCCCTACACAAAAATAAAATCAAGATGGATAAAAGACTTAAATATAAGTGGTAACACCATAAACGTCCTAGAGGAAAACATTGGCAGGAAAATCTCAGACATTCCACACAGCAACATCCTCACAGACATGTCCCCTAAAGCAAGGGACATCAAGGAAAGAATAAACAAATGGGACCTCATCAAAATAAAAAGCTTCTGTATGGCTAAAGAAAACAGCACCAAATTACAAAGAGAACCAACAGTATGGGAAAACATATTTGCTAATGATACCTCAGACAAGGGCCTGATCTCCAACATATATAAAGAACTCACACAACTCCACTCCAGGAAGACAAACAACCCAATTAAAAAATGGGCAAAGGACTTGAACAGACACTTCTCCAAGGAAGACACACAGAGGGCCCAGAGACATATGAAAAGATGCTCAGCATCACCAGCCATCAGAGAGATGCAAATTAAAACCACAATGAGGTCCCATCTCACACCAGTCAGAGTGGCCAGCATAAACAAATCCACAAAGAAATGTTGGAGAGGATGCGGAGAAAAGGGAACCCTAGTGCACTGTTGACTGGTGAGGCCACTGTGGAAAACAGTATGGAATTTCCTCAGAAAACTAAAAATGGAACTGCCCTTTGACCCAGCAATCTGCTGCTGGGATTATACCCTAAGAACCCTGAAACACCAATGCAAAAGAACCTGTGCACCCCAATGTTCATAGCAGCACAATTTACAATAGCCAAGTACTGGAAGCAACCTAAGTGCCCATCAGCAAACGAGTGGATCCAAAAACTATGGTATATCTACACAATGGAATTCTACGCAGCAGAGAGAAAGAAGGAGCTTATACCCTTTGCAACAGCATGGATGGAACTGGAGAGCATTATGCTAAGTGAAATAAGCCAGACAGTGAGGGACAAATACCATATGATCTCACCTTTAACTGGAACATAATAAATAGAAGAAAAAAGAAAACAAAATATAACCAGAGACATTGAAGTTAAGAACAATCTAACAATGGGCAGGGGGGAGTGGGGAGGGGACAGTGAGGAGAGGGGATTACCGGAAGTACTATAAAGGACACATGGAGAAAATCCAGGGGGATGGTGGAGGTGGGGGAGGGAGGGGGGTTTGGCTGGGGTGGGGTGGAGGGATGGGGAGAAAAGGCACACAACTATAATTGAATAACAATACAAAATTAAAATTAAAAAAATAAAAAATAAAAAAAGACAATGGATTAGAAAAGAAAAAAAAAATGAGGACCTGTGAAACCTATATTCACCTATATTCACAATCCTTTGTAAATTCAAAAGAATTAAGACCCAATATTCCTTCAGTGGCGATCCATTCTGAAGTTGCAGTGTGTTCCTCCTGGGTTTCTTGGATGTATGTTCCGGGAGATCCAGATAAGATGTCAATTGTCTGGGAGCTCATGGTTAGAATTCAATGTAATAAAATATGAAACCAAGAGGGTTGGGGTAGTTAAATGAATGCCACTCCTCACAGCACACATATGCATGTATGATGTTGCTGAAATCCAAAGCAGTTTTCCCACAATGTGGCCAGAAGGTAATCCACACCAGAGAGCTTTGCATCCTGCTGCTTCTCCAAGACTGAAACACACCTCTTATTCAACTGCTATCGGGTTACCTGAAACAAATTATATAAGTGAGCGTTCGATACCCCATGCCCATCAAAGATAATCCTTCCTGCCACCAGACCTTTGTCTGTGTCATCGTGTAGAGGTTAGCAGTTTGCACCTTTATCCATAACCAAACTCATCAAATAAGTTATTCAAATTCTTCTTTACACTTCTTGCTTTTAGGTTACAAAGAAAATATCCTCACTTTGTATTTTGTGGAGCAGAAAGATCCCATAAGATTATGTACATTCAAGGCCCATCAGGTTAACTCCCACACGCTGCTCATGCTTTGGTAATGGTGCTAAATTTTTTTTCTAATGAATGCTGATTAAAATCAGCCTATGTCAAGATCAAATGTTGCCTTTGTTACTTCTTTAAATGTAGTTAACTTACATTTTAGAAATATGTTATTTTATAAAGCTGCTGTATTTACTGGAAACATACACCCATTAAAAACTTTATTTTTGTTTTTGCCATTTTTAAACACCCCAGGCACATTACTTAAAATCTAAGAAAATAGACCAGCAGTTTCTATTGTTTGATTTTACAGATTAGATAATCAATACACCAGCTAGAAGAGAAAAATAAAAGCTTAAGACTTTAGCATGTCTACACCATGAAAATATTTTCAAAGTAAATTATATTCTTTGACAGCATAGTAGTCATCATGTCTGGTCTTCAGATAGAATCAGATATTTACTCATCTCCCAGATTCACTATTAACTGACACAGTGGCCTTCAGTTATATATTCTGCAATGTAATTGCTCTTTTGTTGGCTCTTGAATACTGCAGCAAACCAAACAAAAGCCCTGTCTGTCCTCACAGAGCTATCCTGGAGGAGGACTGGCACTTTCTATATGGACTGGACAGCAAATATGTTCACCTCAGCAGGCTTCATTAGCACTGTCTCAAATACTCAACTCTGCCTTCGCACCACAAAAGCAACATAGGCAATGCAATACATAAGCTAATGGGCACACCTTTGCCCTGATAAATTTTATTTATGGACACTGAAATTTGGATTTCATATAATTTTTATGTGTTATGAAATATTATTTTCTTTTTCCAAACATTTAAAAATGTACAAGCCATTTTTAGCTCACAGGCCATATAAAAAGAGGTCAGAAGTGGGACTGGGCTGCTAAGCCATAGCTTGCTGATTCCTCTTCTAGAGGAAAGGACTGGACAAACAGGCAAATGAATGGTATGTCAGGAGGTGACATGTGCTATGGGGAAAAGTAAATCAGTATAATGGAGAAAAGAGTAGAAGGTAGAAGGCTACCATTTTATAGAGAACTGTCAGAGGAGATATTTGAGAAGACAGTTGATGAAGCAGAGGGAGCCCAGACTATGTGGGGGAAGAACCTTCTAGGAGGAGAGAGATGAATGCAAGGGGGACCCAGGCCAATGCACAGAATGTAGCCTTTTTCTGACTGAAGTGCAAAGATGACACAAGGAACACATGGCCAGATGCAACTTAAAGGAATCACTTTGACTGAAGTGATGAAAGGCAAAGACAGCAGGACTTGTGACAAATAGGATGAAGGATATGACACAAATAGAAATCAGTCTTTGGCTTGAAAAACCTGACTAAGTTAGTCATTTTCTGAGATGGCAGAACTGTCTCTGTGTTTCTTCATCTGCTAAATGTAAAAACAATACCTGCTCCCCTCAGCTGCAGTGAAGAGTGAATGAAGTAGTGAACTGAACAGCATGGCCCAGTGCCTGGCATGTGGTTAATACTCAGGAAGTGGTGGCTCTCTCTCCGGATCATCATGCACCTGTCTATGACCTAACAGTGATTATAGCCAAGTACTGATCTAAATCTAGGATGTCATTCTCAAAAGCATCTTATTTAAGGAAGGTCATTTTCCATGCCCCACTCATTTTGGAGCCTATCTACACTAAAAGTTGGAAAAGGTACTTTAGGATTTATTTTTCCATAAAATGTTGATTTTTGTTGATTATATAGGGAAGTTCCATTGTTATTTGAATTTTGGTAGACAAAGATTGCTAATATGCCAATATCAGCTCCACTCTCACATGGCAGGGTACCCTGAGTATTTTATGCTCTGGCTGTGGGAATGAGGGAAGACAAGACTTCAGGGGAAAGAAATCTCAGCTGGACTTGCAAAGGTAAGTGGAATCTGAGAAGAGAGAGGAGATGAAGAAAAAAGCAATAGGGCATGGAAACACATAACCTATTGGGTGAGTGGCAATGAAGGCCCATCCCAAAATGCCTACACTCTGTATTTTCTACCTGTTACCAATGGGGATCCATTAATGGTCTCTCATCAAGGAGGAACCTGAGCAGAAAGGAGACTCTGGTGGCACAGAAGGCGAAGTATAAGCCAAATAAACATGAGAACAATGAGCAGGTGGGGAGGCCAGAGAAACCAATGCTTCCCATATACAGTTTGTCCATCAGAATCACCCTAACAACTTTGTGAAAGTGTGATTTTCTAAGCCCCATCCCAGGCTTACTATACCAGAAAATCCTAGAGGTGGGGCTCAAAATGGTGCATTTTTAATAAGTTCCCTTGATTTTTCTGTAGCCACTCATACCAGTAAATTACTATGACACAGTGGCAAAAGAGGATGCAGGTAGCCCAAGGCAGCAACCCAGGAGACCGAGAGAAAAGGATCCTTTAGAGAAGTCCATTGAGGACAAACCAGAAGGACTTGGTCATCTTAGATTTTGAGGTTAAAGGAGAGGTTGAAGAAAGACCCTGTTGTTTAAATTCCTAACTCCTACCTCTAGTTGTCCAATGTAAAATATTGAAAACACTTAGACACTTAGTGGTAACCTTGAAGAACAAAATGAAGAGAAACAGGTAGGATGCTTGTGAAGGGCTACTAAAAATATACTTTCTCTAAGGCAAGATTATCCAATCCCAGCACTACTGCCATTGGAGGCCAGGTAACTCTTTGTTTTGGGGGCTCCCCGGTGCATTGTAGGGTATTCAGCAGCAAGAGGCCATATCCTCCTCCTTCCCAACATGTGACAACTAAAAATGTCCCCAGACACTATCAAATATCCCCTGGAGAGCACAATGCCCCTGGTTGAGAACTACTGATCTAAAGATATAGTTCTTCACCTTCGGTAGATACTGTAAGAATCATAAAATTAACAAATCTAAAAGTTCTTAAAATTCGATATGAATTTTACTTCTATTTTCAAATAATAAAAAACCCTGTCAAATGGTTGGCTTTGGTGCTAAGAGGACATCGGGCACTTGTGAGGAGCATTAATATCACATAGAGAATGCAGTAAAACTCAGAATTGAGAAAATGAAAATGGAGGCAGGATGACAGAGAGAGAGAGAGTTATATTTTCCCATGAGAAGAAATTGCTGCACCCTCTCTGGGGGCATGAAAAACTACACAGGTAGAATAAACTCAATGCCAACCTTTTACACTCAGGAAAGACAAGACGACTGGTTAGGGAATTGTCCCCTCTCATTTTCTTATCTTTATTTTTAGGCTCATCTAAAATGTCAAGTTAACTGCTAACTCTTTCCATATTTGCATTTAAATAGACAATAAAATTCTGACATAGGTGACTTACTAATCATACTTTTTAGCCCTTCCATGTTTTGATGTTGTGTGTGAACTGTTTAAGGAAAATGGAAACTATTTTGTTATATTGTTAATATCCCTCCCTCTAGGGAGGCCATTGCTCTACCTTTATAGGTCTGCTGTCTTACCTGCAGTGTAAGGTCAGCATTGATTTTAAGAAAAACAAATAGTTTCGGTGGGCACCAAGCTCTGCACAGAAGCCAGTCACAACTCCACAAATGAATTTACTGTATCTGCATAAGATCCATAAAAGACAGAAAATGTTTTATACAGTACAAGTCATGCTGACTTGGATTAATAAAGGAAACAAAGTTTTATGACTTCAAGATTATTCTCAGGTGGTGTATCACCAAAAAAAAAAAAAAAAAGCAGCTGTAAGTATCATGATAGCTTAGGGAACTGCATTATGTTTCTACAACTTCCTGAAGTGCCAAATGAAATGTCACTACCATTGAGGATTTAGCTAGAGCAAACTCATATCCCTAGCACACAGAGCCAAAACGCCCCTAAAGATTTGCTTCCTGCAAATGCCCTCTCTAGCTGCACATAAATAGAGAGGGAGTGCCCCAGCAAGAGGCTACTTAGACACATTCTTTTCTGGAACATAGTTTGCTTGCACTCATGGTCTTCTTTCACATTTATCTGTAAAATTCAATACAAGTATAATCTTCCAAAATGTTATTTCTTAGTCTACAAGAAATACAATGAAAGAAAAATTTATCAATGATGGATTTAAGTAAGACCCTAGATCATTAGTAACTAACCAAAATTTTTATTTAAGAAGGGGTTAGGGAAAATGGCTAAAAGGGATCACTGGAAATAGGACAGTGGAATTGTATTAAGGCAGGGTTTGCTTAGCAAGCACAGTGGGTTTACACAGATTGGAAGTGAATTGGCATTGACTTAGAGGAGGAGCCATAGAAATGATGGGAGTGTTAACCTCCTTCTTCCACCAACAATGACTCCGTGAACTTCCACTGTCCTGGATATAAAATATTACATCAGGCCATTTGTCTTAGTCACCTTGATATCACTAACAGGGACAAATAAGTTGATAATTGCAATTAATGTTGAAAATAGTCTTTATTTTGAAAATATGTTTTAAATAGGTAATAAGGATCTTTTTAAAAATATATTAATTGATTATGCTATTATAGTTGTCCCATTTCCCCCCCTTCACTCAACTCCATCCTGCCCACCCCCTCCCACATTCCCCCCCTATAGTTCATGTCCATGGGTCATACATATGAGTTCTTTGGCTTCTCCATTTCCTATGCTATTCTTACACTCCCCTGTCTATTTTCTACCTATCATTTATGCTGCTTATTCTCTGTACCTTTTCCCCCTCTCTCCCCCACCCACTCTCCTGTTGATATCCCTCCCTGTGATCTCCGTTTATGTGGTTCTGTTCCTGTTCTAGTTGTTTGCTTAGTTTGCTTTGGTTTTTATTTTAAGTGTGGTTGTTAATAACTGTGAGTTTGCTGTCATTTGTACTGTTTATCTTTTTTATCTTCTTTTTCTTAGATAAGTCCCTTTAACATTTCATATAATAAGGGCTTGGTGATGATGAACTCCTTTAACTTGACCTTATCTGAGAAGCACTTTATTTGCCCTTCCATTCTAAATGAAAGCTTTGCTGGATAGAGCAATCTTGGATGTAGGTCCTTGCCTTTCATGACTTTGAATACTTCTTGCCAGCCCCTTCTTGCCTATAAGGCCTCTTTGGAGAAATCAGCTGACAGTCTTATGGGAATTCCTTTGTAGGTAACTGTGTCCTTTTCTCTTGCTGCTTCTAAGATTCTCTCCTTAACTTTAATCTTGGGTAATGTAATTATGATATGCCTTGGTGTGTTCCTCCTTGGGTCCAGCTTCTTTGGGACTCTCTGAGCTTCCTGGACTTACTGGAAGTCTATTTCCTTTGCCAGATGAGGGAAGTTCTCCTTCATTATTTGTTCAAATAAGTTTTCAACTTTTTGTTCTTCCTCTTCTCCTTCTGGCACCCCTATAATCGGATGTGGGAACATCTAAAGATGTCCTGGAGGTTCCTAAGCCTCTCCTCATTTTTTTGAATTCTTGTTTCTTCATTCTTTTCTGGTTGGATGTTTCTTTCTTCCTTCTGCCCCAAAGCATTAATTTGAGTCCCAGTTTCCTTCGCATCACTATTGGCTCCCTGTACATTTTCCTTTGTTTCGCTTAGCATAGCCTTCATTTTTGCATCTAATTTGCAACTAAATTCAACCAATTCTGTGAGCTTCCTGATTACCAGTGTTTTGAACTGTGCATCTGATAGATTGGCTATCTCTTTGTTGTTTAGTTGTATTTTTTCTGGAGCTTTGATCTATTCTTTCATTTGGGCCTTTTTTTTTTTTGTCTTGGAGCACCTGTTACATAAAGGGGTGGAGCCTTAGTTGTCCACCAGGGCTGGGTAATGCTGGTTGCTGTGCTGTGATGCTGTACTTGGGGGAGGGGTCCTATAGGGAGCAATGGCACTTGCTCCACTCTCTGCTGGATTTCAGTCACTCCTTCCTCTACCCACAATGAAATTGGACCCTTTGGGTTCCGCTTCCCCAGTGGGTGGGTTTGTGTACATTCTGGGACCCTGTGGGTCTCTCCAACTACCTCTCCTGTGAGGCTGGGAGTTTCTCCTGCTGACGCCTCAAACCTCACGGGTGTTTTCAATCAGAGGTTTGAGGCTTTATTTCCCCTCGCTGGAGCCCTGGGTTGCATGGCCTGCTTTGCTCCCCCATCATTCCTCCCGGTTTATCTATGCGCAAATGTGGGGTCCAGGGTACACCAGCAACCACCTTGTGGGGTCTGCTAGCTGCAGCCTGGCCTGCCCCATTCCACAATCCTCCACCTCGCTGGGTCCACCAGCTGCCATCTTGCTGCGAGTCCTCTCTGCTCCGGCTACCCATCTCCACCCCTCCTACTGGTCTTGATGAATGTTTCTTCTTTATCTCCTTGGTTGCCAGACTTCCATGCGATTTGATTTTCTGTCAGTTCTAGTTGTTTTTTGTTTTAAAATTGTTGTTGTCCTTCTTTTGGTTGTGCGAGAAGGCATGGTGTGTCTACCTACACCTCCATCTTGGCTGGAAGTCAGTTATAAGGATCTTAATCTGACTTAATATACTATCACAAATTCTGGGTATGATGTCAGCAAAAATTGACATTTCCTTTAAAATTTATTAAAAATCATTATTTTATTTTTATAGTTTTGGTTTAATGCCATATTAATGGCACATTTAAGCATTTATTTTATAAAATTGTATTTATTGTAATATCTTACACATACATTTAGAAGGAGAATTCACCAAAATACTCAAAATACTCTTAAAGGGAAAAACCTAAGCAAGACGAGTAGCCATTCCAGACTTATTATATCTCTTAAAGAAACAAAACTCAAATAGCAACCAGAACTAAAAAGCCAGTTCATTATACTGTGTTTAACTCTAATAATCCCAGCATAGCCTGTTTTATTAGTTTTCACTCAAAAAATAGTTAATGAGTCATTCAGCAGGTTCTGGGACTACCAAGGCAAGCAAAAGCAGACATGGGCTCTGACTTCACAATTGCCCCTTACACAGAAGCTGACACATACAAGCTAACCCTTGAACAACATGAGTTTGAACTATGTAAGTCCACTTAGATGCAGATTGCTTTCAATAACTACCTATACTGCTTTCTATCCATAGGTGGGAGTCCACAAATACAGAGGGATAACCGTATGTATCTATTTACACTGTTTTATATAGGGAACTTGAGCATTAACAGATTTTGCTACCCACAGGGGACCTGGAACCAATCCCTCACAAATATTGAGGGATAACTTAAATTTGGGGGGAGTCAAGTTTTATGTGGATTTTTGACTGCACAATGGTGGTCAACTTGTTCAAGGATCAACTGTACACCAACTGATGTAAAATATAACCATCATAAATGCTCAGAGATAAAGCATTCTTTGAAGAAATGATGGTGAACTAGAAAAGGCAGGAAACATATGCTGTGAAGAGCACACCTTGCACCTGCAAAGGCACCACACAGAGTGAGAGGCACTAAGAGCAGCAGAGATGGCAGAAGCAGGCAGGATGGAGGGGAGGGAGCCTGCCAGTTTACCTACTGAGGGCCAGACAGTCAGGGCTACTGGGCTGCAGAGCCATGGGGACACCATTAGAAAATCCAGAGGTGGACTAGCTTAGAAGATTTGCATTTTGCAAAAATGAACATAATCATTGGATGGAGGACAGACTGGAAGAGTGCAAGAATGTATGTGAGGCAGCACTCCATGGTGGACTTGACAGGGTAGTAAGTACAGCAGTGTAGAGGGAAAAAGGGATTTGGGAGTGACAATACCAAGGACATAATAATGGACTGGACGTTGGGAAATAAGAAAGAAGCTAGATTTCTAGCTCAAGGACTAGGTAGACAGTGGTATCCTTTCAGAGACAGAGACAACTGGAAGGAGATCCATTTGGGGAAGAAAGTTTTGACTTGTAAGACCTGAATTACAGTCTTCAACACTGGACCTCCTTATAGGCATGGGTATTTCAAATTTAGTAAAGCACCGTACAAGGATTCTTGCCATGCTATTTTGATAACACAGGCTTGTTGACTCTTGTAAACCTTTACTTTCAATCAGGCTCATGAAGGACCTGAAATGAATCCAGTGGCTCTACCTAAAATAAGTTCACCAACCACATCACTGCTCAATAAAACCTGACATAAAGAGTGATACTGGGAAAAAGACTTCTCAGAAAGGTCAAAGTCACAGATCAGGTGGCACCGCCCATGTCCGTTTGCCAATATAACAAAATGCTGTCTTCCTGATGGCAGGCTAAAATGAAGAGGGCACCCATAGTTAATGGTGAAGTTGTGCATTACACTTGTTTTGTCTATACTTGCCTCTGTAGTTTTGACTTTATTGCCACTGCTACAGGACCAACCTGAGTTATCTGGCAGCACTTTACAATCCTCTCCTTCCAAACAAGGATTCATGTGACACCACCATTTCTGAATCACGATGGAAGCTGGAAAACAAAGGCCAAATGTTTATGATACGGTTTCTTCCTCTGAGTGTGAACAACATAAAGCTCAATATAGATCAGTACACTGACTTTGCTGATTATAATACAGTTAGTGAGATCTCAAACTTTGGGATAGGCCTTAATGGGTTTGAATTTGGCTGTACCACTTTTTACAAATGACCTTGAATCCATTATTTAACTCCTCTCCTCCTCAGTTTCTTCATCTGTAAAATGGGGGTAAAAATAGAACCTCACCATAAGATGTGTAGGATAAAGCTAATTTGTGTGAAAGTCTTGGCTGACTTTGAGCCACTTACTTATGTTTTCAGAAAACATTAGCTATTATAATGGTCTTCATCTTTGGTTGTAGGTTGTATATTAATAGTGCAAAGTTGTTATGTTTGATGCTTTTTGATGTCACCACAAAGACTAAAAGCTGTCAATGTTTCCATCACATGCGGTACTCATTTCTACACCCTTTCCAGCAAGTGCTGGGCACTCTATTCACATGCCCACATTCTAGATGCACTCACTCACTTGTGAATTCACTGTCCCCCATACCTCACCATGCCCATAGCAGTTGATCAATAAAATGATTTGTGTTTTACGCCCATGAAGCAGGAACTAGCACCCCAGTTCTCTGAGTTTGGAGGCAAAAGAATAGAAGTGAAAGAAGCACTATCAACTCAGCTGATTATCCCCACAGATTCAAAGAACAAAAATGATTGGACTGAATAGGCTGGTACAGGACAGAGCATTGGAGCTGAGGGCTGGGAGCGTGGAGGCAGAGAGAAATGGAGAGGATCTTAGCCCTGTCTTTCTTGTTGAAACAGCAACTCTGAGAGAAAACATCCTCCAATGCATTTCACTCAAACTACTACTGCCTGAGAAGTCTGAAACTCAAGTTCAGGCAAATCTTTATAAATCTGAATAGTTACTTTTTCTTGAGGATCAGGCATTCTGCTAATTGCTTTCCATGCATTTTCAAATTTCATTTTTACTGCAACTTTGAGGTTAGAAACTGTTATTTTCTTGCATTCTGTAGAGAAGAGAAAACCAAGACCCAGACATATTACATGATTTGCCCAAAGTCACATAGTTTGAAAACTATTGAGCAACATTGAATGAAAACAGTCTGACACCTATAGCCCATGCTCTAACCTTTAAATACAGTGTGGGCAAAAGCAGTTCTAGAACTGTGAGGATGTGAAACACAGACTTTATATTTGTATTATCATTTATTAATTGTTTTTTTCCATACAAACACCTATAAACCTACTTTTGCCCACCCCTGTATATTTTTCCCCCTCCCTCGTACAAGGGAACTCTCGTAGAAACAAGTCCTTGTATAGAATCAGTAACAAAGTAGGTAACACAGCAAGCCAGCACCTGCAAACTCCTCTCCTGTCAAACAAATGAAGTGTGGCACAATGAGGCCACAGGATGGGTTCATTATCAGCTGAAGTGACCAGATATTGTGTCTACCCAGATGCAGAAAAATGGCCACCACTCCTGATTCTGGCCAAATCCTGAACTACTATCTCATCTGTCCCATAAAAATCAATAATACCTGAGTAAGGCTGGGCTGTGATCAAAGGTAACTATTTGCTATTTAAATCAGAAGATGCTAACACCAAGAAGGAATATAACTAAATGGGTTATTTATTTTGTCAGAGACTAACATCACATTTGAGTGGATGGACACACCGAGGTGAAGTCTGAGGAAATTTATTCTTTTCAGCCCCAAATATCACAGTAATCTCATCTTCAGACCAGATAGAGTTTTGTCATTTTCAAAGCACTTTTACCTACTATTCCTCCTTTGATTGTCCCAACAACCTTCAGAAGCAGGAAGGGGAAGCAGAGGGTACCAGAAATAAACACCAGAGCTTTCCATAAAGTAAATCAAGTAAGAGAGGAAGTATTAGATTTTAATGCTCTCTCTCTGCACCAGGCTTTCTTCTATGCCACAATTTAAAACAATAGTTTAAATTAATAAGTGCTCCATGGCATCTGACCATATTTATAGTGCAGACCACTCATTCAGAATTTTCTGACTACCTTGGGTTGATCTCAAGTGGATATAAAGATAAGTAAGAGAAGGTTCCCAACCCTCAATTTAAAATACCATCTGCAGGACTAGAGAAGTTTTATAAATGTTGACAGAGCTTAGTTATATTTATACAGAGTTAAAGCTGAATTTAAAGTACCTTTTTTAATCTTTAAAACTGTTCCCTTAGACACTTGCTTTCATTCAGCAGGGGAAACTATTATCTCTTGGGAAGTGTCAGCCACATGGAAGAGTCAGAAGAAGCCTTGATAGACAGGTGGTTAGTGATCTGTCCTAGTGGAGTCAGGAGGAGCAGTAGGGCATGGAGTGGCCATCCTGGAAACCAGTAGACCCACGTGGCCTAAGGGGGGGTCACCAAGAATGTGCAGGGCACGAGCTAAGGAGGATGGTCTAGAAAGCAATCTTTAGGGGCTCTCAAGGTCAGTTTAAGATTGGATTTGATTCTCTAAACAGTAGAGAGTCATGGAAAGTTTCTGGGCAAGGTAGCGCAGTAAGCAAGGGAAATCTTTGAACCTGAAAGAGTGAATCTGTCAGGGGATTATAAAATGATTTGGGCAGAAAGGAGTCTGAAAGAGAGGTGTGAGTGAGGGGAGAAATCTGGGAAAAAATTCTTTGCAGAGGAAATAGAGTGAATCGCATTATCTCAGCTTCACAGCAGAGAAATATCAGTGCTTCCTCACTAGACATATGGGGACCAAGATAATTCTGATGCCAAACTCTAGGAAAGAAGCTTGAGGGGAAAAATGACAGATTCAGGCATCCATCACAGAAAAAAAAAAAAGCCAATTCTTAACTACAGAAAAGAATATTATAGGCCTAGAATTTTGTTTAAAGATTTAAATTTAATTTATTTCAATAAATAAAAAAAGTATATACAATCAAGCTCTTGTGAAATTATGTACTAGTTTTCTTTCATTTAACTGGAAAATGTTAAGTGATTTCCTAAAGACATGTTCACAACAGCCTCCTTAAAATAGCAAACTGCCCTGGAATTTAAAATATTTCTATTTTTTTAAAATCCTTTTCATCTCTTGTAAAAGAACACATTAAGTGAGGTGCTCCTAGAAGATACTTTATCCAAGATGGAACTTCATTGTGAAAGACTTGATAGTAAATGTTCTTTTAGAAAAGACAGACATAATAAGATATATCACAGTAGCTAAAATAAAAGTTGCAAATTCCTTTATGAGTAAAAAATTGATTAAGGAACTCAGTTAGGTAACAACCAGCCAAGAGTATGACCCAGGGGTGAATAAGGTCATTAAAACCAGGAAGTTTCAGCTTTGATCATACATTGAGCCAGGCAATAGCTAACAGAAGTAAGATTCTACTAAAATAACTCTTTTTTAACTTTTTCTTCATTGTTGTTCAAGTACAATTATCTCCATTTCCCCCATCACCACTCCCACCCACCCCAGCCATCCCCACTTTCCACCCTTGATCCTATCCCCTTTGGTTTTGTCCATGTGTCCTTTATAAATGTTCCTGAAAACCCTTCTCCCTTTTCCCCGCATTATCCCCTCCCTTCTGGTTACTGTCAGTTTGTTCTTAATTTCAATGTCTCTGGTTATATTTTGCTTGCTTGTTTGTTTTGACTTAAATACAAGTCATGACACCATTAAAGTCCTACAGGAGAACATAGGCAGGAAAATCTCAGATATTCCACGCAGCAATATTTTCACTGATATGTCACCTAGAGCAAGGGACATAAAGGAAAGAATAAACAAATGGGATCTCTTCAAAATAAAAAGCTTCTGCATGGCTAAAGAAAACAGCATTAAAATGAAAAGAGAACCAATCGTATGGGAAAACATATTGGCTGATGATACCTCAGACAAGGGTTTGATCTCCAAAATATATAAAGAACTCACACAACTCCACTCCAGGGAGACAAGCAACCTAATTAAAAAATTGGCAAAGCACTTGAACAGATACTTCTCCAAGGAGGACTTACAGAGGGCCCAGAGACATATGAAAAGATGCACAGAATCACTAGCAATCAGAGAGATGCAAATTAAAACCACTTCACATCAGTGAGAATGACCATCATAAACAAATCAACCAACAAGTGCTGGAGTGGTTGTGTAGAAAAGGGAACCCTAGTACACTGTTGGTGGGAATGCAGACTGGTGCATCTGCT